>NC_041392.1:687968173-688012609 GCF_002162155.2 Triticum dicoccoides | reverse complement strand
TTTATGTTGGCTGCCGCCAACTGTGGCTCGTTCCTGGTCGAGGCCTTGCCGGCATCCTCGGACCTCACTTCACTCGCCTCGGCGCCGCCGTCCGGGGCCTCGGTGTTGCGTGCCATTGCCTCCTTCCTTCGCTCGAGAAATCAATTGAACCTAATTTCTATTTTCAGACGACTTACCTCCAGCTAAATTGGATGAATTAGAGAGTCGATGTATAGAAGCTTTGGCTACAAGAACTACGTGAAGAAAAAACAAACTGAAACCCAACTCCTCTCGAAATTAACTTAAAGCGAGGTCATGCCTCTTGCTTAGCCGGCCAAGCATACAACCCAGGAGAAGGGGTCCAAGTACTCTACTAAGCAAATCAATATACTATTATGTTTTTTTTTCTTTTGGAATTTACTACTCCCAGTATAATATTGTACTTAACCAACAACAAGTAATATGGATGAGAGGAGGTATTATCCAATATATCTAAAAGTTTATTACTAAATATGTCAATAAAATACAAAGCTCAATAGGTAGGAGCACCATGAGTCACATACTTCAACACCGTAGCGTCTAGTGTGAGGCTTCTGGAGAAGCAATCGCTAGTCCAGGGGCTCATACTTTAGTGCTACAATTCTTAGTGCTCACCTTTCCTAAACCAAGAACGGGAAGTAAGAAGAAGAATGTATCATCTAAATTAGTCTTACTACCCTCAACACTTCTTGGGTGGGGTATTGTTTGTTATGTTTGATAGCTAAAAAAATAAATTCTAGGATGTGACGCAAAACTAAAGGGATGTAATGAATCCAGTCAAAAAAAAACTAAAGGGATGTGGACAAAGGGAGGGGAAATAAATACGATCCACTACGTATGATCTATGAAGTGCATCACCAAAGGTTGATAAAAGCATCAATATAATAAATCCAGCCATTAACTGAATTAAAAATAAAAAGATTCATATCGATGCTTTAAGAGGTAAATGATGGGAATTGAACCAGTATATTCTTCTTCTTCTTCTTTTTGCGGGGAAACCCGTATATTCTTCTTGGCAAGGAGATGCTATAGCGTATTTCCATTTTGGTTGATCAACTATGTTTGGGTCGACCGCTTTGTTTAATTTTCTATTATACTCTATTTTCCTTTATTCGAGCATTGGCGTTTCATAATACTGAAAGAGAAATGATTTTTTATGTGGAATAGTAAAGGTTAGGCCTCGTTGATAAGTGATACAAGATCTAATGCATTTCAACTCATGGTTATGGGCCGATATTATTTAGTATGGAATATTGTCTCTTCCAAGTAAATAATACCTAGTCTATGATGACTGGAAATGGTTACTGTGAAATATAAGGCCCATACCTAAGGACATGAAAATCATAATAAATGCCTCTACAAGTTGTTGCAGCAAAGCTGAAATCATGGCTACCACTAAACAATACCTAGATCTTATCCTTGGTTTGGTCCGCCCAAAAAATATCAAATTACCGTCTTGGCTACATCCGCCCCTTATGTAGCTAGAGGATCTTTCTCCTCTTTTCCATTGAACAATATATATTATGTTTATTCTAACCCTCATCTTTTGATTGAGATATTGGGCATCCAATGAAACTCTTTAAAAATGGAGGAAAGGAGTAATCAGTCATGACACACAAAAATGAATCTTTTTAGTGCATTATTATTTGCAAAACAATTGAATTGTGACTCTAATTTGATCTCCTTTGTGCTCTGGATGAGATTAAACAAAAAATTAAAATTACTCAATCAATGATCCAACTCATCCCTACGCCTATTGCAATTACACACTCGCAAACAGTACCACTAAATTAATAGGAAACAGGCATGCACGAATAGAATCAGCTAGCGTTCTTTGACTAGCATAGTGTGATGCATTTCTTGAGCTTTTGAATCCAGAGGTACCAAGATATATCTATCTCATATAGAATATCATATCATATCCACTTGGAAACTTGGTTGCTCTCCTTCAATACCATATCCAAGATGGTTGAAATTAATTATGATAGGTACTAGGGATATTGCTTTCAATTTGGTGAATAGAACTCTACTTATGTTTTATTACCATGTTTTGGTTAATCTCCTCTACAGATGCTATCTTGAAATATACATTGCTAACACCATAAATATCCTCGTTATTTCTACTGAGATTGGGCCAAACAACAAACCATGGTGTGCATCACAAATGTATAAATCAATCTGATCAGTTGTGACGAGTTCAGATTGGCTGGTAGTCTCTCTCCAATGAACATCATAAATAATATACTGTAGGATATCTTAACTACATTTTTTATGTTTAATTTCATGCAAAACCTGCTATTGGACACAAATTGGTTGGAGCATTTGGTGTACACCATATGGTACCAAGTGCATTGTGGTGAAGATATCAACTCAAATAGCTTATATTCATGTCATTTTTGTGTTTCTCGATGATAATTGTACGACATGATATTTTAATACCAACTATAGTGTCAACTTATCTTGAATCTATTGTACCTTGTAAGACATATTGGACCATGAAAAAGGGATAAAAAACGTGACAATTGTCAAAAATAAAATATTGGTACTCTAGAAATTTCTATAATCTTTCTTACTTTACATCATTTTTTTTTAGAACGAAGGCTCAAGAGGAGCCCGGCTTTGAATTAACAAAGCCATCAACCGGCCAGGATTACAACTCCAAACAACACCAAACACCAACTAAAGAAAAATAAAACATACAGCAAAGATACAGAGGCGCCAGGGAACAGCTCACAATGCACATACAACAAGCTAGTCAGAAAGATTGGCGTAAAGCATATAGCTTGGAGATGCCACTATCCTCTTGCACGCCGAAAATCAAGGCGAAAGCGAAGTCCTGGTCAGCAGAGTGCACCGACGATGATGCAAGGCACGCCGTTGCCAAAACCTGGGCTTGAAGAAAGACACACCCATCCAGATCCATCGTCAAAGAAGGCCCCTGCCTCCTCGCCTGGCTCAAAGGCGCCGCACCGTTGAGCGATGGCCATGCTCACCCTAGAGCCTAGATAGATGGCCTCGAAGAAACTCTTGTGCGGAACCAGGCGTTCCCGACATGTCGACGACGAACTTACCTAGAGCAGAGCAACACCAAATGCCCAAGTTCTGACTTGGAAGAGGGCGAGCGGTCAGAATGCACAAATGGGCAACAGCTAGGGCCAAGACCAAATTGGGAGCTTCGGCTCGCTCGACGAGCTGAAGTTCAGCCACCGTAGGAGGGGAACCCTATCCCCTCCCGTCCTGGAAGATCCAAGGGCACCGGAGGAATAAACTGCAACCCGGCGAAGAGCACCATAACACCTTGACCCAGCACCAAGGAAGACACCGCCACCGTTGGACGCACGCTGTCGCCGCCGACACACTCCACCAACACCACAGCGAAGCCCCCACCCCATCTTTGTTCCCAAAACAGCGCCTTCAAGAAGGTTACGGCGCCAAGGGCGTCGCCGCTGCCCAACAAGATTGAGGATTTCTCCCGGGAGACAAAGGGGAGGGGGATGGGGAGCAAGACCTGATACGGCGCCTCCGGAAAGGTGTGCGGCGCCCGCGGGCGTCGCCGCCGTCGCCGCCGGCAGGGCAGGCTGGTGTTTCCCCCGGTCCTGCATCCGGACACCCACTCCCACCCGAGCAGACCGAGGCCCCTCGACGAGGCAAGCCGGATCTGGGGAGGGGAGGAGCTTGCTGGAGAGGGATGGCAGTGGGTACGACCAGATCTGACGCAGCCGGAGCACACGCAGCCGCCGCGCGCTGGCCTGCATTCTTCGGGGATCTTGCCGTCCACACGGTCGAGAACCGCCGACCTGCGCCCGCGCCACCGGATGCCAAAGCCGGCGACGCCTCACCAGCCGGGGCCGCCGCCCCAGATCCAGAAGCCCCCCACGGACGAGGCGAGGCGGCGAGGGCCCCGCCGCCACCTTCATCGACTGCGCGCCAAGCTTGCTCGGCGTCAGCAGTCTCCGGCGGCGGCGAGGGGAGGGCGAGCAGGGGAGGGAGGCGGCGGGGGTAGGGTTTCGCCCCTCGGGTCGCCCGAGCGGGGCGACACGAGGGAGAGGGGGTTTAGACTTCTGCGAGTACTTTACATCATTCACTTGAACAATTTATTAAGATATTTATTAGAACATACACTTTAGCGACCTCTACCATGATATTTAAGAATGATAAAATACACATGACCACAAATTCATACACACTATTTACATACACTATATAATTCACAAAAATTTCAAAAATCAATTCAACACATATGATACGTCATTTTATTCCTGTTCACATTTTATGGACTTTTGTGACATGGTTTTGGTAATGGGCATTGTTTCAAAAATGATGTAATTCTTCTTAGTAAATATAGTTTAAATTGAGAAAAAAGATGGTCATTTTTTATTAATATACATTCCAACTACATAAAACATAACATTGTAATAAATAATAGAAAGCATACACATTAAAACTGCATTAAAACTAAGTAATACAAAACATACACATGCCAACTAAGTAATAGAAAACATACACATTAAAACTCCATTATGGTAAAACCAAGTTTATGAAGTGTAAAATTTGAGTATAAAGTGTACTTATTTGATCTCAAACAAACAGAACTATGCTTGAAAAGGCCTCACCGCAAACAAGAAGCTACAATCAAAGGCAACTTGTAATTTGAAAATCAAAACAAGCTAAATGATTACTAACTTCCTTCTTTAGAGAAAGAAGATTATATGAATTTTGTAGTTTGTAAGAAAATTAGTAGAGATGAACATAAATATATGGAATTTATTTAGCATTAAAGTTAAGGTCTCTGCACAACTAAATCAAGATTGAACAACACATATTAACTCCATGACATGCATATTTATCATCAAGATTCCATGGTTGATTCTTATTTTGTCAACAACTTTTTCGCTTTGGATAAGTCTTCTAAGTTTTAGGCTTGTGTGTCAGGTTGGGTTCTCCTAACATACTAATATTGTGTTGCGGGCATGGCTCTCGGACTTCCGATATAAAGTCTCGAACAAACTTATTTTGACCTGCCATTTGATCATGTCGATCATCCACGGTGTAGCCTCCTTTTATGTTGCCATATTTTCTATCTCCCTTCTCTCCGATCACTACCCTAACACCAATTATCTAACAATGCCCTAGGCATAAAGAATCCAGCTACAACAAAACACACATTTATGCATTTCCATGCAAACAAACTACACACAATGGTGTAGAGTGACAATGGCATCGTATATAGGAGAGATGGGGGGCAACGAAGTTGCCAAGGAAATATGGGAGGACACAACATATGTGGTCAAACTTGAAAAGAGTAGAGAAACAACGAGGATGGGGTTATACAGATGATGGAGAAATGACTATGAATATAAAATCAATTGTTGGCTACCACATTAAGTATTTTAATTCAATGAAGAAATCATCTCCTTATTATGCATAAGCATGATTAAACTATAGCAAATCCACATACTATTGCAACACATAAGCATATTTTTTAGGCCAAATATTTCCCTTGTTTCATTTACTAAGAAGTAAAATGGTTACATAAGTTAAAGCACCTCCAAAGGCACCTCACCAGAAAAATACTACTAAAGCCTACTCTTCCACCATTATTCCGCCAAATTTCACAACCGACAACCTTACCTTTGACTCTAGTCATAATGAAAGAAGGTGTATGTGATATGTTAAGGAATAATCAGGCATTGTGCCTATTCCAAAACTTTCCCTTTTAGACGCCTTCCAACGGTGATCCAAGTTTGTGCTCTGTTTGTCCACCACACCTTTACTAAGGATAGCTATTGCGACGACAAGGTGTATAAATTGTAAAGCCAAGCCACGAGAGGACATACCCCCATATTTTCCTAGGGAATCATTCGATCATAAGGTGATCTATGATTTCCGAATAAGGCGGGCTAACCCCATGAAACACACAATTTCAATATCCCATTACTAGCGGTGGTCAACTATCCAAAGTGTGTTTGAGACCATGAGCCGCTTTCTTGTGCATTTTAGAGATATCCATGTGCTCTGCAATATCGGTCTCGTGCTCGCGGTGGTCAGCGGGCCAAGGAAAATCCTGCCTCACCAAGAGTTTTCAGCTAGTTGTGGCCCAAGAGAGATTAACTAGTTTGGCAACACAATATTTTCAAAACCATAGTAATCTAAAACTTTAGCATTCTAATGCATCAGCAATGAATACTTCAGTTCCTAAGAACTGCGATTTTCTCAGTTTGGTTTATAAAAAGAGGTCAAGGCATCTTTCTCATATACTAAAAAAAGGTATTGGGGATACTAATATTTATAGAACTATGGTATTGTTGAAGCCAAACAAATCTAAGTTTTAAAAACCGTGGTCTTTAAAAACCCATAATATTCTTCAAATAGTAAAAAAACTAAAAGAGCTTGAAGTGAAAATGCATGCTAAGATTGATTGGTTGATGACATGGATAAACTGTCAGGATGAGATGACATGTTGATTATGCGGCACACATGCATGACTTATTAATGTGGATGTGTTGCAAGATAAACAAAGATAAATAGTGGAATGAAGCATGAAACTAAAAAACATAGAAAACGTTAATAACTAATGATGTAGCATATGTGATGAGGTGACATGTGTGCAACTTGAGAAAAGTACAAGTAGTAGGCATTATTTATTTTGCTATATAGGAAGTTGAGCTGTCAAACACATCATGTGCGATCTTAGTCCAAGCAGTCACATCACATCACCGTGCAACCAAAATTCGTTAATACTCGGCTAAACCTAAATGGTGAAGGAGTTATGAGTAATATTTTTGACCAATCGACACTGTAAGATGACACCATATCTAGCATAACTCAAGATTCTTGCAAAAAAATTGTAACTCAAGGTTAACTAGAAATGCATGTGGTCAAACATCAAGTGTTATAGTGTCACAAACTAAAGAGTTGTTGCCTCTCGGTACCATGGACAATGTTCAGCACCAGCCATGTAACCAAACTACTCTATACGCGTGGACATTCATGTGGTAATTGCATTTGGGCAAACATACAGAACACACCAAATTGCTTATGTGTAGATTTGATTTTGCCATGATATATGCACCTTCTCATTCAAACTTTCCCTGGAATCCTCAGGAAATAAGGATCTCTGTGGCGTGCCGCTCAATTTTGCGTGCCCTCCAACAACATCTTAATTAGCGCCTCGTCGTCACCAGATTCATGGGTGGAGATGGGTTTAAGGTAGTTTGAGAGTCGAATAAAGTAATTTTTCCAAGATATCAACAATTTATAGGCAAAGGCTATGAGTGCAGAAGCTTGTTCCGCTTTTCCCTTTTGCATTTTCACAATAAGTCAGTAAACCAAATCTATGCTGATGGTAATGATGATGCTTGAGTTTGGTACTCTAGTTTATGCCACGTTAATTTTGGTTTAATGTCTCGGCTATCAATTATGAGTTTAACTCTGAATTTCACTATCGCCAAATGTTGTAAGTGTTATAATTGTGTGCAATCAAAGAAACCTCAGAAGCCTCACATGGCAGTCGAGGAGATAAACTTGGCACCTCTAGAGCTCATTCATGATCTATGTGAGACGAATGGTGTGTTGCCAAAAGTTGAAAATAAAAAATTCATGATGTTCATTGATGATGCAACTATCTTTTGCTATGATTATCTGTTGCAAACTGAAGACAAAGCTTTTGACTACTTTAAAATCTATAAGGTTGAAGTAGAAAAACAATTAGTGAGAAGGATCAAGCATTTAGGTCATATCATGGTGGTGAGTACTTTCCCAAAACATTTGATGAAATCTGTGAGGAACATGGTATTATTCATGAGAGGACACGTCCCTATTATCCCCAATCAAATAGGGTAGACTAGAGGAAAAAATGTATGTTTACTTCAATGTCATGTTAGACACTGTTGGTTTATCTGATGCTTGGTGGGGGAGGCTTTCTTGACTTCATGTCATGCCTGAATAGAGTTCCTAAAAGAATAAAAATAAGACCCCTTATGAGGAGTGGGTTGGAACAAATCCATCATTTTATTATTTGCGCACTTGGGGACGCTTGATGAAAGTCAATATTCCAAAGGGCATCTTTGTTCTCAAGAGCAACTTGCAAGGCATCATTAATTTTAACAAAGTCAAATTGATAAGAAGACGTGGCTTCCTCAAGTGATACTATAATGAAATTCCCTTCATGTATTTCGTGCTCGAAGAGTTCAACTCTCTACTTTTCCTCTCTGAGGAGGTTTTTGACGTTCTCAAAAAAATCATCACGTTCGGTGAGTGACTTAAGGAGCCAAAACAAGCACGAGCTTCACCATAAAGAGTCTTCATGAAAGCCATCAAGGAATCCTCATCATTATCCACACCACCATCACATTCATCCTCCAACACCTCACATGAAACATTGGGAGTGTGGATGGTGTGTTTAGAAAGTTTGGACTTTGTTTTTACCTCTTTAGCAATGAGGCATCAATGAGAAGGGTTTGTCCTCGCTAGGGGAGTCGAAGAGGCCGGTGGAGGACGAGGAGGTAGTGGCATGCACAACAATGGCGGTTGTTCCCACATGATCATCATCACCGCCATCTTCATCTCCGGACATGTACTCCTCATGAACAAGTGCCTTGTCATCTTTCCTCTTTGTGAACTCGGTGAACTTCTTCTTCTTGAGCACAAGCTTCTCGGACTTGTCTTCACATCTCTCATATGGGCAATCATGCACAGAGTGTCTTGGACTATCGCAATTGTAGCACTTTCTTCATCCAAATGATCTTCCTTGAAGATTCTTCCCTTTGTTTGCCATGGTACCCGGGTATTTCTTGACCAAGAGGGCCAAGTCTTATGCAAAATCATTGGCTAGGCAAGAGGTGTCACCCTCTTCTTCACAACTTTCTTCAACCTCATCTTCTTCCCTTGGAGGACGAGCAACCACCTCCTTGGCCTTCAAAGCAAGGTTTAAATTGTTGGTTTCTTGAGCAATGGCAAAGGTCTTCTTGGAATTTCTCTTCAAAAGAACATGAGTGGAGAAGGTAGACACAACTTGAGCTGCGGTAAACTTGTGGTAGTCCAGGTGTTGGTGTATCATCGGCATCGTGGTATGTTCCATGATAACCATGGAATCTATGAACTTGTCCTTGGTAAAATCATCATTTTCCCAAGAGCATCCAAAGGGTCTCAAATCTAGCACAAGAGAATTCAACCTTCAATACACTTCTTCTGCGATCTTAGCATTATTTCTCACAAATAAATTGCCTTCTTATTGAAGTAAATCCAACCGAGATCTCCGAATTGCTTCATCACCCTCGAGGGCCTCCTCAAGGCAATCCCAAATTTCCTTGGCGGTCTTGAGAAGAAAAATGAAGTCACTATAGTCATCGGTCACCGCGGTGCGCAATATGTTGTGGGTGGTGGCATTGAGTTGATCATCAACCGCTTCCCTAGGAGTAAGATTCATGGGATCCTTGGGGTTGAATCCGGTGACCAAAATCCCCCATAGTTGCGTAGATGCACTGCGAAATTGAGACTCCGTATCTAGCTTCCACTTAGCAAATGTGTTAGCTTTCAAAGGGGGCGGAGGCCCAAAAGGATTAATGCGAGGGTGTGCAAGGGTTGAGGAGAATAAAAAGGCTCCACAGCATTATACTTGGGAGCGGGCATGCGACCTAGTGATGCAAGTGGTTCCCTCGAGTTCTCTACATCATGAACTTAATTTGGATTGAATGAGTGTGATGCGGGTGTAGAGGCTTTAAGCGATCATCGATTTCCTCTTTAACCGAGGAGCAAACCTCTTTCAACATTGCGGTTTTGTGGTCCGCAAACATTGAAAGAACATCTGCCACGGTTAAAGGGGCAACTGGGTTTATGGGGCTACGGGAGAAATGGCTTGAGGTATGGCGACCTCGGTCGCGGCAGGAGATAGTTTTAGACCATATCCTGCAAGTAGTGATGCACCTCCCATATCCTCAAGATCGTCCATATCCTTAAGGATGTAAAACCTTATATGAGAGCACAAGGCTCTGATACCAATTGAAAGGATCCACACGGTCGACTAGGCACTACTAGGAAAAGGGCTATAGATGGAATTGACACTAATGGCGCACCAGACATGTGGTGCGCCATTAGTATATACTAATGGTGCACCACACCCTGATGCGCCATTAGTGTTGAAACTACTAATGGCGCACCCTGCTCACGGTGCGCCATTAATACCAAATTTTTTTTTGAACTAGTGCGCCTGTCCAAACATACTAATGGCGCATCCTCTGGTGGTGCGCCATTACTAGTTGTAACTAGTAATGGCGCACCGGCCGGAAGGTGCGCCACTAATGTTATTTTTTTATTATTGTTTTTATTTCCGTTTTTTGCAAAAGTACTAATGGCGCACCATCTGGGGGTGCGCCATTAGTAACCTGGATTACTAATGGCGCATTTGTTGCTGGTGCGCCATTAGTAAGTGGGCAGCAACATGATATTTTGGACAGCCTCTCCTCCCACACTCACTTTCTCCCCAATTCATTCTCTCCACCGCCTCCTCCTTGTCTCGGGTGCCTCCTCTTTTTCACCTCATTTCCACCATAGATTCATTCAAATTAAGTGGTTAAGTTACCTTGTTTTGCTAGGTAAGTAAGGGGGGAAGCTATATTTATGTTGTTCTCCCTACAACAATGTGCACATGCACTTTTTATGGCCTAGCTAGATCTATGTATGTTCGTGGTGTTGCATATGTTTGTGGTGTTGCATATGTGTTTGTGTTTGGAGGTGTACCGGTATTTGAAATGCGATAGTTGCCAATATTTTGCCGGAATGTTGATTCATTTCCGTTTCGGCGAGAATTTTGGCATTAAGCATTCTTTTTGGTCCTATTTTTAGGGAAAGTCATGCCAAATTTTTTTCTTGGTTCTAAAATATCGTTTTGCTCTACCCCGTAGGCGACCATGGTCCGCACGATGACCGAAGGCATCGTGAATAGGTTTTTGAGGTCCGCGAAGGCCGAGATGCTTCAAAAGAACGAGACAGAGATAAGATGTCCGTGTCGAAGATGCAAGCTGAATAGCCTTATTGCGGACCCGGATTCCGGGCAGGTGCGGGACCACCTACTCTTGCGTGGTTTCATGGATGGCTATCGGTGGCAAGGTGATGAAGATGACTACGAAGTCGTCCATGGGGGCCGGGCAAGAAATGAGGAAGGGCAACAAGACAACCACCGCGGCTCGGGGGGGCGAGAAGACGAAGAATCCTCAGGAGATGATCACGACGGTGATGCTATACACAGTCATCATGTAGAAGATGCAGGACATGATGATGATGCCGGCGGAGCAGACAACGCTGGACCATCGATGGGCTGGGTGCAGGACCCTCATATTCAAGAGCTGCTTCTCAAGCAGACGGATAACGCAAGAGCTGCCGCCCGAGAGAAAGCCAAGATGGATCAACTTGAGTTAGACGCGGTTACTCCATTGTCTGAAGGATGCAGGCCCGAGGATACCCGCCTGAAAGTAACGCTCATGGCTCTGGAGATGAAGGTAAAACACAAAATGACCGACGCATGCTTCGACGAGAACATGTCATTCTGGCACGAACGTCTTCCCAAGGGGAACAAGTGCCCGACTAGTTTGGAGGAGGCAAAGAAAATCGTGTGTCCTCTAGATTTACCGCACGTGAAATACCATGTGTGCATGAACAATTGCATCATTTATCGGGATGAGCACGCGGAGTCTACCATATGTCCGGTGTGCGGTGTCACTCGATACAAGAAGAGGAAGAAAGCTCCTCGAAAAGTGGTGTGGTACTTTCCGATCACTCCTTGTCTGCAGCGGTATTTCGCGGACCCTAAGGTAGCAAAGCTCCTGCGTTGGCACGCGAATAGGGAGGAGTAGAAGCGAGAAGATGACGCAAATGATCCGGAGATAGATAAAAAAGACAAGATGCTGAGTCACCCTAAGGATGCGAGCCAGTGGCAAGCGTTGAACTTCGAATACCCAGAATTTGGGAACGATCCAAGGAACATCATGCTGGGCGCGAGCACCGATGGAGTCAATCCATTTGGCAGCCAGAGAAGCACACATAGCACCTGGCCTGTGTTCGTGTGGATGTACAACCTTCCCCCCTGGTTGTACATGAAGAGGAAGTACATTACAGGAGAAGAAGAAGGCACGCAAAAGAAAGACTAAGAAGGGTGCGAGCCAGCCGGCACCGAGTACGATCCGTGCTCAGGACGGGCCACCTTCACCGCAGGATATCTCGAGGAGGGTGCATGTGGCGGGTAGGGCGATGCTACCGACAAATATGCTCAATGCTGCAACCGGTGCTATGCGGAGTCTGCATGACAGTGTTCTTGCTTTGGAGAAGCGGCGTCTCAGAGAGAAGGATGTGGCATACCCGGTTTTCGCGGCCAAGGTGCCAGAGGGCAAGGGCTTTGTGGATAACTCCATCGGGCGTACGATCGTCCTGCGTTTTGATGACATCCACGCTATGTTGAACCTTCATCCGCTGCACTACACCTTCGTTCGGCTATTTTCGCTGAGTATGGAGATGCGGATCATTCGCGACAAGACCCCGGACATCGTGATAGTCGACCCCTTCTACATGCGTGCCAAGATCTTGGGCAGCGCTAGGGACCGGCAAGTCGCGAGTTCTTACCTCGAAGGCGTCATTCTGGCAAACCAAGATAAGGATAACTTCCTCGTGCCTTACTTTCCCGAGTAAGTCCTCCCCTCAACCGGCCCGTAACATATGAATTCTTACATTTTGATCGTTTTTATTTTAACATTCCGTGTTTTCTGCAGTGACACACGTTGCACGCTCATCCTCCTAAGCCCCAAATATTCCATGGCCACGTATTTCGACCCGGACCGTCAGTCGAACGTAGACTACACAAATGTCAAGAAGGTTCGTGATGATGTTCTCCCCGGCTACGCCCAATCTGGAGGCACCTTCACCAGGCCTATTCATAAGTACGGCAAGCACGTGTAATCCCACAATACGACGTTCTGCTGCGTCAAGCAGCCGCCTGGCGGTCAGAAGGGTGCCTACTACGCCATCCATCACATGCGGGCGATCGTACGGGACCATCATCAACTTCTTCTACCGAGTAAACTCAAAGATTGGGCCGCGAGCGTGTCGGCAATCCAGGACGCGGACCTCCGACAAGAATTCTTTCGCATCCAGTTGGAGTTTGCGGAAATCATCCATCAAGATGTCCTTCGTACCTCGGGGCAGTTCTACCTCAGAAATCAACCGTCCAACAGTGACATCGACACAATGCTACAAATGCAGGATGACAACGCCCGTTCTTTCATGACTCCCACGATAGACGGCGGCTTCATCCACGCTCCGGTCCCATGAGTCGAGTTGTCTAGTTCTGAAACATCGATTGGCTCATGTTGTAATTAAACTTTAATGAACTTGTAGTATGTCTCTTTGGTTTCGAGAGTCGTTCAACTTAGATGTAATCGATGCTATTAATGTCTTGCTTTTCTCGTCCGATCGTTCTGTTGCATACTTATATATTGCTTATGTATTGTCTGTGAATTGGTACTAACGTCTCGTTTGGCTAGTGCATAGCGATGCCGACGTATGTCGTGTACAAGGGTAAGGTTCCCGGAGTCTACGATGACTGGGAGGAGTGTCGGAGACAGGTTCACCGATTCAGCGGTAACAGTTACAAAGGGTACACCACTAGGGCCGAGGCCGAATCTAGATACGCCCGCTATCTAGCGGGAGAGGGGAGGGAGCGTTGGAGGAACCGGATGAAGATGAGTTTCATCGTGATGATGCTCATCGTGATGACCGCAGCTCTCTTCTATGTGATGGTAGTTTAGATGATCGATATCGACTTGTAATGTGAAGACAGACTCGCTACTCGCGGTCTCGAGACTTGTAATATAATGTTCTATCTTTGTTCGGTCTTTTCAATTCGGAGACTAATATGATGAATTGTATTCGGAGACTAATATGATGAATTGTATTCAAAGACTATACATTTGATGAATCTGTTGTTGATGTGTGCTGTCTATATTTTGTCAAACTATACATTTTGTAACCTGTGCAAAAAACAGAAAATAAAACAACAAAAAAAAACCTAATATTCATACTAATGGCGCATCACATGACAGTGCGCCATTAGTATGACAGTGCATACTAATGGCGCATCACTGGGCAGTGCGCCATTAGTATGCCGCGGTTACTAATGGCGCATCCAGAGGTGGTGCGCCATTAGTATGCCAAAGCACCTGGGTATACATGGCCCCTGGGAGGCATACTAATGGCGCACCCTTGCATATACTAATGGCGCACCCGAGGTGCGCCATTAGTATACCAGATACTAATGGCGCACCAGGTGGTGCGCCATTAGTAAAAATTACTAATGGCGTGCTATCAATGGCGCACCACAGATGCACCATTAATAGCCATAATAGGTGCGCCATTAGTAGGGGTTTTTCTAGTAGTGAGGAGACTGCAAATTTTAATCGTGTTTGTCAATTTTAGGGATAAGTGCATAAATAGAGTTCACTAAATATGCAACTAGGTGAACAAAACCTAAATGACAAACAACCTTAGAGCTAACTATGCTAGGCAACAATCTAGTTAGCAAGCCAACAAGCATACAAATCAAAGTAATGTGCGGACAAGGATTAACCATAAGTGAGACAAGGACGTGAATTTTATCCCAAAGTTCACTCTGCCTTGCAGAACAACTAATCTTGGTTTAAAGAGGTGTTGGAGCCAAAGCTTATGTAATGCCATGGAAGGATCACCGTATTCTCTTTCGAGTCAGCCCCAACGAATGAGACTCGAATCACTCGGGGTTGGTCTTGAAGGTGAGCACCACACCTTTAAAAATTTATCCGGAGCATGCCACAAGCAAGGAAGCTTCCCGAGGAACCTCTAACCGCCTAGGAGCCCAGTCTCCAAGAGTAACAAGTTAATGGTAGACAAATATTGTGGGGAAGATGATTTTAGTTTGGTTAAAGTGTAGGTCGGGTCTTTCTCTCCCAGTCCCCAAAGTTTTAGCAAGTTAGGGTGGAGGGATTGAGAGTATTGAGAAAAAATGAGGTGTAGCAATGGTGGAGCTCAACCAGACATTAGGGTTAGGGGATGGAGGTGGAAGAAGGCCCCTCAAACAGTGTTCTTGGTCAGGTGGGCTTTTCTACCCGTTGGACCTCATACGCACGGGGTACTCGGAGGCTAAAACACCACCCTGTGCGCATGGGGTGTCCAGAGAGTTTCGTGGCACCCCATGTGCATGGGGGTAAACTGACCCTGTGTGCACGGGGTGTCCAGAAAGTTTCTGACCAACCCATCCACACGGGTGTCAAAAGACCCCATGCACATAGGGTGTCTACAAATTCTCTGTTAATACTCAATTCAGACCTCGGCAAAGCACACTTCATAGGATAAGGGATGGTAGGTCTAGGAACGCTGGTGTATATGTTTTGAAGTATTCCCACATGACACGCATCCACGATCACCCCTCTTAATAGTGCGGTTTTTCCTATGACTCAAATCGAACCAAAATGAAAACCTTCAAGTCATCGGTAAAACCACGCTTTGATCTTTTTGAATTGGGGGGTCACACAACTCCAACATGATCTTTAGGGAACCAATATCTTGAGATAAACTTTAGCAACTGATATTAGTTCCACTAACCACATTGTCATCTCACAAAATATAATTAAGTGCCACTTGCACTTTCAACCTCAAATGGAGAAATCCACAGAGTTGAATGCTAATTGTTATTATACCAAAACTCACAAAGGCTTAACCATTTGTTCCACTTACAAGGGTGAGCACTAATGAAACATCTCAAAAAACACTCAATTTGCTGGTTGACTCGCTTAGTCTGACCATCAGTTTTAGGATGGTGAGAAGTGCCCATATTAAGAGTAGATCCGGTTCTCTTAACCAACAACTACCAGAAAGTACTAGTCAAAATGGCATCTCTATCTGATATAATCAACCTTGGCATTCCATGTAATTTGTATACATTATCAAAAATACTTCAGACACCTCTGAGCATTGAATGGGTGTCTAAATAGCATAAAGTGGCAGTATTTAGAGAATTTTTCAATAAAAACTAGTATGGAATCACTGTGGCTAGAATGAGGAGGAGCAGTTATGAATTCCACTGAAATAGTCTCCCATGATTTCTTAGCTAGGGGTAGGTAGGGGAGATAACAAACCTGGATAAGGAATTCCCTCAGTTTTAGCTCTCTGACACACAACACAAGACTGCACCAGTTCCATCATAAATTGCTTCATGCCAGCCCACCTAAAGAGAGATTGAATTCTTTTCTATGTGGTAGGAAACCTAGAGTGTCCTCCAAAGGGCTACTATGGAAAGCTGTAATTTTTTGGCTTCAATATTACCGCCAATCCAAATAGCATTTTTATATCTAATTAGCCCATTTCTTAACTGAAATTTTACTTTAGAATTTGGGTCCACTATGAACTGTTGCAACAACTCAGTGGATTTGTCATCCAACTTATAGTTGTCAGCAATTTCAACAAGCCAGGTGGGATGTGAGATGGACAACACTTTAGAATGATCATGAGGTCTTGTAGGCAAGGTATCATCAATTGTATTATAAGATCCCTTCTAATAGACAATCTCATAATTAAAACCCAACTATTTAGTGAGTGCTTTCTATTTCCAAGGAGTGTGGAGCATTTGATCTTGAAAATGAGCCAAACTCTTCTGGTCAGTTTTGATGACAAAATTATGAACCTGTAAGTAAGCTCTCCACTGCTCCATTGCGAGTAAAATAGCCATATACTCCTTTTCATATACTGACAAGGCCCTGCTCCTAGGTCCCAAAGCTTTACTAACATAAGCAAGTGGTTGGCCTTGTTGCATAAGGACAACTCCAATTCATGTGTCACATGCATCTGTTTCAATAGTGAAAGGAAGATCAAAGTGAAGGAAATATGCCCTAGAGGTAATAATAAAGTTGTTATTTATATTTCCTTATATCATGATAAATGTTTATTATTCATGCTAGAATTGTATTAACCGGAAACTTAGTGCATGTGTGAATACATAGACAAACAGAGTGTCACTAGTATGCCTCTACTTGACTAGCTCGTTGAATAAAAGATGGTTAAGTTTTCTAACCATAGACATGAGTTGTCATTTTATTAACGGGATCACATCATTAGAGAATGATGTGATTGACTTGACCCATTCCGTTAGCTTAGCACTTGATCGTTTAGTTTGTTGCTATTGCTTTCTTCATGACTTATACATGTTCCTATGACTATGAGATTATGCAACTCCCGAATACCGGAGGAACACTTTGTGTGCTATCAAACGTCACAGCATAACTGGGTGGTTGTAAAGATGCTCTACAGGTTTCTCCGATGGTGTTTGTTGAGTTGGCATAGATCGAGATTAGGATTTGTCACTCCGATTGTCGGAGAGGTATCTCTGGGCCCTCTCGGTAATGCACATCACTATAAGCCTTGGAAGCAATGTGACTAATGAGTTAGTTGCGGGATGATGCATTACAGAACGAGTAAAGAGACTTGCCGGTAACGAGATTGAACTAGGTATTGAGATACCGATGATCGAATCTCGGGCAAGTAACATACCGATGACAAAGGGAACAACATATGTTGTTATGCAGTTTGACCGATAAAAGATCTTCATAGAATATGTAGGAACCAATATGAGCATCCAGGTTCCGCTATTGGTTATTGACCAAAGACGAGTCTCGGTCATGTCTACATAATTCTCGAACCCGTAGGGCCCGCACGCTTAACGTTCTGTGATGATCGGTATTATGAGTTTATGTGTTTTGATGTACCGAAGGTTGTTCGGAGTCCCAGATGAGATCATGGACATGACGAGGAGTCTCAAAATGGTCGAGACATAAAGATCGATATATTGGAATGCTATGTTTGGACATTGGAAGTGTTCTGGGTGAGTTCGGGCATTTACCGGAGTACCGGGGGGTTACCGGAACCCCCCGGGGTGTACATGGGCCTTAATGAGCCTTACTGCGAGAGAGGAGGAGGCAGCCAAGGTGGGGGCGCCCCCCCCCCCCAAGCCCAATCTAAATTGGGAAGGGGGCCGCCCCCCCTTCCTTCTCCCTCTCTCCTCCTTCCTTCCTCTCCTACTCCAACTAGGGAAAAGGGGGAATCCTACTCCCGGTGGGAGTAGGACTTCCCCTAGGGCGTGCCATTGAGAGGGCCGACCCTCCCCTCCTCCACTCCTTTATATACGGGGGAGTGGGCACCCCATAGACACACAAGTTAATTGTTTAGCCGTGTGCGGCGCCCCCCTCCATAGATTTCCACCTCGGTCATATTGTTGTAGTGCTTAGGCGAAGCCCTGCGTCAGTAACTTCATCATCACGCTTTCGTGCTTACGAAGATCTCCATCGACACTTAGCTGGATCTAGAGTTCGTGGGACGTCACCGAGCTGAACGTGTGCAGATCGCGGAGGTGTCGTACTTTCGGTACTAGGATCGGTCGGATCGTGAAGACGTACGACTACATCAACCGCGTTTTCATAACGCTTCCGCATTCAGTCTACGAGGGTACGTGGACAACACTCTCCCCTCTTGTTGCTATGCATCACCTAGATAGATCTTGCGTGTGCGTAGGAATTTTTTTGAAATTACTGTTTTCCTCAACAGTGGCATCCGAGCCAGGTCTATGCGTAGATGTTATATGCACGAGTAGAACACAAAGAGTTGTGGGCGATAATAGTCATACTGCTTACCAGCATGTCATTCTTTTATTCGGCGGTATTGTTGGATGAAGCGGCCCGGACCGACATTCGCGTACGCTTATGCGAGACTGGTTCTACCGACGTGCTTTGCACATAGGTGGCTGGCGGGTGTCAGTTTCTCCAACTTTAGTTGAATCGAGTGTGGCTACGCCCGGTCCTCTTTGAAGGTTAGAACAGCACACTTGACAAAAAATCGTTGTGGTTTTGATGTGTTGGTAAGAACGGTTCTTGCTCAGCCTGTAGCATCCACGTAAAACTTGCAACAATAAAGTAGAGGACGTGTAACTTGTTTTTGCAGGGAATGTTGTGATGTGATATGGTCAAGACATGATGCTAAATTTTATTGTATGAGATGATCATGTTTTGTAACAGATTTATCGGCAACTAACAGGAGCCATATGTTTGTCGCTTTATTCTATGCAATGCAATCGCCCTGTAATTGTTTTTACTTTATCACTAAACGGTAGCGATAGTCGTAGAAGCAATAGTTGGCGAGACAAGAACGATGCTACGATGGAGATCAAGGTGTCGCGCCGGTGACGATGGTGGTCATGACAGTGCTTTGGAGATGGAGATCAAAGGCACAAGATGATGATGGCCATATCATATCACTTATATTGATTGCATGTGATGTTTATCCTTTATGCATCTTATTTTGCTTAGTTCGGCGGTAGCATTATAAGGTGATCTCTCACTAAATTTCAAGGTACAAGTGTTCTCCCTGAGTATGCACCGTTGCGAAAGTTCGTCGTGCCGAGACACCACGTGATGATTGGGTGTGATAAGCTCTACGTTCACATACAACGGGTGCAAGCCAGTTTTGCACACAGAATACTCGGGTTAAACTTGACGAGCCTAGCATATGCAGATATGGCCTCGGAACAGTGAGACCGAAAGGTCGAGCGTGAATCATATAGTAGATATGATCAACATAGTGATGTTCACCATTGAAAACTACTCCATCTCACGTGATGATCTGACATGGTTTAGTTGATTTGGATCACGTGATCACTTAGATGATTAGAGGGATGTCTATCTAAGTGGGAGTTCTTAAGTAGTATGATTAATTGAACTTTCATTTATCATGAACTTAGTACCTGATAGTGTTTTGCATGTCTATGTTGTTGTGGATCAATGGCCCGTGTTACTGTTCCTCTGAATTTTAATGCGTCCCTAGAGAAAGATAAGTTGAAAGATGATGGTAGCAACTACACGGACTGGGTCCGTAACTTGAGGATTATCCTCATTGCTGCACAGAAGAATAACATCCTGGAAGCACCGCTAGGTGCAAGACCCGCTGCAGGAGCAACGCCGGACGTTGTGAACGCCTGGCAGAGCAAAGCTGATGACTACTCGATAGTTCAGTGTGTCATGCTTTACGGCTTAGAACCGGGACTTCAACGACGTTTTGAATGTCATGGAGCATATGAGATGTTCCAGGAGTTGAAGTTAATATTTCAAGCAAATGCTCGGATTGAGAGATATGAAGTCTCCAATAAGTTCTATAGCTGCAAAATGGAGGAGAATAGTTCTGTCAGTGAGCATATACTCAAAATGTCTGGGTATCATAATCACTTGACTCAGCTGGGAGTTAATCTTCCGGTTGATAGTGTCATTGACAGAGTACTTCAATCACTGCCACCAAGCTACAAAAGCTTCATGATGAACTATAACATGCAAGGGATGGATAAGACGATTCCCGAGCTCTTCGCAATGCTAAAGGCTGCGGAGGTAGAAATCAGGAAGGAGCATCAAGTGTTCATGGTCAACAAGACCACTAGTTTCAAGAAAAAGGGTAAAGGGAGAACTTCAAGAAGAACGGCAAGCAAGTTGCTGCTCAAGTGAAGAAGCCCAAGCTCATATTGTCTTTTTGGTGGCAACCCTTCAGGTGGTATAAACACTTCTTGGTATTTGTCTAAAATTTGTTGTAGTGGCATTGCAACAGGTAGATGGATGTTCAAATTCAGACAGGGTTGCTAAGGAAATACAAGTGAGAGCACATTCCTTAGGCAACAATTCTTGCAGTGTGACCTTTTTCCTTTGCAACTTAGAGCAATCCACTTTTCCTCCCAATCAAATTCCATAGGGTTGTGGTTGGCCGGCCAATCCAATCCTAGAATGACATCATAAGATCCCAACTGTAATAAACAAAAGTCAGTGTCACAAGAGTGTCCAGAACAAGTCTATTGACACTTCTAAATGCTAGCAGCGCACATTAAATGAGAACCACCTACAGTTGAGGGAGTCCCGGATTAAGGGGTCCTCGGGCGTCCGGCCTGTTAGCCATGGGCCGGACTGATGGGATGTGAAGATACAAAGACCGAAGACTGCACCCGTATCTGGATGGGACTCTCCTTGGCGTGGAAGGCATGCTTGGCAACCGAATATGTAGATTCTTTTCCTTTGTAACCGACCTTGTGTAACCCTGGATCTCCCCGGTGTCTATATAAACCGGAGGACTTAGTCCGGAAAGGGAGATACTCATTACCTTAGTCATACAGGCTAGACTTTTAGGGTTTAGCCACTATGATCTCGTGGTAGATCAACTCTTGTAATACTCATATTCATCAAGAAGGAAGTAGGTTATTACCTCCATAGAGAGGGCCCGAACCTGGGTAAACATCGTGTCCCCTGTCTCCTATTACCATCGACCTTAGACGCACAGTTCGGGACCCCCCACCCGAGATCCGCCGGTTTTGAGACCGACATCGGTGCTTTCATTGAGAGTTCCACTGTGCCGTCGACGAAGAGGTTTGATGGCCCCTTCAATCATCGATAGTGACGCTGTCCAAAGAGAAACCTTCCTCCCCAGACAGATCTTCATGTTCGGTGGCTTTGCACTGTGGGCCAACTCGCTTGGACACCTGGAGCAGATCTATAGCTACGCCCCTGGCCATCAGGTTAGATTTGGGAGCTTGAATTACATTGCGGACATTGGAGATTTGATCTTCACTGGATTCGAGACCGCGGCAACCGCTCCTGGTCACCTTGACAAGCATGACCTAAATCTGTCGTCAGAACGCATCCAGGAGATAGCTCCTGCGACCACTCCGGCCTTAGATCCAGAGCACACCGCGGCATCCAAGGATGGGAGGCTCGACCTCGCCACGGAGGCCACAGATTCCCTAGCGTTGGAGCCGCACATGGACTTAACCTCACGCAATACTCGTGTCACCGGAACTCCGGACTCTTCTCCGGGTATAAGTTTCGAACCATGTGAGTCCGCGGATACCGAACTTGATCGCTTATCGATCTTCGAGTTCAGCGCCGCAGACATCTTCCAGCACTCGCCCTTGGGCGATGTGCTGAACTCATTAAAGAACTTGTCCTTGGCGGGGGACTCATAGCCAAACTATGTACGGTTCGAACTAGGGGCTGATGATGGGGAATTTTGCTTCCCACCCGCCACCCACTCCATAGCCACTGTCAAGGACTTAACCGACATGCTTGATTACGGCTCCGAAAACATCGTCAAGACAGACGATGATGCCGACGAGGAGCAGGGCCAAAGCCCGCCATTCATTGGGCGATGGACGGCCACTTCTTCCTACAACGTATACATGGTGGATACGCCTAAAGAAACTAACAATGATGACAAAGAGGATCCAGTTGAAGACAAACCTCCAGAGACAAAGCCCAGTCGCCGGCGTTAGCGACGCTGCTCTAAGTCACATCGTACGAAAGACAACAACACCAGCACCGGAGAAAACAATACTCCGGACAATGCCGAAGACAATGAAGACCATGTTTGAACAACCTCCGAACAGGACGAATAGGCCATACACAAAGACTCGGAGGATAGTAAGTACCTTCCGCTCTCCGAGGAAGAGGAAAGCCTCGGCAACGAGGATTTTATCGTGCCCGAGGAACCTCTCGAGCAAGAGCGCTTCAAACACCGGCTAATAGCAACTGCAAGAAGCTTGAAAAAGAAGCAGCTTCTGCTCCAAGCGGACCAAGATCTGCTCAATGATAGATGGACCGAAGTCCTGGCCGCCGAAGAATACGACCTTGGTGGCCCAGCCAAAAGCTACCCGAAGCGTAGTTTGCTACCTCAGTTCGATGACGAGGCGCTGGAGTCCGTACCATCATCGCACAATACGGCAGGCCGACCACAACTTGGTCCGGATAAAGCGGCAACTCAAGCCAAACACCAGACCGCCCCACCTCGCTATAAAGGCAAGAATAAAGCGGCTCGGGGTTGTTCATACAACCTTCGACAGGACTCGGACAGTAGAGTAGGACACGCAAGATCGGTCTACGGATCGAGAGGACGTGCCGCAACACACGACGATGGCTACCTATTCAGACGTAACAAACTTAGCCACGCCCAAGCAGAAAACCGCAAATCGACTCCATCGGAGGTACGCCGCAGTGTGGCCCCACATAGAGGCACCGCACACCCTCTTTGCTTCACAGACGAAGTAATGGAGCATGAATTCCCAGACGGGTTCAAACCCATGAATATTGAATCATACGACGGAACAACGAATCCTGCGGTATGGACCGAGGACTTCCTCCTCCATATCCACATGGCCCGCGGAGATGACCTTCATGCCATCAAATACCTACCACTAAAACTCAAAGTACCAGCTCGGTACTGGTTAAACAGTATGCCAGAAAATTCTATCAGTAGCTGGGAAGATTTGGAAGACGCCTTCCGCGACAACTTCCAAGGAACATATGTCCGGCCACCGGACGCCGATGACTTAAGTCACATTTTCCAATAGCCCGGAGAGTCGGCCAGGAATCTCTGGACCAGGTTCTTAGTTAAAAAGAACCAAATCATAGACTGTCCGGACGTGGAAGCCCTTGTGGCCTTCAAACACAGCGTCCGGGATGAATGGCTGGCACGCCACCTCGGTCAAGAAGGACCTAAATCCATGACAGCCCTTACCGCTCTAATGACCCGCTTTTGTGTGGGAGAAGACAGCTGGCTCGCTTGTAGAAGCAACAGCGCCGGCGACTCGGGCACCTCCGAAATCCGAGATGGCAATGGCAAGCCACAACGAAGCAAACACAATAGTCGCAATGATAATGAAGGATCACGCGATACAGCGGTCAACGCCGGATTTAGCAATCCCAAATACGGTCAACGGAAAAAGCCATTCAAGGCGAACAGGGACGGACCATCCAACCTAGACAGGATATTGGACCGACCCTGCCAGATTCACGGCCACCCCGATAAACCAGCTAATCATACCAACAGAAATTGTTGGGTCTTCAAGCAGGCCGGCAAGCTCAACACCGAACACAAGGGAAGGAGGCCGCCAGGCGATAGGGACGATGGAGAGGTTCACCAACCAAACACCAGGGGTCAGAAGCAATTTCCCCCCGAGGATCGATCAACCCTGGAGCCGAAGTAGCAGTTTGGCTTCCGCCGCCCACCTCATATACACGCAAAAAATTTACCGTGCATACATCACTACACACTCAAGATACCATGGGCATTGGCGGAAGCACAATACGGACAAGCTTGCAAGCATTCCAGTAACATTTTTTATCTACTTTCTTTTTACTTATTTCTTCATTATCTCTTAAATAGGTGACGCATTATACGTCTCCAACGTATCTATAATTTATGAAGTATTCATGCTATTATATTATCCATCTTGGATGTTTAATGGGCTTTACTATGCACTTTTATATTATTTTTGGGACAAACTTATTAACCCAGATCCCAGTGCCAGTTTCTGTTTTTCTCCTTGTTTCAGTGTTTCACAGAAAAGGAATATCAAACGGAGTCCAAACAGAATGAAACCTTTGGGAGAGTTATTTTTGGAACGGAAGCAATCCAGAAGACTTGGAATATACGTAAGGGAAGCAACGAGGAAGGCATGAGGCAGGGGCGCGCCCACCCTCGTGGGCCCCTCGTGGCTCCCTTGACCAACTTCTTTCTGCATGAGGCAGGGTGACATACATACATACATACATACATACATACATATATATATATATATCCATATACCCTAAAACCATCGGGGAACAGAATAGATCGGGAGTTTCGCCGCCGCAAGCCTCTGTAGCCACCAAAAACAAATCGGGACCCTGTTCTGGCACCCTGCCGGAGGGGGGAACCCTCACCGGTGGCCATCTTCATCATCCCAGTGCTCTCCATGACGAGGAGGGAGTAGTTCATCCTCGGGGCTGAGGGTATGTACCTGTAGCTATGTGTTTGATCTCTCTCTCTCGTGTTCTTGAGGTGATACGATCTTGATGTATCGCGAGCTTTGCTATTGTAGTTGGATCTTATGATGTTTCTCCCCCTCTACTCTCTTGTAATGGATTGAGTTTACCCTTTGAAGTTATCTTATCGGACTGAGTCTTTAAGGATTTGAGAACACTTGATGTATGTCTTGCCGTGCTTATCTGTGGTGACAATGGGATATCACGTGATCCACTTGATGTATGTTTTGGTGATCAACTTGTGGGTTCCGCCCATGAACCTATGCATAGGGGTTGGCACACGTTTTCGTCTTGACTCTCCGATAGAAACTTTGGAGCACTCTTTGAAGTACTTTGTGTTGGTTGAATAGATTAATCTGAGATTGTGTGATGCATATCGTATAATCATACCCACAGATACTTGAGGTGACATCGGAGTATCTAGGTGACATTAGGGTTTTGGTTGATTTGTGTTATTCTAGTGCGAACTCCATGATAGATCGAACGGAAAGAATAGCTTCGTGTTATTTTACTATGGACTCTTGAATAGATCAATCCGAAAAGATAACTTTGAGGTGGTTTCGTACCCTACCATAATCTCTTCGTTTGTTCTCCGCTATTAGTAACTTTGGAGTGACTCTTTGTTGCATGTTGAGGGATAGTTATATGATCCAATTATGTTATTATTGTTGAGAGAACTTGCACTAGTGAAAGTATGAACCCTAGGTCTTGTTTCCTAGCATTGCAATACCGTTTACGCTCACTTTTATCATTAGTTACCTTGCTGTTTTTATATTTTCATATTACAAAAACCTATATCTATCATCCGTATTACACTTGTATCACCATCTCTTCGCCGAACTAGTGCACCTATACAATTTACCATTGTATTGGATGTGTTGGGGACACAAGAGACTCTTTGTTATTTGGTTGCAGGGTTGCTTGAGAGAGACCATCTTCATCCTACGCCCCCCACGGATTGATAAACATTAGGTCATCCACTTGAGGGAAATTTGCTACTGTCCTACAAATCTCTGCACTTGGAGGCCCAACAACGTATACAATAAGAAGGTTGTGTAGTAGAAATCAATGCAAAGGACAAGCATCTAAACCGACTCCATCGGAGTTCGGATCCGTACACTCACCTAAGGGGCTACCTCCGTCAAGGATTCCCCTCGCCGAGGACAGGTGGCGCAGACGTGCGACAGGAGGTCCAAAGTAACTTTTTGTAGACCGCACTCTTTATTTCGAGCCTGTAATATGCCTTTTTCCTCCGCCTTTGACCACGGGCATGTCAAATAGCCAGGGTTGTGGTCTTTATATATATAAAGTAATCATTGGCATATTGCTCTGGTCCCAGTAAACATTATCTGAATTAATCATTTGTGTATTTTCGCCAATGAATAAGGCTCCTAAGGTTGTTTCACAGATATACCTCGGCATAACCTGCCAGGGGCTCGGTATGGGAACAAATGAGTTGCCAACAAAGTCTGAATAGCTTTACAGCGTACTTCAGTGTCGCGAGTTTGGCCTTATATGCATCAGCTTCGAATCATGTCTTGGGTCAATGGTTGGGTTGCCCGGCTCCTGTGCTTGCTACCTTACGTTTCGCTCTATCGGCTAGGGTAGTAAAGGGACAACTACTGCGATTGTGCTTCCGGTTCATCTCGTCAAGCACCTTAGTAGAGAAAGCCGAAAACCGACTGTCATGATGCTGCGAGAGCTGGTCAACCACTCGATGACTTATCGGAATCTGTCGTGATTCCCTCCGTTTCACACGAAGGACCTATTTTTTAGGTCATATATGTAATGCACCATATTGGAATAAGTCGTATGCATGCCAGGGGCTATATCGTAGTCCACCCAAAAAACTCCTATGGCTAAGTGAAAGTGTTAACGCCCTATAGTCTGATTTCCTGGTTCGCGGCATTATCACCTCCTTCATGGACCAAGACGTTGGATCAAGAGTGATTAAATGCTTTTCCGAACACCCCTGTACTTCCTACGAGGGGGCTGAAGCCGACGACTGGAAAACTTTCAGATTATATTAAAACGGCCGCACAGGAGGAACATGAGCTTTCGAGCAAAACATAAAAATAGATTAACTACAAAATTGTCTTTTACAATCCTCATACACCTCACTCGAACATTATGTCTTTCGAGCATTGACCCTCTATCAAGCGGGTGGCCTCCAGGACGTCTTCAAAATAATGCTCCAGTTCGTAACGGTCCTTGCCCTTGGGTGGACACTTCGCCGCAACATTGATGGCCTTCATCCTCCCCCAGAATGTCTTGACACGGGCAAAGGCCATCCGTGCACCCTCAATGCACGCAGACCGCTTCATAGCGTCGATACGTGGCACTGCATCAACGAGCCGCTGCACCAAGCCGAAGTAGCTATTCGGAACAAGCTCAGTTGGCCACAGTTGGATTATGACGTTCTTCATAGCAGTGCCCGATATCCTATGAAGCTCGGCCCATTGAGACATCTATTCATTCAGCAGCAGAGGGCGCGTCGATGCACCAAATTGTGACCAAAAAAGCTTCTCCATTGCATATCCCTCTCGCGCTTGATAAAACTGCGCCGCATCGGAAGAACTCTTTGGCAAGTCTAAAAACTCATCCGGAGAACTCCACACTTGGTTAAGCCCAGCATAGTTCGGATCACCAAACTTAGCCTACATCAAAAAGGGCTTACCGGCCGCAATCTCCCCAGCTTGCCGGATCTCCTCACGAGCTGCTCTGGATTCAGACCGCGCTTCTCTCGCCTCTCGTAAGGCCTTGTCAAGTTCATCCATTTTGGCTTCATTTTCCTTCTCAAGAAGTTCACAGCGGCTAGTAGCATTTTTTAATTCGAGCGCCATCATGGATATCTTCTCCTCGTCTTGGCACCGAGTAGCTTGTTCGGCTTTTAACTCAGTCGATGCCTTCTCAGCAGCCGCATTACTAAACCGGGCCTGCTCCTTGACCCGGGCCAGCTCCGCCCGAAGAATTTCAACGGCGGCAGCACCATCTGCAGTCATGCATATTCCAGTATATAACCTTCAGCGTCATTCTTATATAACAAAATTGTATGTGAAGGGACTGCCCCAAATACATACCTTGCGACTCGTCCAGGCGCATATTGATTAACGCAATGTCATCCCCTGCCACATCAAGCTTCTGCTGTAGCTCGGCAATATCCATAGTCTGGGAAGTAGCCAGGGGAAGCAGCGTGTGTTTTAGTTAATCAGATTAGTCCTTGAGTATTTCTTCTTGATCCTCTGTTCGCCTCCCATGTGGAGCCAACCCGAGTCTCAGGGGCTACTACCTATACACAGGTGCATCTTTGCAAATAAAATATAGTTGAAAACATTATATTACAAACCTCGAAGCCTCTTAGCAGGCTCATGATGGCTTCATTCAATCCGCTCTTCGCGGACAGAATCTTCTCAACCACCGTACCCATCAAGGTATGCTATTCCTCCGAGACAGATGTATTTCGCAGCATATCCCGCAATATATCCGGTGTCGCCGGGTCTCCGGAAGCCGCTCTGGGAGCACGACCATCCTTTGAAGGAACCCATTCACCCGTCTCCAGAATCATCGTTGGCTGAAAACCGGATAGTCCGTGGCCTTCGTTATTGGCCCCGAATCCTGAACGATTGGAGGTCCACCTTCGGGTACTTCCTCCTTCATCCCCTACACCGCTTGTTGATCAAGAATAACCCTCTGAGATGACACTTCAGAGTCGTCCCCCTTATTGGGCAAGGAGGTCAGGGGAGGCGTCTCGATTTCCATCATCTCTGGGAGGAGATCTCCCGAAGAAGAGGAGTGCCCAGAAGAACTCTGTGCTGGACTGTAAAAATATACAGGCACGTTACGTATCTCTTCGGTAACAGGAAAGAAGCGGGACGCTATCAAAGTACCCCGGATTCACTTACGGTTTTGTTGAAGGCTTGTCCTCATGACGGAGTTGTTCACTGGCATCGCCTTCCAATCCCGAGCCGCTCGATTGTGGCATCTTGCCTCTCTTAGGAGGCCGCCCCTCCCAACCTTCAGAGGCAGTCCTTTTCCTCCTGAATGGAGAAGGGATACTAGCTTCTCTTTCTCCTTCGTCTTCGGGCAAGGAAATGTCGATTTCTCCGGACTCAGTATCTGATTTACCTCTAGAACGAAGGTCATCCCGGGTCTTCTCACTCTCCACCTTGCCCTCCCCTGCCGGTATCTGGTACGGTGCCGATGCCAGCATCCGTGTTAACACGGAGTCTGTTGAGTCTTCGGGAAGAGGGGCCGGACACCTAATCCATTCCGCTTTCTTTATCCAGCCCTGGAAAGGATGGTTTGCTAAGTATCTTATCACATGATATGTGATTATGAGGTGTTCGGCGGATGAGTACTTACCGGGTGTCCAGATGGTTACAGTCTAGGCCAGTATCTTCGGTGGTGTCCGGCCATTGTTTTCGTCTCCCGAAGAATAATTCCCACATTCCTTCGTGTGTAGTATCGAAGAAGTTCTGAAGAGTCCGCGGCCCTTCTGGGTTAAACTCCCACAGGCAGAGAGGCCGTCGCTGGCACGGCAGGGTCCGGCGGACTAACATTACCTGAATAGCGTTGGCGATATTGATATCCTTTTCAATGAGGCTTCAGATGCGACTTTGCAGAGTCCGCACCTCATCAACTGATCCCCGGTCTAACCCCTTATTAATCCATGATGCAAGCTAAATTGGAGGGCTGGATCGAAACGCAGGCGCAGCTGCCCACTTGGAACCACGAGGCTCGGCGATATAGAACCACTCCTGCTGCCATAAGTCGGAAGATTCTTCGAAGGATCCTTTTAGCCAAATCGCGCTGGTAAGCTTGCTCACTGAGGCACCACCGCACTCCGCCTGCTCCCCCTCTATCACTTGCGGTTTCACATTGAAGGTCTTAAACCACAAGCCGAAGTGTGCAGGAGTTCGGAGGAAGGCTTCGCATGTGACGATAAACGCCGAGATGAGGAGAATAGAGTTCGGGGCGAGATCGTGAAAATCAAGTCCATAATAGAACATGAGCCCCGGACAAAGGGATTGAGGGCGAACCCTAACACTCGGAGGAAGTGGGAAACGAACACGACCCTCTCGCCGAATCTAGGGGTAGCGATAACCTTCCCTTCTGCGGGAAGCCAATGGAGGATTTCTGCGGTCAGATATCTTGCCGCCCGAAGCTTCGTGATATCCTCCTCTATGACGGAAGAAGCCACCCACCGGCCTTGACGTCTGGGTCCAAACATGACTGAGGCTCGTGGAGATTGAAACCTGGGTGTTGGAACTCGAGGTAGTAAGGGTTAAGGAAGAAGCAAGCGTGGAGAAGAAAGACGGGTCTGTACCCCTTTATAAAGGCTGTGAATATCGAACGCCTCCTCCCGGGCCTTAAACCTTGCCTATTCCCAAGGAGTTGTACCCTAAGGACAGTTGGGTTACCCACGTCCGTGTTGATAAAATAATCCCTTAATAAGGGGACATGATCTCTGCTTGGATAAGACATGTCAATGACAACCACGTTTCGGAACGCGGGGCCGCAAGCGAAACAATGGTCCGAAATTATGACCGGGCAGGCGTGATGTCACGTTGTAAAAAGTTGTCAATGGATTGGACCCGTGGAATATTATGTTCTCTCTGTGGTTGTGTGTGGTGAGTGTTACAGGTCCGGATACAATCATCACGTCCGGAGACTATCTTGGAGTTCGGAAAGAAGGGAACCCGCCTTGCAATGCTGAAGACAAATCTGCGCACCGGACTCCTCGTCATTGAAGCCAGGTTCAGGGGCTACTGAGGAGTCCCGGATTAAGGGGTCCTCAGGCATCTGGCCTGTTAGCCAGGGGCCGGACTGATGGGCCGTGAAGATACGAAGACCGAAGACTGCACCCGTGTCCGGATGGGATTCTCCTTGGCGTGGAAGGCAAGCTTGGCGACCGAATATGTAGATTCTTTTCCTTTGTAACCAACCTTGTGTAACCCTAAATCTCCCAGGTGTCTATATAAACCGGAGGACTTAGTCCGGAAAGGGAGATACTCATTACCTTAGTCATACAGGCTAGACTTTTAGGGTTTAGCCATTACGATCTCGTGGTAGATCAACTCTTGTAATACTCATATTCATCAAGATCAATCAAGCAGGAAGTAGGGTATTACCTTCATAGAGAGGGCCCGAACCTGGGTAAACATCGTGTCCGCTGTCTCATGTTACCATCGACCTTAGACGCACAGTTCGGGACCCCCTACCCGAGATCCGCCGGTTTTGACGCCGACAGTAGTCACCTTCGTTGGTTGAATATCCTGAACATTTTGCAAGACACACGAAAGTTGTTGTCAATAAATGAATGGTACTCCTAGTTTCCACCAAGAATATGAAAGAGTTCCCTTGAATTTCCAAAACTAGTTGTAATCTTTGGGTTGAAAAATCTTTGCCTAAAGAAGCTACAGAAATGGACATTACCTGGAAAGAAACATGTTGATTGTGAGGACATTCAGAAAGGACAGGTGATGAACATTGCACCGATTGAATCATTTCTTCCACACCATGGAGTTGAGCCATGGAATTGAACTCCTGGCTTGCACGCATGATCCTTGAACCTTTCTCACCACAAGTAAAACAGAGGCCTTAGACTGCCTAAAATTTCTAAGAGCTTGCCAGTTATCTTCAGAACCATTAGGTCTAGAGTGTACTGAGGAAGCTTTACATCCCCAAGACTGAACACTATCTTGATGCACTTGGTATAGTTGTTGTTTTCCTATACCCAAGCCTCTATTGCAGGCAAGGTTTTTGCTTCAAGGTTGTTCCACTTGGCTGAAAATGACCCCCTGGTAATCCGGTACAGGGCATGTGTATTTTTTTGGGAAATTACCGTGTACCAATGTGTGGTGGTTGTAGGCTCTCGATCAAAATTTTCTTAACGTGTGTAGCGATTCTTTTGGTGGGGTTAGCGATTTTGGTGCGTGTGGGCGAGCGTGATCAATTGACCTGATTTCTTGGGTGGTTGCGTATCAGGTGGGCTACTCCTATTTCTCCCTTGCATGGTTGCATGGCCTTCGCACGGCCGGTTGCATGGGCCGGGATGAGTTGTTTTTTGTTGCTGCTGCCGCGTGAACGTTTGATTGCGTGTGCATGTCCTGTTGTCCCACGTGTGGTTTCCCTCGAAGTTTTTGAGGGTGTTTGTTTCAAGGGACTTATTGGTTTAGGGACTTAAAAAAATTCCTATAAGTCTCAACTAAACTAAATAGGAGGGACTTATAGAAACTTAAAGTGGGCATCTGGAACTTATGAAATAAGACTTTCAAGGAGAGTCTTATCTTTCCCTACTAATAAAGAGCTTATTGCTTCTGGTCGTACGTCATCGGTGTTTTTGCAGAAAAGTCCCTCCGTTTCTAGAAATTTAACCCGCACTCCTTTTTTAAGTGGCTAATCTGAGATAACGTTTCGATTTTTCAAAAAGGCCCTGTATTTTGCTATATTCAACCCGCGGTCCATATGTCTATGTCTGGGGACCGGATCAATGTGGGCAGGCGGCGACTCGAGCGGCGTTGGGACGGCGGCGGCGACTGGAGCTTGCAGGGGCTGGATCCGTGCGTGGCAGGGACTGGGGAGGCGGATACGGAGGCGGAGGTCGCCGGAGCGCGGATTCCCGGGCGGATCCATGGCATCCGCGGTCCTGGGCAGAAAGGAGACGGGGATGTGAGGAAGAGAAGAAGGAAGAAAGGAGGGGCGGTGCTGCGACCTAGGCAGGAGCTCACCGGAGTCGGGCGGAAGCGGGAGACGCAGGGATCCGGCGTGGCAGCGCGAAGTCCTTGCAGGTGGAGGCGGGCCTCCATGGCTGGCAGGGAGATCTCCAAGGCCATGGCGGGTGTTGAGCAACGTAGGAGAGGTGCCCTCCGTGGGGATGGGGGAAGATTGTCTACAGCAAGAGCGGGCAATGGAGGTGGAAGTATGGAGAAGGATGGGACGATGTTCTTGCACTACTGCGACGGAGGGAAGGCGAATTGAGTGGTAGGTGGATGCTTTATGCTTTCTGAACTATGTGAGTACAATCTGATTCATTTAATCTGAGTTAATGTAGTTTCAGATACCAAAAGGATTGTACAGTCAGACTGAATAACATTACGACTGAATTACCTTGCATCAGGTAATCTTGTGTTATATTGGCATCAGGTAATCTTCTGGCATTATGACTGAATTACATTTGCTACTGGTTTTATCTGCTGCTCATATTGTGCAGCTTATCTTGTTCTTCTATACACAGTTCAGATTGATGTTCTGAAGATTGAAATGTGTGTGCAGTGTCTTGGGCAGCCGAGCTCTTCCTAGGAGTAGTCACTTCATGTCCATCTAGGGCATCCAATCATCCATCTTGCTGGTCCAGAATTTGTATAAGACTGAACTATGTAAGGTTCCATTGTCTTGCAATCGAGCCGAGGAGAGCCTCCCTTGTTTTCTAAAAGAAAAAGAATTAAGTATCATTTCCTCGTCTCAGGTAAGCAAGAGAATACCGGCGCACATATTCTAAGACTATCTCCAATATTGTTCGATTTGGAGCTCTTAGGTGCAAAATTCACCAAAATGAATCACAATGCAAATGGTCCAGTCCCTTTTTATTTTCATGGAGCTGTTGTACATTGATTTTTGCCTCAACTGCTCCATAACAATCGTATCGCTTGCTGGTGTAGCCATCTATCTCAGAGGAGCAGTTGGCAAACCAAATCCAAGGTGCAATCTTTTTCCGGTAACTAATATAGTGGCATATACCATATAGTATTGTCTTAAAAAACATGCATAATTGGTCATACCTATCATACCAATCTTAGAACATGTTTTGAATTCAGGTAAACTTAGGAACATGTATCTTGGTAGTTCGAACTTGAACTCTATTTGGTCCTAATAAGGCGTTATGGTTACATAGCTGGTTGACATATGCACAATCATTTTTTAAAGAAACAGAAATAAATAGATTCAACATTGAATTAGTAGAACATGATGGTGTGTCCTGTTCCATCCGTCACTGGCTCGTTAACATTGAAGGTGCCGTCTGCTGTGGTCATCAGAGGCGTAGCTGCCCGTACTCATCACAAGTTGTTGGCACTGGATTTATTATGTAAACTCAATGATTTTGCTTGCTAGATTTTCTTCAATTTTTGACCCACATGAGGAGTATTGCGAGGGCCTGGACAAACTTGATTAAATTAGTTTCTATTTTGGTATAGGTGGGACCATCACTTTGGGATGTTTTTCCAATCTGTCATGTGCAATTGTGCATGATGATCCTAATTGTATATGTTGGACATATTAGTGTTGAGTATATGTTGAACGCATGATTGTTAAACCACTATAATATGTATACCCCGTTGCAACGCACGGGCTCGAGGAGAAGAGGTAGGGAGAAGAAGGACGTGGGAAGAAGGAAGGGTGCAGCAGGGGCGCAGCGGTGCGAGAGCGCTGGTCTTGTGCGCATGGAGCACCTCTCCTTGGGCGGTTGCGCTGGTTGGTTCGACACACAAACGCCCACCTTGCCCACGTCCGACAACTCATCGCCGGCGCGGAAGACATGGACTCCTACCACAGGGAGCTCGCATGCCCTGCAGCTGCTGGAACTGGCTGAAGGTCATCCCGCATCTTCGATTTCATCCTTTCCTGCGCCCTCCTCCATCCACGACCTCTGGTACACTACTTCTCCTCCCTCCCCTCTCCTTCCAATTCCACCACGTAATTTCTCCGTTCGCAGTCTCGGCAATCCTGAATTTGGCTTGCTTCCCCTTCCTAGCAAGTACTCCCTCGGTTCTTAAATATAAGTCTTTTTAGAGATTCTAATTTGAACTATAAAATGAGTGAATCTACACTCTAAAATATGTCTAAATACATCCGTATGTAGCCCCTATTGAAATCTCTAAAAGTCTTATATTTAGAAACGAAGGGAGTACCAACTAGGCCTTATGCTACTCCCAGCTCGAGCTCCACAAGCACGTTACTCCAGGTCTACTCCTTGAGGTATGGGACTTACACTACCTCTCTGCACCAGTCGATGGCCCTGGACCAGCTGTCCCAATGGCCTTGTCACCTCCCTCGATCCCTCATGTTTCCTTCCACGATGTAACAGATATAGCAATTTTTTGATTTGTTGAGAGATAAATGTGCCGCAATGTAAATAGGCTATGCTAGGAGTTCAGTTGCCCAGGGAACGAGAATCTGTCCATGATACTCTGACTGAACCTATTTTCAGCATCACCACTAATGTTTTCAGATGTCACCTTCTGAAGTTGCTTCATTGTTGACGAGTTAATGTCTTATGCAACCCCGCCATCTACAATTTGCCAGTCAGAAGGTGACCTGAAGCTTAAAATAGAGAAAATGACCATGAGCTCTGTCAAGTAAGAGATTTTCTATATCGAGATGCCTTAGGCTCATAGTCCCCTTTCTGTTGTCTACGTCCTTGCTCATTGGTTAATTCGGACCAACAGTTTGTCCAGCATGATCAATCTATGTTACTTTTCTGAGTTTAGATTGTTGCCCCTTAGAAAGTTTTGACTCAATGCATCAGAATGGTTTCTTTGTTGTTTTATGTGGATATGGATTCTGGTCATATTTTTACGCATTAAGGATTTTGAGTGCGAGCTATGTAGTCACTGAAACCTAATGTGTACAGTGTGTACATGTAGCTAATGTATTTGATTCTGAAATAAAACATGCTTTTCTTTGGATTGTGTTCTTCAGATTGCATACATGCATATACCATGTTTCTGTTTTGGTACCAGTAAAAAAGTGTTTATTTGGAGAACGATCGAGCAGTAATTCCCATCTGGAGGCAAAGAGCATCCTCCTTGCGCCGATGCGCTGGATGACTACATCATACCACTTCTCTTAACCTGCGACTGGCTCTCTGCTATGGGCATAAGGGTCTGATTACACAACATCAAGGTTTGACCAATGTACCCATTTGATATGAAATTAGATTATATAAGGGTTATCAAAATGTCAGAGATTCGAGCCCAACGATAAGAAGCATTTGGAGCTGCAAATGTGACACTTATTTCTTGAAATACGTACATCTTGTATTATGACTGGTTGTTCTTTTTGCAGGGCTTAGGACTAATTCTAATGATGTTAAGCTTGATATATAGGTATGGCAACAGAGGTTGCTGGATGTTAACTGGTAATCACAATGTATCAGTATTGATTATATGCTATTGTTTTTCTGGATTCAAAGTAGTACATTTTTGGGTAGAAAGACAATACGACCTTTGTCTCTGATGTAATCAATTTGCACTCAGTATGGTTGTGTTCCATCCGGCAGGCTGCCTGCACATGCAATAATTTGATTAAGGATGACACGAATTTGGGAAGCATGTTGCTGTACTTGCGAATAAGCTAAACTGACAATGGTCATGATGCAGAGCAGGATGGGTATCAACCAGGACATGGTGAGGAATTAAAAACATACATAATCATTTTGTTATTTTTTCTCGGTGTATCCCGTTGCAACGCACGGGCAATTTTCCTAGTAGGGACTTATAGTTCTAATATGGTCTTTTAGTCTATGTTAAGTCCCAGGAACCAAACAGGTAGGGACTTTTTAGGGACTTGAGACTTATAAGTTGGGACTAAAAAAGTCCTAGGACTTATGAACCAAACAGGACCTTTATCGGTGCTGCTTTAGTCGTTTGCTCGAGAAACGGCCTCGCTCCATGGTTTGCACGAAGGCTCGCGTGAATTCCTCCACCGCTGTTTTTGCCTACATAAAAGGTCTTCCTCCCTCTCGATCTAGGTCATCTATCATAGTAGTCTGGAGCAACCATAGTATAGGTCCCGGGACGGTGACTGCGGAGGCCGGAGGCCATGGTGGCGGGCTGCCTCGGCATGGTGTCGCAGCGCGAGCGGCGGAGAGCGCGGCCACGTTGTCGGCTCCTCAGCTCGACCTGGCAGTTGCAGCATCTTTCTTGCACGCACCCTGTGACCCACCTTCTATATCGCCTCGGGTAGGCTACCGCCGGCAGCGATGCGAGGAGGTCCTCTCGCCCTGCTTGAACTGTAGGACGGCGAGGTCGCAACGGCTGCAGTCTCTTGGTCCTGAGGGTGAAGAGGGGGCCGTTGACGATGTTGAACTGGTAGGTATAGAAGAAGTTGCTGGCCCAGGCGGCCGGGAGGACGAGCAGCATCCTCCAGTTGGTGAAGAGCTTGAGGATCTCCCACTCCTCGGTGGACACGGAGGAGTAGGTGACCTTGGTGGCGCGGGTGCCATTGTCGCGGACGATCTTGGCGGGCGGCAGGACGAGGAAGGTGAGCGCGTCGTTCGGGAGCATGAAGGCGATGAAGGAGGCGTAGGTGGCATCGTTCACGCTGCCGGCGTCGGTGCGGTTGCCTCTGGTTCAAGGAGAAGGTTGACTCAAAAAGGCACCGGAAGTGAAGAGCGAGATGTATTTGTTTGATGCTGTTGCGAATTGAAGGGGGAGAAAGAACGACGTTGCAAAGGAGGCAAGAGAAGGAGTGGCGACTCATGTTTGGATTGGTCGATGGTTGCGCGCACAGGCGGGCGCGACGATTGGGTTTCGGCTGTATGAGGCTACCGGCTACCCAGGGGCAGCTGCTGGGCACCGGCGGCTTCGGCTGGGTGTACAAGGGCGTGCTCCCACAATCCCGTGATTGCGGTGAAGTGGGTGTAGGGCGGCTCCCAGCAGTGTTGGATCTAATACATGTATGTGCGCAAAGCTAGCTGAGAGAAGCAGGCTAGCAAGCAGGTTGATTGATTCTTCTGTACATAGTTTAGTAGTAGGAGGCACAGTCTTTAGTAGGCGTGCGTACACGAACGCTTTGGCCGGCTATAGATTGTATCGATCGCCTCGGCTGAACAACTTGGCGATCAACAAAACAGGAAAAATACCATGCAAAAAAAAACAGGAAACAAATCGGAAGCCTTTTTCTCCCGTATAATCGGAAGGCTTTGTTCTCCCAACTTTAGTTCGAAAGTTGTTTTTTAGTTCGCAAGTTTTTTAGTAGTAGAAGTTCTATCGCGAGATTTTCCGTTGATCGAGTTCACCTGTAGGTGCGCCTGCACTGCTCGACATTCCTTTTGTGTGGTTGTAACATTCGATTTTTTAAGATTGTTGATTGGTGCATGCATGGCAGGGTGATGTGACTACGTCATGTATTGATTGTTTTGTTCGTAGTTGTCTAGTTACAGAGCACCAGATGCATCGATTGGTTCGTGTATATATCTTTTCCGACCTTGGACTGAATTGTTTAGGCGGTTGTAGATATTCTCTACTATTACGGTTGGTTGTTGCAAATATCCAGTTTCTCCTCATAGCACCGAAGGTTCATAGTTGTCACGGGACAAATTCTTCACTGCTACTAATATATAAATGTTTCACATCACATAGTGAAGGGCAATAATGCAAAACAGGTTGTGCTGGCAGCCAGAGCATCCGCAATGGCAACGATAATGTAGAACGATTTTCGCATCCACTAGGGCATCTACATCCAAGGGCATCTCACATGAAATTATGAAATTGTAAGAATCAAACCGAGCAAAATTAAAGAAAACAAGAGTTCATCCCAAACACATGAAACTATGTATGATGAAGAAAACAAATCACATCATGACGAAAACATACAATTAAACTACATGAACCCGACGAACTTCGAAAAAAAAACACAACAACTCAAAATAAATCCTCCTTATTTATGTAAATAAATGAGCGAGCCAACTTAACAACTAACTAATTAGCCAAAATCAGCACAACGCCCTTTATATCGTTGCATACAAAACTTCTATATAGTGTGTCTCTTTATGAAAGATTTCAACATCTTTACCAAATTAATGTTTATACATACATCACAACATAAATCATAAAGAGAACAAGCAACAATAATTATGAGATCATGCTAATACCATTGTATAAAAAAAATCTCACATAAAGTATGAACAGGCGCGGCGTGCCGCCGCGCGGGCTTCGCTAGTAATAACTAGAGTGAAAGGAGTTACTCCAGTGCCCAACTCTTCATGTAAGAGTGCCAATTCATAAGTTGCATCCAAATCCTCACTAGTAGAAAAGGAGGCAAAGGTTCAGGCCGGGTCAGCCCATTAGTCCCGGTTCAGTCCAGAACCGGGACCCATGGAGGCATTGGACCCGGTTCGTGAGTCCAGGGGGGCGGCCGGGCCACGTGGGCCATTGGTCCCGGTTCGTCTGGACCTTTTGGTCCCAGTTGGTGGGATGAACCGGGACCAATGGGCCTCGCTCCTGGCCCACCACCATTGGCCCCGGTTGGTGGCTTGAACCGGGACCAAAGGCTGCCCTTTAGTCCCGGTTCATGCCACCAACCGGGATCAATGAGGTGCCAATATATACCCCCTCGCTTAAGAGCAGAGCACACTGCTCTGTTTTTTCTGTTTGCCGAGGGGAGAGGGCTTGGTGGTGCTCTAGCTCACCTCCTATGCACACAAGGTGTTCGATGGAATGCCCGAGCCACACTACTTAAGCTTTCTCCTCTCCAAGCTCGACCTCCAAGCTCCATTTTCCTCAATATTTGTCTAGGTTTAGCGGTCCATCACGCCCCGTCCCCGTCTTCACCGCCGTCGATCACCCGCGCCGATCTCATCGCCGGCACCATCGTGGTGAGCCTCTTGTTCTTATTTTCTTCCTGAAAGGAAAAATATTCTTACTTGTATGTTTAGATAGATACTTGTATTATTTTCTTACTTTTATAATTGCATCTTATATAGTGCGATGGTTTTGGTATCCGCCCCCGTCGGCCCTCGTCCTGTCTATGATTCGGATGTGGTATATATTATCTTTATAGATATTGGTTCATTTATTGTTTATGAAAATTATGCCGACCAACGTGACATAGATTTTATTTATCTAGGAGGTATGTGAACTGGAAATTCCAACCGACCCTATTGTCGAGAGGTTAAATTTAGTTGAAGAAGAAAACAATTTGTTGAAGGAAAAAATAAAAAAATTTGAGGAGGAGAAGATGATATTGGAGTTGCATGTTGCGGATGTCGTCGATGATCACAAGATCAAGATGGATGCAGTGTGCTTGAAGATTAGAAAGATTAGAAAATATGCCATTCATACCGAGGCTTGGTATCATTATGCCGTTGGATCAATTGTTACGTTGGTTGCGATTATGATCGCATTTGTTTTCGCATTGAAATGTTTTACATAGTTTTAATGTATGATTTAATTAGATGCTCTAGAGAGCTATATGTTGTTAGATGAGAACTATGTATGTACTTTGGTTTTAATGTGATGATGAACTTCTATTAATTTGGTCACTTAATTATCTATTCATGATGTTCTGTAATGGTTTTTGACACACTTAATTATATATAATGCACGCAGATGAACCGGCAATGGATTTACGGTGACAGACACACCTCCGAGTACATTATGCATGAGTTTCTCGAAGCGGCTGAGGCAAACAAGCAGAATGGTTTTATGTGTTGTCCATGCACTAAATGTGGGAATACGATGCCTTACTCTAACCGGAAAATCCTTCACACCCACCTGCTTTACAAGGGTTTCATGCCACACTATAATTTTTGGACGAGGCACGGAGAAATAGGGGTTATGATGGAAGACGGCGAAGAAGAAGAGTACGATGACAACTATGTGCCCCCTGAATACGGTGATGCTGCAACGGGGGCAGCTGGTGAAGATCAAGAGGAACCAGTCGATGTGCCCAATGATGCTGCAACGGGTGAAGCTGCTGAAGATCAAGAGGAACCAGACGATGTGCCGGATGATGATGATCTCCGCCGGGTCATTGTCGATCCAAGGACGCAATGCAAAAGTCAAAAGGAGAAGCTGAAGTTCGATCGCATGTTAAAGGATCACAAAAAAGGGTTGTACCCCAATTGCGAAGGTGGCAACACAAAGCTCGGTACCGTACTGGAATTGCTGCAGTGGAAGGCAGAGAATGTTGTGCCTGACAAAGGATTTGAGAAGCTACTGAAAATATTGAAGAAGAAGCTTCCAAAGGATAACGAATTGCCCGACAATACATACGCAGCAAAGAAGGTCGTATGCCCTCTAGGATTGGAGGTGCAGAAGATACATGCATGCCCTAATGAATGCATCCTCTACCGCGGTGCATACAAGGATCTGAATGCATGCCCGGTGTGCGGTGCATTGCGGTATAAGATCAGACGAGATGACCTTGGTGATGTTGACGGCGAGCCCCCCAGGAAGAGGGTTCCTGTGAAGGTGATGTGGTATGCTCCTATAATATCACGGTTGAAACGTCTGTTCAGAAACAGAGAGCATGCCAAGTAGATGCGATGGCACGGTGAGGACCATAAGAAAGACGGGAAGTTGAGAGCACCCGCTGACGGGTCGCAGTGGAGAAAAATCGAGAGAAAGTACTGGGATGAGTTTGCAAAGGACCCAAGGAACGTATGGTTTGCTTTAAGGGCGGATGGCATTAATCCTTTTGGGGAGCAGAGCAGCAATCACAGCACCTGGCCCGTGACTCTATGTATGTATAACCTTCCTCCTTGGATGTGCATGAAGCTGAAGTTTATTATGATGCCAGTTCTCATCCAAGGCCGTAAGCAACCCGGCAACGACATTGATGTGTACCTAAGGCCTTTAGTTGAAGAACTTTTACAGCTGTGGAATGGAAACGGTGTACGTACGTGGGATGAGCATAGACAGGAGGAATTTAACCTAAAGGCGTTGTTGTTCGTGACCATCAACGATTGGCCCGCTCTCAGTAACCTTTCAGGACAGACAAACAAGGGATACCACGCATGCACGCACTGTTTAGATGACACTGAAAATATATACCTGGACAAATGCAGGAAGAATGTGTACCTGGGCCATCGTCGATTTCTTCCGACCAACCATCAATGTCGAAAGAAAGGCAAGCATTTCAAAGGCGAGGCAGCTCACCGGAAGAAGCCCGCCATGCGTACCGGTGATCAAGTACTAGCTATGGTCAATGATTTACTCGTAATCTTTGGAAAGGGTCCCGGCGCACTAGCTGTTCCGAATGACACTGAGGGACACGCACCCATGTGGAAGAAGAAATCTATATTTTGGGACCTACCCTACTGGAAAGACCTAGAGGTCCGCTCTTCAATCGACGTGATGCACGTGACGAAGAACCTTTGCGTGAACCTGCTAGGCTTCTTGGGCGTGTATGGAAAGACAAAAGATACACCTGAGGCACGGGAGGACCTGCAACGTTTGCACGAAAAAGACGGCATGCCTCCGAAGTAGTACGAAGGTCCTGCCAGCTACGCTCTTACGAAAGAAGAGAAAGAAATCTTCTTTGAATGCCTCCTCAGTATGAAGGTCCCGACTGGCTTCTCATCGAATATAAAGGGAATAATAAATATGCCAGAGAAAAAGTTCCAGAACCTAACCACGTGATTATGACACAACTGCTTCCGGTTGCATTGAGGGGGCTTCTACCGGAAAATGTCCGATTAGCCATTGTGAAGCTATGTGCATTCCTCATGCAATCTCTCAGAAGGTGATCGATCCAGAAATCGTACCAAGGCGAGTGATGTGGCGCAATGTCTTGTCAGTTTCGAGCTGGTGTTCCCACCATCCTTCTTCAATATCATGACGCACGTCCTAGTTCATCTAGTCGACGATATTGCCATTCTGGGGCCCGTATTTCTACACAATATGTTCCCCTTTGAGAGGTTCATGGGAGTCCTAAATAAATATGTCCGTAACCGCGCTAGGCCAGAAGGAAGCATCTCCATGGGCCATCAAATAGAGGATGTCATCGGGTTTTGTGTTGACTTCATTCCTGGCCTTAAGAAGATAGGTCTCACTAAATCGCGGTATGAGGGGAGACTGACTGGAAAAGGCACGCTTGGAAGGGACTCAATAATATGCAGGGAGGGATATTGTTGGTCTCAAGCACACTACACAGTTCTACAGAACTCTACCTTGGTGACCCCGTATGTCGATGAACACAAGAATTGTCTGCGCTCCAAACACCCGGAGCAGTGCGACGACTGGATTACATGTGAACACATCAGGACTTTCAGCAGTTGGTTGGAAACACATCTTAGAGGTGACAACACTGTTTGTGATGAGTTGTACTTGTTGTCCAGGGGACCATCTTCGACTGTATTGATTTACAAAGGATACGAGATAAATGGGAATACATTTTACACGATTGACCAAGATCAAAAGAGCACCAACCGAAACAGCGGTGTCCACTTTGATGCAACAACGGAGAAGGGAAAGGACACATATTATGGTTACATAGTGGACATATGGAAACTTGACTACGGACATGATTTTAAGGTCCCTTTGTTTAAGTGCAAATGGGTCAATCTGTCAGGAGGCGGGGTACAGGTAGACCCACAGTACGGAATGACAACAGTGGATCTAAAAAATCTTGGGTACACTGACGAACCGTTCGTCCTAGCCAATGATGTGGCACAGGTTATCTATGTGAAGGACATGTCTACCAGACCGAGAAAAAGAAAAGATAAGGAAGTGAATACATCATACGATGAGCCAAAGCGCCACATAGTTCTTTCAGGAAAAAGGGACATCGTGGGAGTGGAGGGCAAGACAGACATGTCTGAAGATTATGAAATGTTTCATGAAATTCCTCCCTTCAAAGTCAAGGCTGGCCCAAGCATCCTGATAAACGATGAAGATTATACACGGTTACAGCGCAATAAGCAAATGACACAAGCGAAGAAAAAGTGAAGACTTTCTCCCGCAACTATTATGATGATACCATGCCAACTTTCTAACAGACGAGTATGATACCATTGTCCGTTTTGTACATGCACATGCTATGCCAACTTTTTCAGAGTTCATTTGAAATGCTTTAATGTCTTATGGTTTGGCCCTCGTAATACCATTAATCCCGGTTCGCTCCTTGTCAACTATGTTCTCACCAAGAACACTCTCAAGAGGGCAGCCACGTGGGCCATTGGTCCCGGTTCCACGCATGAACCGGGACCAATGCGCCTCGCCCCTGGCCCATGACCATTAGTCCCGGTTTGTGCCACAAACTGGGATAAAGGGTTCGTCCATGTTGCACTCAGAGTTTAGTCCCACCTCGCCAAGCGAAGGGCGCTCACACTGGTTTATAAGCCCGTCCCTCTCTGCCTTGTTGAGCTCCTCTCAAAGTGAAAATAGATGCTCCTATACAGGGAATTTGACCTAAATTCATAGTGAATTTCTCTGAAATTCATAGAAATTTATCATGAATTTAGGTTGAATTTTCTCTATAGGCACATCTATGTTCATTTTTTTAGTAAAGTTAATCACAAACTTGTGATTCACACAAATTTGAAAGAATTCAAATTTTAACTATTCAAATTTGAAAACTAATGGCACTAATAGAAAGTTTATAATTTTTCTAAAACTAATCACTAACAGAAAGTTTATAATTTTGCTGACCTAAAAGCAAAAAGAATTAAAAAATAAAGAAAAAAACAAAAGAAAATAAATAATGCAGAAAACAAAACAAAAAAACTGGAAAAAAATTAAAAATAGCAACAATAAGTATTTTGTTGTAAGTAGACACAAAATAAAATAAATAAAGCAACAAAGAA
>NC_041392.1:687966062-687967840 GCF_002162155.2 Triticum dicoccoides | reverse complement strand
AAAATAAAAATAGCAACAATAAGTATTTTGTTGTAAGTAGAAACAAAATAAAATAAATAAAGCAACAAAGAAAATAAAAAAACCAAATAAGTGTTTTCAAATTTGAAAAATAATGGCGCTAACAGAAAGTTTATAATTTTTCTAAAACTAAAAGCAAAAAGAATTAAAAAATAAAGCAAAAAACAAAAGAAAATAAATAATGCAGAAAACAAAAGAAATAAACTGGAAAAAAATAAAAATAGCAACAATAAGTATTTTTTTTGTAAGTAGAAACAAAATAAAATAAATAAAGCAACAAAGAAAACAAAAAAGTGCCACCTACTGGGCCCCCACGGTCTGAATATGACTAGAAACCCTACCATGGGCCAGGATTCAGGCCCGCAGGAGGCATAGTAGGCCCACAGGTAGATAAGTGACTTTAGGCCCGTAAGCCTGCATTTGAGAGGAGCTCGAAGTGGTCAGCGCAGCAACGCTTATAAACCACTGTCGATCCCTCTCGGCTAGCAAGGTGGGACTAAACATCCCACCGCACCGCGCCAGTTCCAGCACATGGCCTTTGGTCCCGGTTGGTGGCACCAACCAGGACTAAAGGGAGGCATTGGTACCCGTTCGTGGCACAAACCGGGACCAATGCCTTTCCTATATTACCAAACACTTTGGAAATTTCCCCCCACCCGCCATTCTTCTCTCCAACGCCGCCAGGCTGCTGCGCTGCTCCTCGACGCCGGCCCCTGCCCCGACGTCGTCGTCGCCTCCCCTATCCGCCCAAGGTCGCCGCCGTCGCCTCCCCTAGCCGCCCGAGGTCGCCGTCGCCGCCCGCTCGCCGTCGCCCATGCCCTCGCCCGACGCCGTCGCCGCTCGCCACCCTGCCCCGATGCGCATTGCGCGCACCGGCCCGCCCGTCGCCCTGCCCCGCCCGTCGCCGTCGCCCCTGCCCCGCCCGTCGCCATCGCCCTGCCCCTCCGTTGGTCCGGCCGGCACCCCTCCCCTGTTTTTTTTCATATATTATATGCTTGTGTATATTGTGTATATTGCTTCTTTGTGTATATTATGTATATATGTCAGTATATGTATTGTGTATATTGCTTCTTTTCAGAATTTTTTTCATATATATGTTTGTATTTTGTATTTTGCTTTTTTTTATAAAAATGTATATATGTTTGTATGTTCTCTGTGTATATATGTTCATATATGCAAAAGATAGATTTAAATATTAAGAAAAGGATTATCTATATATGTTCTCTGATTTAGTACATTTTAGGTTAGTTTCATTTTTAGAAAAGTTTTATATATTTAGGAGAGGAAAAAGGAAAATAAGAAGAGGAAAAAGGAGAAGAAGAGGAGAGGAAGAAAAGGAAGAGGAGAAGAAGAGGAGAGGAAGAAAAGGAAGAGGAGAAGAAGAAAGGAATAGAGGAGAAGAAGAAAAAATAGAAAAAAATTCTATTTTTTCTTCTTCTCGTCTATTCTTTTCTTCTTCTCCTCTTTTTATTTCTTCTTTTTTTTCTTCGATCTTCTCCTCTATTCTTTTCTTCTTCTCCTCTTTTTATTTCTTCTTCGTTTTCTTATGTCTTATCGGGTCTGTCGTCGTCGATATACCCCTCCCGATAACTTTAACACGAGGGGGGGTCGATATACCCCCTCCCGATAACTTCAACATGAGGGGGGGTCCATATACCCCCTCCCAATAACTTCAACACGTGGGGGGGGGTCGATATACCCCCTCCCCGATATATTATTTTCCCATGTACGTATGTCGTCGTTGTCGATATAAACCCCTC
>NC_041392.1:687965194-687965938 GCF_002162155.2 Triticum dicoccoides | reverse complement strand
CTCCCCGATATATTATTTTCCCATGTACGTATGTCGTTGTTGTCGATATAAACCCCTCGCGATAACTTCAACACGTGGGGGGTCGATATACCTCCTCCCGATAACTTCAACACGTGAGGGGGTCGATATACCCCCTCCCCGATAATATTATTTTCCCATGTACGTATGTCGTCGTTGTCGATATACCCCCTCCCGATAGCTTCAACACATGGGGGTCGATATACCCCCTCCCCGATAACATTATTTTCCCGTGTATGTATGTTGTCGTTGTCGATATTACCCCCTCCTTGAAGCATTCTCGAGGCCACCCCAAACCCTTGAAGCGTTGTCGAGGCCACCCAAAACCCTAGAGAAGCAGCGTCGAGGCCACTAATTAATATGATTCCTTACTGTGATTAGCTAGCTAGTTCTACGTTTGCCACTAATATATCCATCTGTCATGTTTGAATAATAATTGCCATGTTGTAAATATTTGTAGAAAATATGGACACCCCCCGAGACGAAGCACAAGAAGCGTTGTTGGGGGACATAATCACACAAGGAAGTGATGTCGTCTGCTTGTTGTTTCTCAACGAGACCGATGGTTTGGAAGGAGAGGGTGAAGAAGCAGCTGGCTATGATTATGATGGCTCCGGTGACCCAATGCCGGTGCAAGAAGGAGACCGTGAGGACGACTCCGGTGACCCAATGACGACGGTGCAAGAAGGAGACCGTGATGACGGCTCCGGTGACCGAACCGAGTCC
>NC_041392.1:687953865-687964752 GCF_002162155.2 Triticum dicoccoides | reverse complement strand
AGTTAAGCCTGTGCTGACTAGCTAATTGATGTATTCATTGTTTTGGTATGTACACATATTAATTAACTCTCGTCTTTATTCTTTTTTCTAGCCCTCCGGATCGAGCACAACTTCGGTAAAGAGACGAGGCCCGAAGAAAAAGTTGAGCTCGGATGAAAGGTTTGAGATCATAGCAATCGCGCGCGACGGCTAACCGATTGAACCCATCCGGACAAAGGACGCATTTGTTGCTCAGTGCGGGGTTCTGATTAGGGACAAGATCCCGATCAGCATCCAGCAATGGTTAAATCCGGCTAAAGAAGACCCTGAGGCGTCTTACGTCAATGATATGTAGAAAAATGATCTTTGGACTGAGCTGAAGTCAAATTTCACCCTACCGCCAGAGGATGATCCGGAGAAGCCAGTTAAAGAGCAATTAATCAAGTCTTTTGCTCTTAAGAAGGTGGCATACCTATTCAGGAGGTGGAAGAATGAGCTGAAAAGGTTTGTTGACAAAGAAGAGACACCAGCATTCAAGGACAAATATGAGAAGATCAGAGATCACTGGCCCGTATTTGTGGCCCACAAGACATCGAAAAAGAGTAAGAAGATGTCGGCGACAAACAAGCAAAATGCTGCGAAGAAGAAGCTTCACCATCGCACGGGGTCAGGTGGCTACCTCAAAGCCCGGCCTAAGTGGGCCAAGGCTGAGAATGATCTGATTGAAAAAGGGATCGAACCAGAGATAATGAACTGGCCAGACCGTTGCCGTACTTGGTTCTTCGGGGCTGGTGGAACCTTGGACCCTGTATCAGGGAAGTGCCTTTGGACGGACGAGCAAATGAAAATACCAATCAAGAGGCTTCAGCACTATATCACTGCAGCGCAGCAAGGGACGTTCGTTCCAGACAGACAGAACGACGAGCTCACAATGGCCCTCGGGAATCCTGAGCACCCTGGATGGACACGAGGCACGCCAGGCTCCATTCCGTGGAAGGATGGGTTTCCGGACGCAGGCGGTTACAAATGCCAGGAGAGGAGGAAGAAAGTGCAGCAGACCCAACTGCAGGCGCTGCACGCAAGGGTACAAGCGATAGAGGAACGAGAAGCAAATCGCAGCCAACGAACTGCCGAAGCTTCCCCCGAAGCTACCCCGCCATCTCATCGGAGAAGCAGCGTGGCTTCCACCGAGCTGCTTCAGTCGGAGCATGTCTTGACGGCTCCTGCCAGCTATCCCGTGGATGCTATCACGGAGTCTCAAAATTGCCGCCTTATGACGCAATGGATGAATTTGAAGGTCAAGGCGGCTGTTGGCTCTATTTATCCTACTGAACCCGGCGCAACTTTTCACTGCCGGCCGATTCCAGAAGGATATGCTAGGGTGATGGTGGATGAAATAACGGAGGTATTTGAGGACTGTGTTTGTTGCCAATATGGCTTTTATTTCATCAAGTCCGGCCGTGGCGGCCTCCGTCCACTCGAAGTGTTCGGTGCGCCGAAGAAGGCGATAGAGGGGTAGTGCCTTTTCTCCCAAGCGGGAGATGAAGTGGCTTAAAGCCACCACGCATCCGGTTAATTTTTGTATTTGTTTGAGGTCCTTTGTGATATCCAATTGTGACAAAGCTTGGATCTTGGTTGGATTTGCTTCAATTCCTCTACCGGATACAATGAAGCCCAAGAGCTTTCTGGCTGGAACTTTGAAGACGCATTTTTCCTGGTTGAGCTTGATGTCATATTTTCGGAGGTTATCGAATGTAAGCCTCAAGTCGTCTATTAGAGATTCGACATGTCTTGATTTGACGACCACATCGTCCACATACGCCTCCACTATTTTGCCGATCTGATTTGCCAGACATGTCTGGATCATGCGCTGATATGTTGCGCCGGCGTTTTTTAGCTCGAAGGGCATTGTGTTGAAGCAGAATGGGCCGTATGATGTGATGAATGCTGTTGCAGCTTGGTCTGATTCTGCCATCTTGATTTGATGGTAACCGGAGTATGCGTCGAGGAAACACAATAAATCATGTCCTGCGGTGGCATCGATAATTTGGTCGATGCGGGGGAGGGGGAAGGGATCCTTTGGGCAAGCCTTGTTAAGGTCTTTAAAGTCGACACACAGGCGCCAGGATTTGTCCTTCTTTGGTACCATCACCAGGTTTGCTAGCCAGTCTGGATGTTTTATGTCTCTGATGAATCCAGCCTCCAATAGCTTGGCTAGCTCCTCTCCTATGGCCTGTCTCTTGGGTTCGGAAAAACGCCGAAGGGCTTGTTTGACAGGTTTAAATCCTTTTAGGATATTTAAGCTGTGTTCGGCCAGCCTGCGTGGGATCCCTGGAATGTCTGAAGGGTGCCAGGCAAAGACGTCCCAGTTCTCTCGTAGGAACTCTCGTAGTGCGGCGTCTGCATCAGGGTTCAGTCGTGCCCCGATTTAAGCTGTTTTATTGGGGTTCATTGGATGGACCTAGAATTTGACTATTTCATCGGCTGGCTTGAAGGATGTGGATTTGGATCTCTTATCGAGTATCACATCATCCCTGTTAACCGTGGAGCGCAGCGCAGTCAGTTCCTCGGCCACTAAGGCTTCGGATAGCGCCTCAAGGGATAATGCGGCCGTCTTGTTTTCGGCGCGGAGTGCTATGTCCGGATCACTAGCTAGAGTGATAATTCCATTCGGCCCGGGCATCTTAAGCTTCATGTACCCGTAATGGGGTATTGCTTGGAAGATTGTGAATGCTTCTCGCCCTAGTAAAGCGTTATATCCGCTCTTAAACGGGGCCACCTGAAACGTGTCTTATTCGGACCTGTAATTATCCGGCGTGCCGAACACCACATCTAGTGTGATTTTTCCTATGCAGCGCGCTTCCCGACTGGGGATTATTCCTCTAAAGGTTGTGCTGCTTCGCTCGATGCGGTTCCAGTCTATTTCCATTTTTTGAAGGGTTTCCTCATAAATGAGGTTCAGTCCGCTGCCTCCATCCATGAGCACCTTGGTGAGGCGAAAGCCGTCCACTATGGGACTGAGGACCAATGCGGCTGGTGCTCAGGCTGTTCGGAATCTAGGCTCATCACTTGCGTTGAAGGTAATAGCAGTGTCGCTCCATGGATTTATTGTTGCAACTTGATAGACTTCGGCGAGGCTACGGAGTGTTCTTTTTCGCATATTGTTCGATGCGAAAGTCTCGAAGACTATGAGAACGGTACTGGTGTCCTCGGGCTGGCTTTCTGCGGCCTCCAGAATTAAGAGGTCCTCGCCAATTTTGGCCACCTGCCGGAGTATCCAACATGCTCTAAGGCTGTGAGTTGGTGTGGCGTCCTCTGTACTGTGAATTCTACAGGGTCCATCAAGCCACCTTTCCAGTACGGTTCCATGCCCTATAGAGGGTTTTGGTTTTTTGGTGTTTATCCCGGGTGTCCTATGATGATGCACCCTCTTAGTTCGGATGGGATTACTATTCAAGGTCGGATTATCCCAAAACTTTATTTCGGTTTTCCAGGCGCTTTCCATCGCACAATATTTTTGTACTATGGACGCCAAGTCAGCGAAGCGTGTAATATCACGACGACTTACAGCATTAAGGATTCCCTCGTTCGTGCAATTACTGCAGAAAATTGAGATTGCGTCTCCCTCGCGGCAATCCTTTATCCTGTTCATAACCAGGAGGAATCTGGTCCAGTAATGATGTACTGTTTCCTCGGGCTTCTTCCTAATTTGGGAGAGATCACTTATGTTCGGGTGGGCGGGTGTCGTTGAATCTGAAACCTCACCCAATCCAAGATTCAGAGGCCGAAGAGTTTCCGAACTCTGAAGTTCGGATTCTTGGATGTTGTCCAACGAATCTAGCCCGTTGCCTGATCCTAAGCTCAGGTCTTGAGTTGCATCCTCCTCTCCGCGGGTATCCGGCTTGGAGGAGTCGGGAATTCGGACGTAGCTAGTCCTTAAAATAGATGAAGGGTCGCCGCACTGCGCCTCTACCACGGCAACGTGGTGGGTGACATGGGGAGAATTAATTTCTCTTAGATCGGGTTTAAGCCCAACCTGGTCGTAATCCGTAGCGACCCCCAGCGCGGCGATGCGATCCAAGAGCTCGTTTACGGAAGAGAGCTCCATTGGATCTACCTGCTCGACGAGCTCCGAGCTGACGTGTAGGTTGCTTTTGATGACCCGAGAGGTCACCGTCGGCGCAACAGCCGAACAGGCGGTTATGAGGAAACCACCTAGCCGGAGGGTTTGGCCGACAGCCAAGGCTCCCTTAGCAACGGCGCCGTCTTTAAAGACGGGAGGAGGCATCCTTCCTGATTGTGACGGCACAGAGGAATTCTCAATGAAAGCACCAATGTCCGTGTCAAAACCGGCGGATCTCGGGTAGGGGGTCCCGAACTGTGCGTTAAGGCCGGATGGTAACAGGAGACAAGGGACAAGATGTTTTTTACCCAGGTTCGGGCCCTCTCGATGGAGGTAATAACCTACTCCTGCTTGATTAATATTGATGATATGGGTAGTACAAGAGTAGATCTACCACGAGATCAAGGAGGCTAAACCCTAGAAGTTAGCCTATGGTATGATTGTTGTGTATGGAGTTGATTGCCTACGGACTACAACCCTCCGGTTTATATAGACACCGGATAGTGTTAGTGTTACATAAAGTCGGTTACAATGGTAGGAGATCTTGAATATCCGCATCGCCAAGCTTGCCTTCCACGCCAAGGAAAGTCCCATCCGGACACGGGACGAAGTCTTCAATCTTGTATCTTCATAGTCTAGGAGTCCGGCTGAAGGTATAGTCCGGCTACCCGAACACCCCCTAATCCAGGACTCCCTCAACCACCCTACCGGTGAAGGGGAGACTAGGCTGGGTTCTGCTCTGAAGACTCCATGCCTATGGCGGAAGGAGCTCATCAACCTTCCGAACTGGACACCTCCGCCTCCTCCTCCTCCTCCGGCGAGTCAGGGCACTCCGCCTCCTCCAGCGCCTCCTCCTCCGGTGAGTGACGATCAGGGCACTTGGCCTCCTTCTCCGGCACGTGGAGGCACTCCACCTCCTTCTCCGCCTGTGCCGGCGCGCCCGAGCAGCCAGCCTCCTCCTTCTCTGCCTCGTCAGCAAGGGCGGAAGAGACCCGCCACCCATCCGGCTGCTCCGGCGCGTCGTAGTCCTTCTCCTCCGCCTCGTAAGCAAGGAAAGAAGACAGCCGCTCCGTCTGCTCTGCCAGCGTCTAGCAGTACAGCCAGAGGCGGGAGGAAATACAGATTCGGTCCTTCTCTGAAGACTCCAGAGAAGTTACCATACGAGATGACCCCGGAGGAGAACGCGAAGATCGCGCGAACCGAAGTGAAGGACAGGTTTCAAGGGTTGAAAGCACAGAGACATCCACCTCCGGAGGAGAAGGTAGATCCGGTGAAAGCGAAGCGCACTCTGGCTGCCGTGAGAAAACCACCAAAGTCTCCGCCAAAAGGCAACTATGAGCGCATTATTGGAAAGATATTTGTCGAAGCGGAGCGGTCGGGAAGTACTGTCAGTGATCAAAGGATGAAAGAACAACAAGCTGGGAAACAAATTGCCCAGCTCGGCGAACAAGCGAACCCATCGTGCCCCCCGCTCAAGGTGCCTAGCGACATCGTCGCTAATGATCCGAGGATGGTGCCCGGGTATAGCACTCTTGGAGATTACCTGCCCGACGATGTTGTTTATGATTTCTTGGAGGTGGAGGAGGTACACAGATTCGAGTACGGGAAGCCTCTCGTCAGTGATGAAAGATCTCTATCAACGATGATGCGAAGATTGCATGATTGGTACATGAAAACCTGCAGAGAGTCTGGGGGGGGAGGAATACTTTGACGCTGAGAGTTAGAGAGGAGCATGACCTCGTTGGAATTGAACTGTTGAATTATCCATTTGAGGAGTTCTTCCAGTTTTTCAGTCAAAGGGCCCTCGATAAAGAAACGGTCACCTGCTACTGTCTGTAAGTACTACTACTTCTGTCATTAAGTCTCTCTATATAGGTCAGCTCTTTCATTGCATGTATTTATAATTATCCTCACTATATTATGCAGATTGAAGATCCCGAATTGAAGAAAAGACAAGTCGGTGATATTGGGTTCATTAAAACAAATCTCATAGATGCAACGGAGGTTAAATTTCATGCCGAAGATACCGAGGCTAACTTGCTACGATCGTTCAAAATAAATGAAAACAAAGATATAATACTCTTTCCTTACAACTTCAAGTGAGTGTTACTGTCTTGTGCATATTCGGTTTCCCTTATATATTAGTCCAGGCTATACTAATGTAATTGATGAGTTATGCATGCGTGCGCAGTTTCCACTATATTCTCCTAGAGATTAAGCTTGAGCAGGGACTAGTAACCGTCTTAGACCACTAGTAGAAAACAGGGCTTTGCTCCAGGCCGGGTCAGCCCATTAGTCCCGGTTCAGTCTAGAACCGGGACCAATGTGGGCATTGGTCCTGGTTCGTGAGCCCAGGGGGCCGGCCGGGCCACGTGGGCCATTGGTCCCGGTTCATCTGGACCTTTTGGTCCCGGTTGGTGGGATGAACCGGGACCAATGGGCCTCGCTCCTGGCCCACCACCATTGGTCCCGGTTGGTAGCTTGAACCGGGACCAAAGGCTCCCCTTTAGTCCCAGCTCATGTCACCAACCGGGACCAATGAGGTGCCTATATATACCCCCTCGCGCAAGAGCAGAGCACAGTGCTCTGTTTTTTCCGGCCGAGGGGGAGAGGGCTTTGTGGTGATCTAGCTCACCTCCTATGCACATGAGGTGTTCGATGGAATGCCCGAGCCACACTACTTAAGCTTTCTCCTCTCGAAGCTCAACCTCCAAGCTCCATTTTCCTTGAGATTTGTCTAGATTTAGCGGTCCATCACGCCCCGTCCCCGTCTTCACCGCCGTCGATCACCCGCGCTGATCTCATCATTGACACCACCGTGGTGAGCCTCTTGTTCTTATCTTCTTTCTGAAAGGAAAAATATTCTTACTTGTATGTTTAGATAGATACTTGTATAATTTTCTTACATTTATTATTGCGTCTTATATAGTGCGATGGTTTTGGTATCCGCCCCCGTCGGCCCTCGTCCTGTCTATGATTCGGATGTGGTATGTATATTATCTTTATAACTATTGGTTCATTTATTGTTTATGAAAATTATGCCGACCAACGTGACATAGATTTTATTTATCTAGGATGTATGTGAATCGGAAATGCCAACCGACCCTATTGTCGAGAGGTTAAATTTAGTTGAAGAAGAAAACAATTTGTTGAAGGAAAAAATAAAAAAATTGAGGAGGAGAAGATGATATTGGAGTTGCATGTTGCGGATGTCGTCGATGATCACAAGATCAAGATGGATGCAATGCGCTTGAAGATTAGAAAGATTAGAAAATATGCCATTCATACCGAGGCTTGGTATCATTATGCCGTTGGATCAATTGTTACCTTGGTTGCGATTATGATCGCATTTGTTTTCGCATTGAAATGTTTTACATAGTTTCAATGTATGGTTTAATTAATTAGATGCTCTGGAGAGCTATATGTTGTTAGATGAGAACTATGTATGCACTTTGGTTTTAATGTGATGATGAACTTCTATTAATTTGGACACTTAATTATATATAATGCACGCAGATGAACCGGCAATGGATGTACGGTGACAGACACACCCGCAAGTACATTAAGGGTGTGCATGAGTTTCTCGATGCGGCTGACGCAAACAAGCAGAATGGTTTTATGTGTTGTCCATGCACTGAATGTGGGAATATGAGGTCTTACTCTAGCCGGAAAATCCTTCACTCCCACCTGCTTTACAAGGGTTTCATGCCACACTATTATGTTTGGACGAGGCACGGAGAAATAGGGGTTATGATGGAAGACGGTGAAGAAGAAGACTACGATGACAACTATGTGCCCCCTGAATACGGTGATGCTGCAACGGGGGGAGCTGGTGAGGATCAAGAGGAACCAGACGATGTGCCCAATGATGCTGCAACGGGTGAAGCTGCTGAAGATCAAGAGGAACCAGACGATGTGCCCGATGACGATGATCTCCGCCGGGTCATTGTCCATGCAAGGACGTAATGCATTAGTCAAAAGGAGAAGCTAAAGTTCGATCGCATGTTAGAGGATCACAAAAAAGGGTTATACCCCAATTGCGAAGATGGCAACACAAAGCTCGGTACCGTACTGGAATTGCTGCAGTGGAAGGCAGAGAATGTTGTGGCTGACAAAGGATTTGAGAAGCTACTGAAAATATTGAAGAAGAAGCTTCCAAAGGATAACGAATTGCCCGACAGTACATACGCAGCAAAGAAGGTCATATGCCCTCTAGGATTGGAGGTGGAGAAGATACATGCATGCCCTAATGACTCCATGCCTATGGCGGAAGGAGATGATCAACCTTCCGAACTGGACGCCTCCGCCTCCTCCTCCTCCTCCGGCGAGTCAGGGCACTCCGCCTCCTCCACCGCCTCCTCCTCCGGCGAGTGACGATCAGGGCCCTCGGCCGGCTCCTTCTCCGGCGCGTGGAGGCACTCCGCCTCCTTCTCCGCCTGCGCCGACGCGCCCGAGCAGCCAGCCTCCTCCTTCTCCGCCTCGTTAGCAAGGGCAGAAGAGACCTGCCGCCGCTCCAGCTGCTCCGGCGCGTCGTAGTCCTTCTCCTCCGCCTCGTAAGCAAGTAAAGAAGACAACCGCTCCGTCTGCTCGGTCGGCGTCTAGCAGTACAACCAGAGGCGGGAGGACATACAGATTCGGTCCTTCTCTGAAGACTCCAGAGAAGTTACCATATGAGAGGACCCCAGAGGAGAACGCCGAGATCGCGCGAACCGAAGTGGATGACTGGTTTCAAGGGTTGAGAGCAAAGAGACATCCACCTCCGGAGGAGAAGGTAGATCCGGTGAAAGTAAAGCGCACTCTGGCTGCCCTGGAAAAACCATCCAAGTCTCCGTCGAAAGGCAACTATGAGCGCATTATTGCAAAGACATGGGCCGAAGCGGAGCGCTCGGGAAGTACAGTCAGTGATCAAAGGCTGAAAGAACGACGAGCAGCTGGGAAACAAATTGCCCAGCTCGGCGAACAAGCGAAGCAATCGTGCCCCCCCCCCCTCAAGGTGCCTAGCGACATCGTCGATCCGAGGATGGTGCCCGGTTATGGCAATGTTGACGATTACCTGCCCGACGATGTACATTATGATACCATGGAGGTGCAGATACACAGATACGAGTACAGGAAGCCTCTCGTCAAAGATGAAAAATCTTTAACAACGATGATGCGAAGATTACATGATTGGTACTTGAAAATCTGCAGAGAGTCTGGGGGGAGGAGTACTTTGTATGCGAGAGTTAAACCGGAGCATGACCTCGTTGGAATTGAACTGTTGCCTATTCCATTTGAGGAGTTCTATCAGTTTTTTAATCAATTGGCCCTCGATAAAACAACGATCACCTGCTACTGTCTGTAAGTACTACTACTTCTGTCATTAAGTCTCTCTATATAGCTCATCTCTTTCATTGCATGTATTTATAATTATCCTCACTATATTATGCAGAATGAAGATCGTCGAATTGAAGAAAAGACAAATCGGTGATATTGGGTTCATTAACACATATCTCATAGATGCAACTGAGGTTCAACATCGTCCCGGAGATACTGAGGCCAACTTGCTATGATCATTCAAAAAAATGAAAACAAAGATATAATACTCTTTCCTTACAACTTCAAGTGAGTGTTACTGTCTTGTGCATATTCGGTTTCCCTTATATATTAGTCCAGGTTATAGTAATGTAATTGATGAGTTATGCATGCGTGTGTAGTTTCCACTATATTCTCCTAGAGATTAGGCTTGAGCAGGGAGTAGTAACCGTCTTGGACTCTAAACGAAAAGATCCCCAGGAGTATGCGGACATGACTGAAATCCTCAAGAAGCAAGTTAAATCGATCATTATCCACCATATCAGCAACTTTGTTCATTTCCTGATATCAAGTAATTGTTTTCTTTGTCCGGCAGGGTTTGGAGAAAATTCACCAGAACAGTTCCGGGACTGCCGAAGGAGCTGGAATTTAGACACCCGAAAGTAAGTACTATAGTAGCATGTTCCGCGCATCTCCTAGTGATTCAAGCGCTAGTTTCATCAATACCATTTAGCATTCTTGCTTATCAGTTTGATTGACCTCTATTTCTTGTAAAGTTGTTGTGGCAGGAAAAAGGGAATGATTTCTATGGATACTACGTCTGCGAGTCCATCTGCCACACGACCTGTGAGCGGGGCGGGTACTCTGACGAACAATATGAAGTACGTAAATAACAACATTCACAATTTTATTTTATTACCATCATTTGTATTGAGTTTCATTCATTCATATATATATATATATATATATATGTGTGTGTGTGTGTGTGTGTGTGTGTGTGTGTGTGTGTATGTATGTATGTATTGACCCCCTTCTTCAAATTAGATGTTTCGGAAGCGGGATGAACTCCTAGCACCAGCTCGCATGCGAGCAATTCAAGAGGAATTGGCGGCATTCTTTCTTGACCAAGTGATCGCTGAAGACGGAGAATACTATGTGGACCATGAGTCCGTATGATTATATTTGTAAGAGATATTTATTGTATATATGTAGCCGGTAGTGTCGGATAGATATACGAGAACTTGTTGTTCGACCAATCTCTCGGAGAAGGAGAGGTGGTTGATATCACTTCTCTCTGTATGCATATATGTTCATGATGATCTTCTGTTTCCTTCATTTGCTTACTAGCTAACTAGCATGTCTAGTCCTCTCTATACGTATGTATAGTACGTAGCGTCGACCAAGCACGGACGTAAGAGAGGACACTTCTCTCTATTAATTATAGCTAGCTAACACAATATATGAAACACCTAAATTAACCCCCCAAAACC
>NC_041392.1:687952375-687953638 GCF_002162155.2 Triticum dicoccoides | reverse complement strand
AAAAACAAAAACCCCAGCCACAGAAATGTTGACGCGTGGATGCCTATTGGTCCCGGTTGGTGCCACCAACCGGGACCAAAGGGTCTCCTGCCTGGGCTCTACGCACTGCCCACGTGGAGGCCCATCAGTCCCGATTCTGGATTGAACCGGGACTAAAGGTACAGGGCATTAGTACCGACACTTTAGTCCCGGTTCAGGAACCGGGACCGGGACTAAAGGCCCTTACGAACCGGGACTATAGGCCCTTTTTCTACCAGTGGACCCGAGACGAAAAGATCCTCAGGAGTATGCGGACATGACTGAAATCCTCGAGAAGTAAGTTAAATCGATCATTATCCACCATATCAGCAACTTTGTTCATTTCCTGATATCAAGTAATTGTTTTCTTTTGTCTGGCAGGGTTTGGAGAAAATTCACCAGAAAAGCTCCGGGACTGCCGAAGAAGCTGCAATTTAGATACCCGAAAGTAAGTACTATAGTAGCATGTTCCGCGCGTCTCCTAGTGATTCAAGCGCTAGTTTCATCAATACCATTTGGCATGCTTGCTTATCAGTTTGATTGACCTCTATTTCTTGTAAAGTGGTTGTGGCGGGATCAAGGGAATGATTTCTATGGATACTACGTTTGCGAGTCCATCCGTTACACGACCTGTGAACGGGGGTACACTGAAGAACAATATGAAGTGCGTAAGCAATAATATTCACAATTTTATTTTATTACCATCATTTGTGTTGAGTTTCATTTATTCATATATATATGTATTGACCCCCTTCTTCAAATTAGATCTTTCGGATGCGGAATGAACTCCTACCACCAGATCGTATGCGAGCAATTCAAGAGGAATTGGCGACATTCTTCCTTGACCACGTGATCGCTGAAGACGGAGAATACCATGTGGACCCTGTGTTCATATATAATTAGGAGATTATATTGTAAGAGATAATTATTGTATATATGTAGCCGGTAGTGTCGGATAGATATACGAGAACTTGTTGTTCGACCAATCTCTCGGAGAAGGAGAGGTGGTCGATATCACTTCTCTCTGTATGCATATATGTTCATGACGATCTTCTGTTTTCTTCTTTTGGTTACTAGCTAGCTAGCGTGTCTAGTCCTCTCTATACGTATGTATAGTACGTAGCGTCGACCAAGCACGGACATAAGAGAGGACACTTCTCTGTATTAATTAGCTATCTAACACTATATATATATATATATAACACCTAAATTAACCCCCCAAAACCCCCAACCCCCCCCCCCCTT
>NC_041392.1:687932118-687952227 GCF_002162155.2 Triticum dicoccoides | reverse complement strand
CAAAAAAAACAAAAATCCCAGCCCCTGAAATGCTGACGCGTGGATGCCTATTGGTCCCGGTTGGTGCCACCAACCAAGACCAAAGGCCCTTCTGCCTGGGCTCAGCGCACCGGCCACGTGGAGGCCCATCTGTCCCGGTTCTGGACTGAACCGGGACTTAAGAGCTAGGGCATTAGTAACGACCCTTTAGTTCGGTTCAGGAACCGGGACAAAAGGCCCTTACCAACCGGGGCTAATGGTGGTTTATCTACTAGTGCCTTTGGTTTCTGCAGGGCCACTTGAACTCTAATAACTAGTTTTAATCCATCTAAGAACCTGGTTGTGTAGTGTAGTGGATAAGGGACTGTTTCATAAACAATTAGCTGGTCATATAGATCTGCAAATCGGTCTACATAGTCCTCTACTGTTGATGTTTAGCAATATGGAAGAGCTTCCTAATTAACTGTTGGTGATGGTTCCTACCAAACCTATTATGCAATAAATGACAGTACTGCTCCCAACTCGCATTTGGTACTCTCCGTTGGACAGACTCCAGCCATCGAGCTGCAGCTCCTTCAGAATATGCTGACTCGAGAGATATCCGCGAATCCAGAGGAGTACCCCCAACGCATGAAGTAATCTTCCCAACAGTTCTGCCACAACCTGGGATTACTACCGTCAAATGAGACAATTCAATGCATGAACCAGGAACAAATCGGCCATGAGCATCTGAAACGAAATTTTCCTCAGCAACTGAACTTTCATAAATCAGTTTTGCTAAAGCACATCTAGATGTGTCCTAAGTATTTCACATCTAAGTCATATGTCATTGATTTTACGTGAAGATTCATGCAAGCATTTCCTTTTGTCCTTTTTCTGTCCCTTTCTAATCTGATTGAGTTATTTAGATGTGCAATAACTAGTGCACATCTAGATGTGCCCTAGACAGACCCTTCATAAATGTATGCCCACCAGCGTCTCTTGCAGGTGATTGCACATATATATCTGCACCGCTTTCCTCTGTGTTCCTTCTCCTTACAAAATTTAGTAAAGAATAGCGCGGATCCACTAGATTGATCAACAGTAGGTGTTGATGGTTCAGAAAATTGCACACCAGTACTTGGCCGATCTTCATTGTTGAATTCCTCACGGATCTTGTTGATGACGAGACCGAGCTCCTCGCACACGGCATCGATCCGATTGGTGATGACGCTTTCTAGCCATGTAGAGTTTTCGTAGAGGAGCTTGCGGACCGCACAGATCTTGCCTTCCTGCTGCTCATGGTGGCGCTTGTCAAGATCTCCCGTGATGCCGGCCTTGAGAAGTTTGAAGATAGTACACCCCTCTTGCGACAGATCCTCCATGATCTCCTCTTGGCGGCGCTCCTTGTACCTCATCGGATGGCGATAATGTGGCAACTTTTTTCAAATTTGTGAACTTGTTTTCAAAATTGCTGAACTTTTTAAAATTAGATAAACTTTTTTTCAAAATCGGAGAATTTTTTAAAATATGCGACTTCCTTAAAATTGATGTTTTTTTAAAGAGAAAAAATGATGAACATTTTTTTTCAAATTCATGAACATCCTTGGAAAATTTTGATGATTTGTTTTCGAATTCCTTGTTTTTTGTATATTTTTACAAATCCGTGAACATTTTTTATTTCCAGACTTTTTGTGAAATTTTTCTAAATAGTCAATAGTCGATGTGGGCCCTGATCATCGGTCAACAATGAGCAATCAACGGGGAACTGATTAAAACGAGTGAACCGGGGAAATAAAAAGCCACGCGAACTGAGACGTTCTTCTGTAGCGAGCGATCAAGGGATCCAAACTAGCTCTCACACATTTATTTGCCGCGGCCGAGATGGGAGGTGCGTGAGCGCCAGTTCTCCTAACCAAAGTTGAACGTGCCGACTAGGCCAAATCCCTAACTAAGAGGTACTCCTTGCAAAAATCACTCTCACATTCGCAGGTTTCGACAGGTGGTGCGCTGCACTCGACCTAGAAGTTTTCTTTTTTTTCGTAGATTCGCTTATTTAAAAAATGTATCTCTTAAATCATGCGCTCAATTTTTGCATCATTTTAACCGTTTGATTCCTCGCGTTGAGATCTTCAAAATTAGACCTCATGTTGATAGGTTTCGACAAACTTCTTTTTCACGAAAAAAAACAAACAAACAAAGTCCAAAAGGGAGCACTTTTTTCCCTTTCCGAAGAGACACGACTATGCCTCTCGCGGATGAAAATGTGTGCCTCCACGAAAAGCAAATACGTGACGCGTAAGAAAAGCCCGTCTTTTTCCTTTCGGGGAGGCATGACAATCCCTCACGCGGAAGCAAATCTATGCCTCCCCGAGATGTAAATTTGTGCCTCTCTCAAAAAAAAACATTTTTTTCCGTTTCCGAGAGGTACGACTATGCCTCTCGCAGAAGCAAATCTGTACACGAGAAGCAAATTTGTGCCTCTCGCGGAAAGAAAAAAAACATGTTTTTCCTTTCCAAGAGGCCCGATTGTGCCTCTCATGGAACCAAATATGTGCCTCCACGAGAAGTAAATATATGCCTCTTACAGAAGGAAAAAATGTGTTTGTTTTCTTAACGAGAGCCACGACTATGCCTCTCGCGGAAGCAAATCCATGCCTCCATGAAAAATAATTTTGTGCCTCTTGCGGAAGGGAAAAACATGTTTTTTTTCTCTTTTCGAGAGGCATGACTGTGTCTCTCGCGGAAGCAAATCTGTGCCTCCACGGGAAGTAAATTTGTGCCTATTGCAGAATAAAAAAGAAAAAACATTTTTCCTCATAATTTTTAAATCTTTTTTCTTCAAATCCTAGGGAAAACCTAGAAGCCGAAAAAAACAAAAACAAATCATCTAAATGAAGAAAGCACATACACAAAAAAGTAAAAAAAAAATCCAGCGAGAGCGCCCAGAGCGAGACTCATGGCGATGGCTGAGAGTGCGGTGTGCTTTCAGCCCACCAAAAGGGACCCTTGTCGGGACCCCAGAAGAAGTCCTCCTTGACTAGTTGCTCTCCTGATTAGGAGCACTCTTCTCCACCCGTGCGGGTGGAAATGAGCAAACGTGCACCCTGCTGCACATTTTGAGCTGGCCAATCGCTAGTGCCCCTGTTTTATTTCAATGCATTCTTTTGTTTTTATCTTATTTTAGGAAAACATTTTGCTTTCATAAAGTTCTGAATTTAAAAACATTCATGAATTTCAATGATTGCAAATCCGGGTTTTTTTTCCTTCTGGAAAATCAAAATGTTTGTAAACTAAAAATTTGCGACGTCAAAGTGTTGATGAATTCAAAAAAGTCTCGCGAATTCCCAAAAAGTTCATGACTTGTTTTATATATGTAAAATTTAGAAAATCATGCGTTTTAGAAAAGGTTTGCAAATTCAAGTAATGTTCATAAATTTAATAAATGTTTTTGAGTTCAGAACAATTTCATGAATTCAAATAATGTACATGAATTTCAGATAAATGTTTGTGGGTTCAAAAAAGGTTCACAAGTTTGAAATGTACACTGATTAAATAAATGTTCATGAATTTCAAAGAATTTTCAAATGTTCATTAGTTAAAATAATCTTAAATAACATTTAAGCATGTCAAAACTTGTTCTTGAATTTAAAAGAAAACACAGAAATATGAATATTTGGAAATTTCGACATTGTTTGCGATTCTAAGATATGTTCATGATTTTTAAAAGTATGTCAAATTTCTAAAAAGGATTTGAATATAAAAAATAAAATGGAAAACCTGAAATGAAAAAAAATAGAAAGAAATAGACAATGTTTTTTGTAGAAATACACTAACAGCCTGGCCAATTTCCGTGGGAGGGGTTTCATGTTTGGCACTATCTTTTTACCCGCGCGGGAAAATAAATTAACTTCATTGTCTGAAGTACTTGGGTTTGCGCTCTAGTTAGCTGGCTTGCCAACTATGGATGTTTTGGAAGATTCTTCAGATCGACTCGGATTAGGTTTAGAAACTTTTGTGTGTGTTTTTGCTTTTTGCTTTTCGTTTTTCTGTTTTTTTTTCTTTTCTATGTGTGCTTATTATTGTTTTTTATTGTTTTCTTTATGGCTTTTTTATTTGTTTTTTTGCCTTTTCTTATTTTTCGAATACAAAATTTGAATTTTATTCAAATACACGTTCAATACTTTTCAGATAGACATTGAACATAACTTAGTACATGTTGAAAAAAAAAATATGTGTTAAACCTTTTCAGGTACACTTTCAATATTTTTCCAACACATGTTAAACAATTTTTAATGCATGATGAACTTTTTTTAGCACGCGTTGAACATTTTCATCAATTCCATTAATAGTTTTTTAATGTGCAAAACGTTTGTTAAGTGTTAGAACTTTTATTTTTGAATGGTTGTAAACTACACATGATGTATAACAACACTAAAATAGCTATGAATAAAACTCCACCGTGCGGCGAACAAAACAAGAGGGGAACAAGGATAGAACTAATCTCTTCACAATTATTAGATTTATGAAACCTAGACACGATGTAAAAACACTCATACAAGGGGAATTACAATTGGTAAGCTTTCAACACCGCCTTTTGGATGTATAATACTATTCATAATTGAGAGTACATTTTCAAAACATCAGTTCATCGGAGGACTTTATTTTAAATAGTTCAAACATCACATTCAAAATTTTAAGAAGACCTGAAAATAATTCTACATGATCATATGGATGGACATTACACATGTGTAAAGTTTGGTGATGAAACAACTAAACATGTGAGCTATACAAAAATGAAAAAAAATGGCGATTTATAAATAGTGAATAATACACGCATTGTTCATCTTTCCAAAATCATGATTTTTTTCGTTCGTGTGTAACTCCCATGGTTACTTATTTCTTAAAGAATTTGCACATATGTAACATACATCCATATGAACATGTGGAATTAATTTTGGAACTTTTTGAAACATCGAAATATCATTTTGGAAATTATTGAAAATATAGGCTCCAATGCACCCATCCACCAAAGTGACTTTTTGTTCATAATGTAACAATACTAGCATAATAGTGGATAAAACCCCATTGCAAACGAACAAATAAAAAAGAGGGAAACAATGCTAGAACTATTTCTACATGACCATTGGATGTACAAAAAAATGCACGGGGTGTAGAACACTAATATATCTGTAAAATGGGGATTGCAATAAGTGTTTTTTATTGGAGAATAGTTACATTCATTAGTACAAAAATGAAGCAGGGTGTACCTCATCTTAAGGGGTAGCCTCGTGAGGTTGTGGAGCTTATTGATGTAACTAGAGTGATTAACCACAAGCAAGAGAATTGTAGCACCCAAAAATACATGGCTATCAAGCGCCATTAAAACAAAGACGGGGATGAAGAGGGGAAAATCAGGAATATAGGAAAAAGGTTTAGTATAATGAATACTGACCCGAACATTTTTTTACCAAATAACCGTTTTACCCGAGCCGTATTAACCAAATTAACCAAACGCCTAGGGCTACTTGAGAGGGGGGTCAGTTCTCCTTCCCCCACTAACTTTTTTAAAACTATGCAAGTTTAGTCTGTGCTATTTTTGTTACTTTTCTTAAGGGTCTGACTATACAACATATAGATGTGAGATATTATCTCACATCTAAGTTATGACATATTCAAAAATACAAAGTTGTACATGGTTCTACGCACACCCACGTGAATAGCAAATTCAAAATATATACTAGGAAAATTGAAAAAAAAAAACTAAAAATTTGCGGCAACAAACTTGGTCGACCATTCTACTCACGTGTAAAGTTTCATAAAGTATTGACACCTGTGGTATTCTTAGTGAAGAAAATACAATTGGGACCTCACTATTCATTAAATAGTGTTTCTTAATATAGCTTTGATTTTTGTCATTTTTGCCCAGAATAATAAGGATGTAAATTCTTTGTGAAACTTCATATGCAGGTATATCGGTTGACTAACTATGCTACAAAAAATGTCTATATCTTTTTTGTTTTTTCTAGTATTTTTTCGAATTTACTATTCATAAAAGGTGTGCGTGGAACCACGTTCACCAAATCCATGTCCCATCTTATTTGTCTTTTTCATGACTAAAGCGGGACAATATTTTTTTGAAAGTAACCCTAGTGCACTGGGTATGAATTGAACTCGGGACCTCATACAAAGGAACGAGAGCTCCTACCACTACAACTAATACATGATGCTAACATATAGAGCACAACGTCCAGACTAGAAGACACGTTTGAAATTTTTGGAAACCTTTTTAAAGGAATGTGACTTTTTTGAAATGTCGAGTATTTCTAAAAACACAAATGATTTTGAAATTTCAAAAACTATTTTTAAAATGTGAATAAACTATATAATTCTGATTTTTTTGAAAAACAAAAACAAAATTTGGCATTCCAAACAATTTCTTCTCGAACAAATTTTGAATACATGGAAACTTTTTGAAAATCCCCGAATAGGTTTTAGAGTGTGGACACATTAAAAAATTCCAAACTTGAGAAAACGAATAAATTTATACTATCTTTATTTTAGTAATAAATTTTCAATAAAAAATTTGTTTGCACTATTTTAAAAATGTTGACATTTTAAAAAATTATGCATTTCAGAAGAATGTTTTGTGATGTTCAAAAAAAAGATTATAGAATGAATAAAACATACTATTTAGAGAAACGTTCATGACAACTTCTCAAAAGAAACTTCACGCCTTTAAGAGAGCATGAAATTTTCTAGGAAAAAATTATGCATTGTAAATAAAATGTTCGCATATTTTTTAAAAAAAATTCATACCATTCAAAAAAGTGATCAGTAGGAATCTAGAAAATGCTTGGGCCTGTATTTGAAAAAAAATATTCATCATGTATTTTTTTTAAATGTTTAGTGTGTGTTAAAAAATGTTCCACGTGTATACAGAAAAACATAGAGTGTGTATTACAAAAAAGGACATGTATTTGCAAAAACAAATATACAACTATATAGGGCTACTTGGTTGGGGACGAATTGCGTGCCGAGAATGGACATGCAACTATGTCGGGCATGAGTTGCATGTTTAGCTTGGGCATGCAACTGGGTCAAGTGAGTTTACATGTTGGGGTTGGACATGGAACTAGGGGTCGGGGCAAGTTGCGTGTTGAAAAACAAAGCACAAGCCTAGTTGTGAGTCAAAGGGTGGGCTTGCAACTAGGAGAACTACGAGGTGAGTTGCGAGTTGAGGATAAACTTACAACTGGGACAGCTACAAACTATGAGGCCAGTTGCGAGTCAAGTGTTGACTTGTCAAGGGTCCACTTTGCAACTGGGATGAAACAAACTACGGTCCCAGTTGCGTTTCAAGCGTGTACTTGCAACTAGGATGAAAAACAAAAACACATGCCTAATTGCGAGTTGAGGGTGGGCTTGCAACTAGGAGAACTATTAGCCTAATTGTGAGTCAAAGGTGGACTTGCAACCGAGACAACTACGAAACTATGAGCCTAGTTGCGAGTCAAGGGTCAACTTGCAACTAGGATGAAACAAATTACAGTTCCAGTTGCGATTCAATGGTGGACTTGTAACTGGGATGAAAGACAAAACACTGGCCCCAGTTGCGAACGGTGGGCTTGCAACTAGGATAAAACAAACTAGGGGCTTGGTTGCGAGTCAAGGTCGACTTGTAACTGAGACAACTATATGAAACAATGATATGAGTTGTGAGTTGAGGGTGGACTTGCAACTGAAATGAAAAACAAAACACATCCCAGTTGCGAGTCGAGTGTGGACTTGGAACTGGGACAACAACAAACTATGGGCCTAGTTGCGAGTTGATGATGGACTTACAACTAGGAAAACAACTAACCATGATTCCAGTAGCCAGTTGAGGATGGACTTTGCAATTAAGACAACTACGAAACAATGAGCCTAGTTGTGAGTAAAGGGTCGACTGGCAATTGGGATGAAACAAACTACGAGCCCAGTTGCGAGTCAAGGGTGGACCCGCAACCAGGATGAAAAACTAAACATTGCCAAGTTGTGAGTCAAGGGTGAACTAGAAAGTGGGATGAAACAAACTATGGGCCTTGTTGCGAGTCGAGGGTGTACTTTCAACTAGGACAACTACACAAAAGTATGATACGAGTTGTGAGTCGAGGGCGGACTCGACTTGCAACTTGGACAACTACAAAAAACGGCGAGACGAGTTGTGAGTCATGAGGGTGGACTTGCAACCGAGACAACTATATGAAACTACGAGTCTAGTTGCGAGTCAAGTATTGACTTGCAATTGGGATGAAACAAACTATAAGGGTGGACTTGGAACTAGGATGAAAAACAATTAAAACCCAAGCTCCAGTTGTGAGCCGAGGATAGAGTTGCAACTCGGACAACTACGAGCCCAATTAGGAATGGATGATGGACTTGCAACAAGGGTAACTTCGGACTATGAGCCCATTTACGAGTCAAGAGTCGACTTGCAACTAGGATAAAACAAACTACGGGATCAGTTGCGAGTCAAGGGTGGATCTGCAACCGGAATAAAAGCAAAACACATGCCGAGTTGCGAGTCAAGGGTGGGTTTGCAACTGGGATGAAATAAACTACAGGCCCAGCTGCGATTCGAGGGTGTACTTACAACTGGGACAGCTACGCAAGACTACGATATGAGATGCAAGACGAGGATGGACTTGCAACTGGGACAAGTACATAAAACTATGATACAAGGTGCGAGTCAAGGACATACTCCCTCTGTTTTTATTTAGTCTGCATATTAGGTTTGACCGAAGTCAAACTTTGCAAAGTTTGACCAAGTTTGTAGAAAAATATATAAACATTTACCATAACAAATCTATATGATGTGAAAGTACATTCAATAATGAATCTAGTGATATTGATTTTTTATTGTATATATTAATATTTTTGTTTATAAACTTAGTCAAAACTTACAAAGCTTGACTTTGACCAAAGCTAATATGCGGACTAAATAAAAAGGAGGGAGTACTTGCAACTGGGACAACTACAAACTATGAGCCCAGTTGCGAGTTGAGCATGGACTTGTGATCGGGATGAAAAGCAAATTGCATTCCTAGTTGCGAGCCAAGAATGAGTTTTGCAACTAGAATGAAAATAATTATGGGCCTAAATGCGAGTCAAGGGTGAATTTGTAACTCGAACAACTACACAAAACTAAGAGGAAATAGAAAAATAAAAAACTAAACAGTAGCTAAGCGGAAGAAAGAGAGTGAGAGCAATGAGTGACACAATTCTGCCGGCACCAACAACATAAAGTGAGAAAAGTTGCTGCCCACACGAAGTGAAAAATGACACAATTCTGGCAACAAATGCAAGGCGCGAAACGCCCCAGTGCGCTACGTCACATAGCCGGCCAACAATGGGAGGAAATCGTGAAACGGGTCGACAATGTGACACGGATCAAAACGCTGCATAGAAATTTCAGCAACAAAAGATTGTACATTTGAAAATTTAGATAAGTCATTGCTAAATCTCATCTCGATGTGTCACAATCTATGTGAAACAGAGGATCATATACTCACACTTACGCAAACATGAAAGACAATGAGAAAAATGGCCACCAGTGCGACACGAAAAACTGGCTCTACAACGCAAACACCAACACGACCCAAGGTACTTGCACTTGGGACAACTACAAACTACGAGCCTAATTGCGAGTTAAGCGTGGACTTTTTATCGGGAAACACAAATTGCATGCCTAGTTGCGAGTCAAGGATGGGTTTGCAACTGGAATGAAACAATTTATGGGCCTAAATGCGAGTCAAGGGAGGATTTGTAACTCGGACAACTACACAATACTAAAAAGAAAAGAAGAAATAGAAAAATAAAAAAAGCAAAAATAAAAAAACTGAACATTAGCTCAACGGAAGAAAGAGAGTGAGAGCAAAGTGTCATGTTATTCTATACAAAAATTGAACCCGCACCCACAATGTAGAGTGAGAAAAGCTGCTGCCCGCACAAAGTGAAAATTGACACAACCCGACAACAAATGCGTTCCGCAAAACGCCCCCAATGTGCGCGACGTCACATAGCCGGCCAACAACAGACATAAATCGCGAAATGGGTCGACAATGTGACGCGGATCAAAACGCTGCCTGAAAATTTCAGCAACAAAAGATTGTACATTTGAAAATTTAGATAAGATGTTGCTAAATCTCACCCCGATGTGACACAACATATGTGAAACAGAGGATCATATACTCACACGTAAGCAAACATGGAAGATGATGAGAAAAACGGCCACCAGTGCGACACGAAAAACCGGCTCGACAACGCAAACACCAGCACGACCCAAGGTACATGCATGTGAACAAAACAATTTTGCACGATACATACATGTTTGATCCAAAAAAAAAATTAACGAACAAAAACAAACAAAAAATGCGTGTGGCTTGTCCATTTTTTTCATTTTTCACCTCTTGCGGTAAGATAACAAATAAGGAAAAAAATGTAACTAATAATGTGATGCAGGGTGTGTTTGCACGAGCTACAACCCATGCATGCAGCTACACATACGTGCAAAATCGACCACAGACCCCAAAACGATGTGCAAAAAAGCGTTCAATAAAAACCTATGGATCGATACGTGAAACAAACTAGTGCAAGCGCAGTCTGCGGAAGAACACCCCTAAAAAACGTGAGAAAAAAACAACGCGCTGTGCTGAGAAAAAAGAACGAATCTTAAAGGCCTTCCATCCTATGGTGATAGAGTTAGATGTGAGGTAACTATTTTATATCTAGATGTGAAATAATAAATCTATTTTCTTAATGTTGTTCCTTTTGTTATATAGCTACTAATCCCGGCTGAGACAATTTATATGGATCGGAGGAATAGTAGTTAGCTTTTGTATATAGTTTTCTCATATTTTCCTTTATTAACATAATTTTTAGTACCCATCATTAAAATCATGGGGCCAACTTTCGTGAAGTCCAAATGATTTGTGCCTTTCTTATTGAAGATTTATCGATCAGTTGGAAAAACAATCATTTGTATTACACATAAACATTATAGTGTTACTCTATTTCTTTAGTATATATCCCCCTTTCAAAAATACTTGAAATGCTAAGTTTGTCCTAAGTCAAGCATCTTTAAGTTTGATCAAATTTATTGCAAAATATATCAATATCTACAATACCAAATTGGTTTCACTAGATTCATTGTAAAACATATTTTTCATGTTGTATAAATTTAATTTTGAAGATGTTAGTAAGTTTTTCTGTATACATGATCAAACTTAAAGAAGTTTTTTTTTCTTTTTTGTGAGGGAAACTTAAACGAACATAAAACTTATTTTAGAACGGAGAGAGCAATAGCACAACAAGGTGCCAAGTTTGGACGGCTTTTAGGGATCACATCAGTTGGGTTAATTAATTAGCACGAGGAATATCCCCACAGCGACATCTGCAGATCTCCCTCGTTCCTGTCGTGCTACACTTTGTTGGAATACATATACTCACGGGTCAACATACTCACATCGCCAATATCGTGGGCGCTACACTGCTACCACTACCTGGACTTGCCAGTAGCAGCTGGCTGCATCGGATCATCAGGTCTCGTTGTCGCCGCGTCTCATGTTCATCTTGTTACGAAATTACAGTGCCAAACATGTCATCCCGTACGCACGTTACGTGCGAGCATGTTCACCCGTCTCGCCGGAATGCAGGAGTAGTTTACAGACAATGACGAGACGAACCAACGAAGACGACGAACAAGGGAGACGTTGGGGCCTATGTCAGAGAGTTCACACGCGCGCGCCAGGCCAGGCTGTGCCCCGGCCTCGGAACCTAAGCCGCGGCCACTCCGCATGCGCCCGGCACGCACCGCCCGGCCGCCCGCCACGCCTATTCTTAGCTCTCCCCGCCACCTCCGTCGTCGCGTCGTCCCTCCTCCTCCCCACCACCTCCAGGCTCCCGCCTTTCTTTAGCCGCCGGCGCGCGCGCACGCCTCCCATTAATTAATCCTCCGCCACACGCGCGCGCCGCGCTCGCCATGGCCGGCGACGGCGCCGGCGCGGCCGGGCTGCTCCTCCTCCTGGCCCTGGCCGCCCTCGTCGCGGCGGCGGCGGCGGCGTCCGAGGGCGACGTGCTGCTGGCGCTCCGGGCGACCCTGCGCGGGCCATCCGGCGACCGCCCCCCGGCGCCGCTCGACCAGTGGGTCTCCTCCGCCAGCACCGGCCCGTGCCAGGACCCGATCTGGTACGCGGTAAAGTGCTCCTCCAACAAGGTGCTCGGCATCCGCCTGGAGTACCTCGGCCTCCAGGGCAACGCCCCCGACATGGCCCCGCTCGCGGCCCTCACGTCCCTCCGCGTGCTCAGCTTCGCCAACAACAACCTCACCGGCCCGTTCCCGCCCGGGCTCACCGAGCTCCCGGCGCTCAAGATGCTCTACCTCTCCCGGAACCGCCTCAGCGGCGAAATCCCCGGCGACACCTTCGAAGCCATGATGGGGCTCAGGAAGCTCTTCCTCGCCGACAACGCCTTCACGGGCGCCATCCCGGACACCATCACCTCGCCCAAGCTGCTCGTGGTGCAGCTCGCCAGGAACCGCTTCCAGGGCAACATCCCGGACTTCGACCAGAAGGACCTCCAGCTCTTCGACGTCTCCCACAACCGACTCTCCGGCCCCATCCCGCAAGGCCTCCGGCGGTTCAAGGCCGCCTCGTTCGAAGGTGAGTTCGTTCCTTCGTTCATTGCACGACGACTTGCACGTACGTTTAATTAGGCCATGTACAATGGGAGGTGCTTAGGAGAAGTGCTTATAGAAAAATAAACCAGGCTTTCCTTAAGCACCGATGCTTATTTGTACAGGTTAGACGCTTAACTAAGCGTCTTTTCTATAAAAATAGACACTGGTGCTTGAAAAACTCGATTTATTTTTCTAAGCACCTCTCTAAGCACCTCCCATTGTACAAGGCCTTAGCTTGCTGCATGTGGCTTTCGTTCGATCGTGCTTGGAATTGTTTTGTGTGAATCTTAAATTATTTTCATTCGAGTGCAGTTAATTGTAGGTAGAGGTAGCGTTAAAATTAGTTAGTAGTCGTAATAGGATGGTTTGGTTGTAACGGAGCCAAACTTAATTTTTCATTTTGGCATTTGCCGCGCTCAGTTCAGCAAGTTATTATTAATTCCAGGGAACTAAAGATTGATGGAGTAGAGAGCCGGTAGTAGCTTTCGCTGCAAGAACCAGGTCAAGATCCTCGCAAAAAAAAAAAAACCAGGTCAAGAAAAAAATGAACCCCCTCGAAATTAATATAAATTAACGTGGATATGCCTTGCTTAGCTGGCTAAGCAAACAGTGCCTGGGAGAAGGGACACAAGTACTCTACTAATTCTTTTTCAATATACTATCTTTTTCTGCGAATAAATTCAATATACTACTAATGTTTAAAGTTTTATTATTAAACATGTTAAGAAAATATAAGAGCAAATATAATAGAGTGATGTAAGTGGGCTAGAATTTATATATTTTTGCTGAGGTGGAGGAAAGAGAATAGAAGGGAAAAGAGAAGCAGGTTACAGATGAACAACAAACAGCACACATGTGCTCCTAGAAACTCTATGAGAGTGTAAGGTGGATTATAGTAGTATATATTCATAGCTAACTGTTATTCGGTTATAAGATTAACAATAGATGATATGGCAATAGCATATAACTAACAGCCCGCTATACTATTAACAATGCTCTAAAGCTGAATTGTTAGGAGCGCCATCAGTCGTCACATACTTCAACACTGATGTGTCTAGGATGTGACTTACGGAGAAGAAATCACATGGCTCATATCGTAGCTCTACAACGCTAACCTTTCCTAAACCAAGAACAAGCAGAAGTAAGAGGAACCCTAAACCGGTCTCAGACGTCAGGGCACCGCAAAGCAACCTCAAATGTCCAGGCGGATGGCTTGGTCACTGACCGGTCCTGAAAATTCGATCTAAACGGCACCTCAAATGAGCCTCAAACGCTCGGGCTGACCGTCACCCCTTATATCCAGCCGAAATATGGGACGGATATGGGAGCGTTTGGGCACGTCGGACTGACGATGGGGCTCCCGCGGAATCGCCCGAAAACTCGGTGGTCCAACAGACGTCTTCTCCGGTGGGGGGTGTGAACGCCATGTGGCGCCGGTCCGGCTCGCCGCCCGAGGCCAAATTCGGCTATTTAAGCTGGCCGGCGTCCCCCAACCCTAGCCCATCCACCTTCCCCATCTCCACGCCGCCGGACCAAGCCCATCCATCTCCTCTCTCCCGCTCTGCCGCTCTTCCTTCGGCTTCTTCATGGTCCGACAAAAGATAACCATGTACGCTATGCTCACATCATAGCACCGGTACCAGATCGAGCAGGCGACCTAGGCGAGGCGCCACGCGCGCCGCCCACATCCATCCCGGGCTGCCTCCCGACTCGCCGGAGATGGAGGAGGAGGAGCAGGCGGAGGAGGAGGAGGGAGAGCAAGATCAACCGGCTCCGATGGAGGTGGCGGATCCGGAGGAGGATGAGGCGGAGCAACCGGAGCAGGGGCTAGCGCCAGCTCCGGGCTTCAACATGGAGGACACGGAGGCAGCCTTCGCCATCACCCAAGCAGACGAAATGGCGGAACAGCAGGCCATCCTGGACGCTAGGATAAGACCTATGTGAAGGCCAACCGGCAGTTCATCTGGTAGGAGTGGCGGCGACCTACAAACTCTTTGACGAGGTCGAAGCAGAGATGGATGCGGAGGCCGACGCGGACGAGCCGGAGCTGCGTCTGCCAGACATGTACCCGTAGCCAGGTATGGAGACAGTGGATATCTTCGATGAGGACTAGGGTAGTTGATCTACGGTAGTACGTCGATTTATTTTCTTTGCATGCTTTTGTATGGATTTAAGATTTCTAGTATGAGGTGTCGGGATGCAGGTGAGGGAATTTGAGGACTGGCCGGTCACTGCCCACAGACTCGCCTGGGCGCGTCCACGGGTGTTTGAAGACCCGGATTTGACTAATTCCACTATAGACGCCCTAAGAAGATGAATGTATCTACTAAATTAGTTGTACTACCCTCAAAACTTCTTGTGGTGGGGTATTGTTTGTTGTGCTAGATAGCTACGAAATAATGATATTCTAGGATGTGAAGTAAAAATAAAGGGATGTGGATAATGGGAGAGGAAATATTTAAGATATAATATTCCACAAGGTATGCTCTATGAAGTGTAACATAAAAGGTAATGTGATAAAAGCATCAATATCGTAAATTTCACCATTAACTGAGTTCAAAATAGAAAGATTCGGAATAAAAACAAAGAATTACCCAATATCTTGCTAGAACAAGATATGTGGTATTTTTAGCTTTTCTTTCTTAGCAGTTCCTTATATGTACTAGAATAAACATGTCAATAATAGGTGAGACTTCAATGGGTAGCTAAGTCTAGAGGGAAGTTGTGATAATTTACTAAATTAAGCAGGCAAGCGATGTGAACCGAACCTGTATCTTCTTCTTGGCAAGGAGATGATTTAACATTGAATTGCTCTCCCTACAATATATATAACTTACAACGTATATCCCTTTTGGTTGATCATCTTTGTTTTGGTCACCCATTTTGTTTTATCCTATTATATTATATTTTCCTTAATCCGGGCAGGGGGATTTCGTAGTTCAGAAAGAAAATGGATTCCTTTTGTGGAATAGTAATCGATAGGGCCTCATTGATAAGTGCTACAAGATCTAAGGCATTGGAAATCTTGGTTATGGACCCATATTATTTAGTATGGAACATTGTCTTTTCCAAGTAAATAATACCTAGTATATGAAAGAATGAAACTGCGTTTTTGTTTTTGTGGAATAGAAGGCCCGCACCCAATGAAAGGAATATCACAATAAATGTCCCTACAAGTTGTTGTCAGCAAAGCTAAAATCATGACTACCCCTCAACAAGCCCTAGCTCTTATCCTTAGTATGAACCACCCGAAAACATCCAATTACCTTCTTGGTTGCATCCGCCCCTACTGTAGCTAGACGATTGTTCTCCATTTTCTCTTTTAACATTATTATTTTCATTCTAGCCTTCATCTTTTGATCAATATATTGGACATACAATGTCACTCTTAAAAGGGATCCAACGTGCTCTCGAGGAGTAATATGTCGTGACACAAAAAAAGAATGAATAGTTTTGTAGCTCATTATTTATTGGCCAACATAAAAAATGAATCGTAAATCTAATTTGATATCATTTGTGATCTGGAGGAGGTGAAGAAAAAAGTTAAAATTACCCAATCAATGATTCAACTCATACCTATGCCTATTGCAATTACATAGTCATGAGCAATCCCGCTAAAGTAATAGGAATTAGGCAGATATGAATAGAATCGACTATTGTTCTTTTACAATCATAGAGTGATGCTTTTCTTAAGCTTTTGAATCCATACGTACTAGGATATATATCTCACATATATAAATACCATATCCTATCCATTTGGAAACCTTGGTTGGCCACTCCTTCAATATCATATCCAAGATGTTTGGAGTAACGATTGTTACTAGGTATGCAGCTTTGAATTTGGTGAATATGATTCTACTTATGTTTTATTATCTTGTTTTGATTATTCTACTTGACCGATTCTTTCATGGAACATGCATTGTTAACACCATAAAACTTTTTGTTAATTCTATTGGGATGATGCCACATCACAAACTACAAGGTGCATCAGATATGTACAAATCAATCTGATTAGCATTGACGAGTTTAGCTAGGCTGGTCATCATACAAATTACACTGAAATATATGTTAACTAGATGTTAATGTTTAATTTCTTGCAAGACCTATTATTTGACAGAAACAAGTAGGAACACTTGGCGTACACCAGATGGTACCAAGCGCATTATGGTGAACATATCAAATATTCAAATAGTTTACATTAACATCATTTTTGTGTTTCTTGGTGATAACGATAAGACATGATGTTTTAATACCAGCAATAATGTTAACTTATTATTGAATCTACTATTTCTTGTAAGACATATTTCACCATGAAAAATGGATATAAAAAACATAAAATTGTTTAATTTATCCTCTAGAAATTTCTATAAATTTGCCTACTTAGCATCAACCACCGTAACCCATTATTAAGACACATGCTTTAGCAATCTCTACAACGATATGTAAGAATGTTAAAATATACATAAGAACACATGACACTATACATATACACTATAATTCGGAAAATTCCAAATATCAATTCAACGAGATGTGTTTTTTTTTTAATCCTTTTAACATTTTAGCAACTTTTTGTCATGGTTTTCTTAAGTCGCAGTGTGTCCAAAATGACAAAATGATGTAATTGCTGTTAGAGAATAGTGTTTAAATTGAGCACAAAGATGATCAATTTTTTTATAATACGTGTTGCAACTATTAAAAAAACATTTTAATTAATAGCTATCAACATTGTTATGTGATTAGCTATGCCAACTAAATAGTAGAACACATACATATTAAATTGTAATATGGTAAAACAAGTTTATAAAGTGTAACATTTTAGTATAAATCATACTTATTTTTAGCGTCGTCACATGGAAATTTGCTGGGATAGCACTCGAGCCCGAACAAGTAAAAAAATCCAACTAAAAACAATACGAACCTTTGAAAATCAAATAAATTTGTTAAATCCATATTTCTCTTTTGTTGAGAAACAAAATTGTTAAGAAAATACAGTTCATAAAAAATAAAGATAAACATACTTATATTAAATGTAGTTAATGTTAGAGTTAAGGTGTCTGCACAGCTGAATCAAGATTTAATAACATATATTATCTATATCACATACTATATATTTAGCTACAGGATTCAGTTGCTGATTTTGATATTTGAAAAAACTTTATTTGCTTTGAATAATAATGGTTCTAGCGGTGCTAATGATGTCATATATAGGAGAGATGAGGATGAAAAACTTGTTCAGGAAATATGAGAGAACACAATATAGGTAACAGAATTTAAAAAGAGTAAAGAAACACCGAGAATAAGGCTATCCAGATAATCAAAAAAGTGTTTGGCCATGTGACCAAACTATTCTATACGTGTGGACATTCAAGTCTCAGTCAATGCTATATTCGTAGGATCTTACATTGAGATCCACGCAATTTTATTTTCAGTTTTTCTTTTTTCTTTGTTACATGTTATCTCACTTGAGTGAGACTTGATTAAGTCTGAGTCGACTGAGACCTAGATACACCCGTAGACATTGGTGCAACATTTGCATTAGGACAAACCTAAGAAACACACCAAATTGCTTATGTGTAATCTTGCTACGATGTATGCACCCTCTCAAGTCTCATCCTAATTACTTGCCCCTGGAATCCTCAGGCAACACGGACCTCTGCGGCGCGCCGCTCGACGTTGCGTGCCCTCCATCGGCGCTTCTCGGCGCTTCAGATTCGTCGGACTCATCAGACAGCATGAGGGTCCTCATGATCATCGCCATCGCGGTGGTGGCGTTCGGCGGCCTCCTCGCCATCATCGGCATAATCACGGCGCTCGTCTCCCGCCGCAAGGACAACGACGAGCCGGCCGACGCTACTGAGACACCCGGCGATGGAGGCGGCATTGCCAAGATGCAGTCTACCGCCGACAAGTCCATCAAGATCGCACAGGTGAGCGGCAGGCATTTTGTGGTCGGGTTAAAACTCTTGAACTGAAGCAGCACTGACACTTACATGATCGTGCGCGCGTGTGCAGGCTGACTCGGAGCAGCGCGGCGTGGTGGCGCCGGTGCCGTCCAAGCGCGGAGGGCGGCGCGACGGGCTGGTGTTCCTCCAGGAGGGCCGGGAGCGGTTCGAGCTGGAGGACCTGCTCCGGGCGTCGGCGGAGGTGCTCGGCAGCGGCAACTTCGGCGCGTCGTACAAGGCGACCCTGGTTGACGGGAAGCCCATGGTGGTGAAGCGGTTCAAGGAGATGAACGGCGCCGGGCGGGCGGACTTCAACGAGCACATGCGACGCCTCGGCCGTCTCGTCCACCCCAACCTCCTCCCCGTCGTCGCCTACCTCTACAAGAAGGACGAGAAGCTGTTCGTCACGGAGCACATGGTCAACGGCGGCCTGGCTCAAATCCTCCATGGCGGTAATGATAACTGATCATACATGTTTCATGTGCGTCCTGGAGTGCCGATCGATGTGAGACGTGATGGACGTCTGATGAGTGCATGCAATGCAATGCAGGAGCGACGTCGAGCCTGCCGCGGCTGGACTGGCCGGCGCGGCTGAAGATCATCAAGGGGGTGGCGCGCGGGCTGGCGTACCTGTACGAGGAGCTGCCGATGCTCACCGTGCCGCACGGGCACCTCAAGTCCTCCAACGTGCTCCTGAACGCCGAGCTGGAGCCCATCCTGAGCGACTACGCGCTGGTGCCCGTGGTGACGCCGAGCCACGCGTCGCAGGTGATGGTGGCGTACAAGGCGCCCGAGTGCACGGCGGCGGGGCGGGCGAGCAAGAAGAGCGACGTGTGGACGCTGGGCATCCTGGTGCTGGAGCTGCTGACCGGCCGGTTCCCGACCAACTACCTCCGGAAGGGGCGGGAGGGCACGACGGACCTGGCCGGCTGGGTGCACTCGGTGGTGCGGGAGGAGTGGACCGGCGAGGTGTTCGACAAGGACATGCGCGACACCCGCAGCGCCGAGGGCGAGATGGTGAAGCTGCTCAAGGTCGGGCTCGGCTGCTGCGACACCGACGTCGCCGTGCGCTGGGACATCAAGGAGGCGCTGGCGCGCATCGAGGAGGTCCGCGAGCGCGACCCCGCCGACGACAGCAGCACCGCCTCGTCCTACCTCAGCGACGGCGGCGGCGCCGGCGCCGCCAGCGACCACCCGCACTCCCTCTCGACGTAACGTATAGCAAACATATGAAATTCTTGGGTCGACTGGCTGGTTGCTCCGTGCGTGCATCCATGCCAGGGGTATGTAAACTCGTCACGGCTTGGTGCGTGCGTGTATGAATCGTTAGAGTTTGTTGAGGAAAATGGAGGGGTTGATTGTGGGATGATGTTGTCGTCAGTCAGTCGTAGGGGGGATTGTTCGTGTCAGAATAAGGCCGTTTCATTTGTGTTAATTTTCCTTCGTATGATATTGATAATTGTTGCAGGGGTGGCATGCGAAGTTGCGAAC
>NC_041392.1:687914493-687931796 GCF_002162155.2 Triticum dicoccoides | reverse complement strand
CTTAGAGCATTTCCAACAGCCGTCCAACGCGCGGTGCGCCAAAAACTACTTTGTCGCGTGTCTATCATCTGATTTGGCGCGGCGGGCAGCCACGTTAAAATGCAGTGCACGCGCGTAGCTCCAGCAGCGCACAAAAATACAGCGCGTGCGGCTCTCACGCAAACAACATATGCGCTCCATACACAAGCAAAAAGATCAAAAACAAACAAAATAAATCAACAATAAATAGTTTAATTTCGTTATTACAACTCAAACAAATAGTTTATCGTTCAATACAACAAATAGTAAAACAATACAACATCAAACGCACAAACCATGATGCTCTTTGTCAGTCATTCCAAGTCCACCACTCCTTAATGAGATCCTTCTGAAGATCATCATGCGCTGCGGGACGTCAAATGGCATGATAGGAGGCAACAAAACGGGCCACCCTTTCAGCCCTCCGTCGCATTCGCACGGGGTGTCCCAAGAGCTCATACTGAGAGTAGTCTACATCTTGCACACTCATTCTCGATGATCATGTTGTGCATGATCACACAAGCATGCAGAATGTACCAAAGCATCTTTTGATCCCAAAATCTAGCCGGTCCTCTCACAATAGCAATTTGGACATGCAAAATCCCAAAAGCTCTCTCCACATTTTTTCTAGCCGCCGCCTGAGCACTATGGAAATCAAGATTTTTCTTACCTTCCGGTTTTTTCAACGGCTTAACAAATGTTTGCCACTTTGGGTAGATGACATCCGCAAGATAGTAGCCATAGTTGTATGTACGATCATTTGCTACAAACTGCATCGGTGGCAGTTCACCATTTGCAATCTTATTCATTAGTGGTGACCGGTTGACAACGTTGATGCCATTCAAAGATCCAGGCATTCCAAAAAAAAGCATACCAAATCCAAGTCTCTTGATCGGCCACCGCTTCAAAGATTATAGTGGAACCCTTTTTTTGACCGCGGAATTGCCCATGCCATGCCTTTGGACAATTCTTCCAACTTCAATGCATGCAATCTATTGAGCCAAGCATACTTGGGAAGCCACGAGCTTTGTTCATCTCAATAGCCTTGCAGCGTCTTCAGCATTAGGAGATCTCAAATACTCATGGCCAAACACTTGCACAATTCCGACTGCGAAGCGCTTGACACACATAATGGCTTGGCTCTCACCCATGGCCAAGTGATCATCAACTAGATCAGCCGGGATACTGTATGCCAACATACGCAAAGCGGTTGTCACCTTCTGAAAGGTGCTATGCCCGAGCTCTCCGGTGGCATTCCCCCTTTGCTGAAAAAATCGGTCATGACTCGCTAGTTTCTTTGCAATGCGCCCGAACAACTCGGTGCTCATCCTAAACCGGCGACGAAAGTACGACTCCGAGTATGTGGGATTCTTCACAAAATAGTGCCTCATCAATCTGTTATGGGCATCGATCCTATCCCTCCAAATTTTCTGCTGACACAAAACCGAACCACCGTGCTTTGGTTTTTTATTGATGTGCATAGCTAGGATCATTGCAAGATCCTCCTCTTCCATATCAAATTCTTCTTCGGAAGAATCATACGATGAACTCATCTACAATGTTTAATATAAACTAGGCTATAAAAACTACAATCAACATGCATCAAATTCATGTAAAAACTGTGAAGTTTGAGCAATCCATACTTTGCGGGCGTCGATCGGCAGTGAGCGGCCGGGCGTTGTTCGTCGGAGTACTGCCGCGCGCGACGGGCGGCGGTGACTAGAGGGAGACGGAGGAAGCCGCCGCGGCGCGGGGATAGGCCAAGGAAGCGCCAGAACGTTCGCCCGAATAAATGGGGTGGCGCGGGCGGCGGCGGCGCAGCGGCTGGATGGTGTAGGTGGAGTTGCGAGTGAGCGCTCGAGAGACTAGCGCACGGGAGCGGGCGTAGCAAATAAGCGGCGCGCGATGGCGTTTCAGCCCGCGCGCTGAACTAGATATGCCACGTGTGCGCTTTTTGCGCCTCCGCTGGAGCACCCGCAACGGTAGCACGCGCAAAAAAACACTGATTTTTTAGCACGACGCTTATATAGCGCGGCTGTTGGAGATGCTCTTACGGGCCTGTTACGTAAACCTTCCACTAATCCCTCCGCCCCCTGATTTTAACTGTGGGCCCCGCCCTTCTAATTTCCAACTAACAAATCATCAGATGCCAAACTAGCTTCACAATTTTTTACTCTCTTATTTTGAAGTGGAAAGGTTTTCAAACTTTGACCAAACCCCTTTGTTCCCGTCAGAAACTTCCAATTTATTCACCTCCAGTCATGGCAGTACAAAAAATACCAGAGGTAATAAAAATTACAACCAGGTCCGTGGACCACCTAGCGACGAGTTTAAGCACTGGAGCGAGCCGAAGGCGTGCCACCGTCATCGCCCCTCCCTCGCTGGAGCCAGACAAACCTTATTGTAGTAGACAGTCGGTAAGTCATCGTGCTAAGGCCCCATAGGACCAGCACACTAGAGCAGCAACCATGATTGATGAAAAAAGTCATAGATCGGAAGGATCAAATATGTAAACATCCAAACTAAAACCAACAAAGAACGGATCCAAGCTGGTCCACCAAAGGCCATTACCGACCGAATCCTGCAAGATCTGATGGAGACACACCTTCACACGCCTTTCGACGACGCAAGACACACCACCAGGATGGGGATAGAACGTGAGACACATTATTCCTACTGAGGGACATCGCCGCCGTCACACAGCCCCAACCAAGACACTGAGCCTCACAAGAACGAGAACGGGGTCCCTCCCACCGGTGTGGGGCCGAGGTCATCCGCACCTCCATGGCTCAAAGGCCATTGGAGATGGGGCGGACCGGCGGCGGTGCCAATGGGTGGAAGAGGAAAGCTTGGGATCTTTTCTTGCGGATGTCGGATTAATTATGTTAACTTTGACCAAATCTAACACAAGTATTTTTGTCACGCGCGGTGACAGTTTGCTACTGCTGGTAGTTTCTAGACAAATTTGTTTTTTCTGAATTTATCATGAAAATGGATCGGGCAAGTGGGTCTTTGTAGCGACCAGACCTCAAACAGTATGATCTCTGTGCTCCGGTGTCATCCCTGGATCAGTAATGCTGACACCACACAGTACTCGAAGGATTTATAGCAGAGTAGCAATCACACACTTATTACATCGGGTGTCTCAAAAGAGAACTTATTACAATAAATATGGCTTAAGGCCATCTAATAACGATAACAGCGGAAGGCTTGGAAGATAGGTGAGTCCATCAACTCCAACGGCATCACTGAGTATAGAACCACGACCTAAAAACTCCTTAATCATCGTCTGAAAAGTCTGCAACATTAACGTTGCAGCCCGAAAACGGGTCAGCACATGGAATATGCTGGCAAGGTAACACATAGAGAGTAATGGAATGCAACAGCTATACTATATGCATATTTGGCTGGTGGAAAGCTCTATGGTTACAGTTTTTGCGTAAAGCCAATTTTTCCCTACTTCAAAGGAATAAATTTAATTACTATCATGGTGGTTGTTAAACATTGAGAATGGTTGACAGCATTCTCAATCCCAATTAAATATCATCATTAACCCAACAAAATTAACTTTAGAGTAACATGTTGAGATTCACATGATAATCCAGGTACTAGATACTCAAGATGTCCATAACCGGGGACACGGCTAACCATGATTAGTTTGTTACACTCTGCAGAGGTTTGCGCACTTTTCCCCACAAGACTCGATCGCCTCTGTTTGTTTTCTCGCACTACATGGTGTTTGAGAAGACGGATGACCGAGACATAGTCTTTCAGAAGCGCTAGCACCTTACGATTGGGTAGACCGTACCACCTACATCCCCTACATCTGCTAGTCTACCACTGTAAGAGTTCACACAACTTAATCAACTATGCCATAGCCCATAATGGCTTGTGGCTGCACACAGAAGTTTCTAGTATGAATAATCTCATGATCCCTTTGAGCCTGGGTGGCGGTCCAAAAGAAAAACAGGCAAGTCCTGGAATACCCAGGTGCCTCAATCCACCCAGATGTGTGTTTAGGTTGCCACCTTAGATAAACCATTAATTAACAATCTCACATCTGTCATGGATATCACTCACCCAATCCACATCTACTAGCATAGCATGCGTAATAAGCAAACGTAGAAGTAACTCCCAAAGGTTTGATAATAAACAGGTAATAGGTGCTACCTCATCTACTTCCCATCCCACAATTTAATTAGATCCTAATCATGCAATGTGTGAGGATTGATCTAATGCAATAAAACTGGGTTGTAGAAAAGGTATGATCAAAGTGTTACTTGCCTTGCTGATGATCCGCGAAACCTAGAGATTCAACGTAACAGGCGGCGCACTCCGGGTATTCTATCGCAGACAAACAAACAAGCATACAATAAGTACTCATCTAATGCACAGTTAAAACTCAAATAGAAGATCTAACCAGAAAGTTCAACTTAAGAACCATGGTTTGCAAAAAGAATCAAATCGAACGAAGCAAAAAAAATCAAACGGCGAAAGAAAACAACTTCGTTCTAGTAATCTGGATCTAAGCCAAATTTTACAGTAGCAAAAACTTGTTTAAGTTGATTATTCGGAAAGAGGGTTTCGAGACAAAACTCCAGGCACTTGAATCGCCTGATTCCGATAAACGAGCGAAAAGTTATACTAAAACGAAAATCGGATCAGAAATCGCGATCAGAAAATAACCGCGGAAAATCCGACGAAAAAGAAAAACGACGAACAGAATTTTTTTTAAACAGAACCGGCACCGATTTCGAGGGCGGCGAACCTCGGGCGACGCGCGGCTCCGGCGGATCGGCGGCGGGGCGACGGCGGCGGCTGGCGGCGGCGGTGGCGGCTGGCGGCGGCGGCGGCTGGCGGCGGCGGCTGGGCCTAGGGTTTCGGGCGGCTGGCCTTCGGGCTGGTGTGGGCTGGGGGCTCGGGTGCGGCGCTATATAAAGGCGTCCGGGCGGAGTCCCGCTCGGGTACGGCCCAAAGTTGGTTTCGTTTTTTTAAAATAATTACGCTCGGAAGAAAAATAAAAAAGAAATACTAAACAGACTCCAAAAATCACGAAATAAATTTTCCTGGGTTTCTAAAATCAAGGCTGATAAAGTGAACATTTGTCTGGGCCCTAAATGCAATTTTGAAAAACGCGCATTTTTCCTAAATTCAAATAAAAATACCGAAAAACTCCGAAATAAACTTATTTGATTTTTTTATTAAATCCTCAATATTTCTATATTTTGGGAAAGTCATTTTATTCCCTCTCTCATATTTTTGTAATAGAAATAATTGATAATAAAATAAATAAAATCAAATGATCATGTTTACAAAATTTGAGAAAACTCAAATATGTAAGTAACGAAATCCCCAACTCTCTCCGTGGGTCCTTGAGTTGCTTAGGATTTTCTAGGATCAAAATCAAAAGCAAAATAAAATATGATATGCATGATGATCTAATGTATAACATTCCAAATTGAAAATTTGGGATGTTACAAACCTACCCCCCTTAAGATGAATCTCGCCCTCGAGATTCGGGTTGGCTAAAAAATAGGTGAGGGTGGTCCTTGAGCAAATCTTCCTCTCGCTCCCAGGTGGCTTCATCCTCCGTGTGGTGGCTCCACTGAACTTTGCAAAACTTGATAACCTTGCTGCGAGTGACTCGGCTGGCAAACTCAAGAATCTTGACTGGTATCTCCTCATAGGTCAAATTGTTATCCAACTGAATTGCTTCTAATGACACTGTGTCTCTCAAAGGTATGTCAGCCATCTCCGCGTGACACTTCTTCAACTGAGAAACGTGGAACACATCATGAACTCCTGTCTGGCAATTCCAACTTGTAGGCCACTTCTCCCATACGCTCCAAAACTCGATATGGCCCTACAAATCGTGGCGCTAACTTCCCCTTAACTCCAAAGCGCTTAATCCCTCGAAGTGGGGATACTCGAAGATAAGCTCTATCTCCGACTTCGTAAACTGTCTCCTTGCGTTTAGAATCTGCGTACCTCTTCTGCCTGGACTGGGCTACCTTGAGCCTATCGCGAATCAACTTCACCTTCTGTTCAGACTCTTTAATCAGATCTGGTCCAAACAACTGGCGGTCTCCAACTTCGTCCCATGGCAACGGTGTCCTACACCTCCTTCCGTACAGAGCTTCGATAGGGGCCATCTTCAAACTGGTCTGATAGCTATTATTGTAAGAGAACTCTGCATATGGCAAATTATCGTCCCAACTAGATCCATAATCTAGCGCACAAGCTCTCAGCATATCCTCCAAAATCTGATTGACTCTCTCGGTCTGTCCATCTGTCTGCGAATGAAAAGTTGTACTAAATTCTAGCCTAGTACCCAAAGTCTCATGCAACTGCTTCCAGAACTTTGAGGTAAACTGGGTTCCTCTATCTGATACGATGCTCCTCGAAACTCCATGCAAACATACGATCCTGGTCATGTATATCTTTGCCAACTTAGCACTGCTGTAAGTGGTCTTTACTGGGATGAAATGAGCTACCTTCGTCAATCGATTAACTACAACCCAAATCGAGTCATAACCTGAACGAGTCCTTGGTAATCCCGTGATAAAATCCATGCCTAGCTTATCCCACTTCCATTCGGGTATCGGCAATGGTTGCAACAATCCTGCTGGCTTCTGATGCTCTGCCTTTACTCTCTGACATACGTCACAAACTGCTACATACTCCGCAATATCCTTCTTCATTCCGGTCCACCAGAAAATATCCTTCAAATCCAAATACATCTTGGTATTTCCTGGGTGAATCGAATACGGTGAACCATGTGCCTCTTGCAGAATCAACTTTCCGATCTCCGGGTCATTGGGTACATAAACACGGTCTTCAAACCATAGGGTATCGTGCTCATCCTCACGAAATCCTTTAGCTTTTCCTCCTTTCATTTTCACCTTTATGGAAGCAATCCCTTTGTCAGCTTTCTAAGCTTCTCTGATTCTATCCATCAAAGTTGACTGCATTTCCAACATTGCTACATAGCCTCTCGGAACTAGTTCCAAACATAGTTCATGAAGGTTTTCTGCTAACTCCTTGGGTATTTCTCCCGTCATTAACGTATTGACATGACTCTTACGGCTCAATGCATCAGCTACTACATTAGCTTTTCCGGGATGGTAATGCAATCTCATATCATAATCCTTGATGAGCTCCAACCATCTCCTTTGTCTGAGGTTCAACTCCTTCTGCGTGAAAATGTACTTCAAACTTTTGTGATCCGTGGACACCTCACAATGATTTCCAATGAGGAAATGTCTCCATGTCTTCAATGCATGCACTACGGCTGCTAACTCCAGATCATGCGTGGCATAATTCAATTCGTGAGGCTTCAGTTGTCGTGAAGCATACGAAACAACTCTCCCTTCCTGCATAAGCACTGCTCCAAATCCTCGACATGAAGCGTCGCAATACACCTCATAATCCTTGGTCTGATCTGGCAAAATCAACACTGGTGAGGTAACCAAATGGTTCTTCAATTCCTGGAAACTAGCCTCACACTCCTTAGTCCATTTGAACTTAGTATCCTTCTTCAACAACTCCGTCATAGGCTTCGCAATCTTTGAGAAATTCTCAATAAATCTCTGGTAGTATCCTACGAGTCCCAGAAAACTCCGGATCTCTCCAACTGTTTTTGGGGCTTCCCACTTGGTCACAGTTTCAACTTTAGCGGGATCTACTGCTATACCTTCTCCGGATATAACGTGTCCGAGGAATCCTACTTCCTTCAACCAAAACTCACATTTGCTGAACTTGGCATATAATTGGTGTTCTCTGAGCTTTCCAAGTACCAAACGCAAATGCTCCTTATGCTCCTCTTCATTCTTTGAGAATACCAGAATATCATCGACGAAAACCACGACGAACTTATCCAAAAACTCCATGAACACTTTGTTCATCATGTTCATAAAATAGGCAGGCGCGTTAGTCAGTCCAAATGACATAACGGTATACTCATACAGCCCATACCTGGTGGTAAAAGCTGTCTTCGGAATATCCTGTTCTCGAATCTTCAACTGATGGTACCCTGATCACAAATCGATCTTGGAAAACACTTTAGCTCCTTGCAATCGATCAAACAGATCATTGATCATTGGTAGCGGGTACTTGTTCTTGATTGTTACTTCGTTCAATCCTCGATAATCAACAACCATCCTTAACGATCCATCCTTCTTCTCCACTAAAAGTACTGGCAATCCCCAAGGCGAAGAACTTGGGCGAATGTATCCCTTATCCAGTAACTCCTTAATCTGCTTCTTAATCTCCACCAAATCCTTTGCTGGCATCCTATATGGTCTCTTTGATATTGGCCCAGTGCCTGGCAAAAGCTCAATCAAAAACTCAATGTCTCTATCCGGTGGCATGCCTGGCAACTCTTCAGGAAATACATTAGGAAAATCCTTTACCACTGGTACTTCCTCCTGCACAACTCCTGATAAGGAATTTACTTGTGTCATGTTTGGTGCATGTCGGGATACATACTTGATCCTTCTCCCTTCTGGTGTCGTAAGCAAAATTGACTTACTAGCACACTCAATATTCCCTTCATACTTTGATAACCAATCCATGCCTAATATCACATCCAATCCTTGAGATTCCAATACTACTAGGTCTGAGGGGAAAACATAGTTACCAATCCTTAATGGTAACCGATCACACCATAGACTAGCCACATACTCTGCTCCTGGCGAGGTTACTAACATGGGTGACCTAAGGGCTTGGGTTGGTAGGTTATTCTTATCCACAAATCCCCTTGATATGTATGAATGTGACGCACCCGTATTAAAAAGAACAAGTGCAGTAAATGACTTGACCAAAAACTTACCTATTACTGCATCGGGCTGAGCTTCAACCTCCTCCACGCTAACATGGTTCACCTGTCCCCTGTTGAAAGGGTTCGGCTTCTTCCCAGAACTTCCATTGCCATTTTGGCCTTCAGGACATTCATTGGCATAGTGTCCGGTCTTGGAACACTTGAAACATGTGACCTAACTCAGATCTCTCTTGGCTGGGGTTGATGGGGTGTTGCGGTTCTGTCCATTACTTCCTCCATTCCCATTACCATTCTTGGTGCCATTGTGATTATGCGAGCTACCTACTCCATGGGTATGCTGAAAATGTCCTCCCAGTCTAGGGGTAAAACGTGGCTTCTGCTGAGCTCCGGAATTATACTTTCCTTGTCCATACTTCCTCTTGCGGTTCTCAATTTGCTGCTGCTTCCCTTCAATCATAAGAGCACGATCTACCAACTCCTGGTAGTTGTTGAAGGTGGCTACCATCAACTACATACTCAACTCATCATTCAATCCTTCCAGGAATTTCTCCTGCTTAGCTGCATCCGTAGCAACGTCATCTGGGGCATAACGTGCTAGCTTACTAAACTCCTCCACATACTGGCCAACTGTCCGTCCTCCTTGGCACAAGTTACGAAACTCACGCTTCTTCATGGCCATTGCTCCTGCTGAAACATGGGCAGTACGAAAAGCCTGCTGAAACTGGTCCCATGTGACAGTGTCGACTGGGAAGGTGGCTGTGAAATTCTCCCACCAGGATGCTGCGGGTCCTTCTAACTGATGTGCGGCAAACTTAACCTTCTCCGCATCTGTGCATCCTGCTGTGGTCAACTCCCTAGCTATCTTGCGGAGCCAATCATCTGCTACTATCGGCTCGGTGCTACTGGAAAACACCGGCGGATTCAGCCTAAGAAAACGGGCTAAGTGGTCAACAGGTGGTGGTGGTGGTGGGTTGTTGTTGTTGTTTCCCTGATTCTGATTCTGAACTAGCAATTGCATCAAAGTGTTTTGCTGCTGGATCAACTGGGTGAGCTCCGGTGGATAGGCAAATCCGGGGTCATGTCTCGGAGGCATCTGAGGGTTTAGAAAAGATGAGATATAAGAATAGAGGGGGTCTAAAGAGAAAACACTACCCATATGCACATGAGGTAAAAGCAAACAATTCACTTCAATCAAACAAACAAAGGCATTCAATCGATCTATCTATCGCAAAGTGCTCGGACTACTATATTTACATGGTGGACTACTACTACTGATGAGGTGGTCTACTAGAAATATTCTACGGTTGTAGACTCCATGATATCTGCTCCTGCTTCATCAACATAGTCATCATTGCTACTATCTTGTTCCGAGTCGGTGCTGTCAATGATGATGTAGTCTTCCGGGCTAATCTCCTTGGGTTCTTCGTCTTCATCTACTGGTGTCGGGCCTCCCATAAATATTCCAATCTTCTTGATCAGATCATCATTCTTCTCCACCAATACTTCAATTTCTTCTTCATAATCTTCGCGTGTAGCCTTGAGTTCTTCCTCCAGTTCCTTGATTCTGGTCTTAGCCTTCTTCAGATCTATCATGTCGGCGCACATCTGATTCTCCTGTCGTTGAATGTGCTGATTTAACTCATGAATAAAAGCTGCAATTGATCTATCTTTCCTGGTGCTGACCATCTCCCAGTGTTCATCTCGGCGCCCACAAATCTGGTAGATAGTAACCTTGAGATCCTTGCGGTAGACTTCTCCAATGCGTCCCATGGCGATGTGAGCTGCCATACTCTTTCCTAGACTCCAAGTTGGTGCATCAAAAGAAAACTCTATGGGCTCAGTGACTGGCATGAACGTCCTTCTTGGAACTTGAACTTGAATCATCCAGCGCTCTTCTTCAGGTAAAGTGGCGTTGTAGGTTCCCGTGAAGCTTGGTACTCCTATGTTCAGGTACCTAGTGACTTCCTTCAAGTGGCGTCCAAAGGGTGTATCTTCATCTGGTTGTGTGAACTTGTTCCTTGCATCCGCCATCCTAAAGAGTAGAAAAGATGAGAGGTCAGAAGAGAAGAGAGTGAGTAGTGAGCTAGGTCTTTAGCTTAGTGGCCGTGTCCTACAGTCAGCGTGTGCTCTGATACCATCTCTGTAGTGACCAGACCTCAAACAGTCTGATCTCTGTGCTCCGGTGTCATCCCTGGATCAGTAATGCTGACACCACACAGTACTCGAAGGATTTATAGCAGAGTAGCAATCACACACTTATTACATCGGGTGTCTCAAAAGAGAACTTATTACAATAAATATGTCTTAAGGCCATCTAATAACGATAACAGCGGAAGGCTTGGAAGATAGGTGAGTCCATCAACTCCAACGGCATCACTGAGTATAGAACCACGACCTAAAAACTCCTTAATCATCGTCTGAAAAGTCTGCAACATTAACGTTGCAGCCCGAAAACGGGTCAGCACATGGAATATGCTGGCAAGGTAACACATAGAGAGTAATGAAATGCAATAGCTATACTATATGCATATTTGGCTGGTGGAAAGCTCTATGGTTACAGTTTTTGCGTAAAGCCAATTTTTCCCTACTTTAAAGGAATAAATTTAATTACTATCATGGTGGTTATTAAACATTGAGAATGGTTGACAGCATTCTCAGTCCCAATTAAATATCATCATTAACCCAACAAAATTAACTTTAGAGTAACATGTTGAGATTCACATGATAATCCAGGTACTAGATACTCAAGATGTCCATAACCGGGGACACGGCTAACCATGATTAGTTTGTTACACTCTACAGAGGTTTGCGCACTTTCCCCACAAGACTCGATCGCCTCCGTTTGTTTTCTCGCACTACATGGTGTTTGAGAAGACGGATGACCGAGACATAGTCTTTCAGAAGCGCTAGCACCTTACGATCGGGTAGACCGTACCACCTACATCCCCTACATCTGCTAGTCTACCACTGTAAGAGTTCGCACAACTTAATCAACTATGCCATAGCCCATAATGGCTTTTGGCTGCACACGGAAGTTTCTAGTATGAATAATCTCATGATCCCTTTGAACCTGGGTGGCGGTCCAAAAGAAAAACAGACAAGTCCTGGAATACCCAGGTGCCTCAATCCACCCAGATGTGTGTTTAGGTTGCCACCTTAGATAAACCATTAATTAACAATCTCACATCTGTCATGGATATCACTCACCCAATCCACATCTACTAGCATAGCATGCATAATAAGCAAACGTAGAAGTAACTCCCAAAGGTTTGATAATAAACAGATAATAGGTGCTACCTCATCTACTTCCCATCTCACAATTTAATTAGATCCTAATCATGCAGTGTGTGAGGATTGATCTAATGCAATAAAACTGGGTTGTAGAAAAGGTATGATCAAAGTGTTACTTGCCTTGCTGATGATCCGCGAAACCTAGAGATTCAACGTAACAGGCGGCGCACTCCGGGTATTCTATCGCAGACAAACAAACAAGCATACAATAATTACTCATCTAATGCACAGGTAAAACTCAAATAGAAGATCTAACCAGAAAGTTCAACTTAAGAACCCTGGTTTGCAAAAAGAATCAAATCGAACGAAGCAAAAGAAATCAAACGGCGAAAGAAAACAACTTCGTTCTAGTAATCTGGATCTAAGCCAAATTTTACTGTAGCAAAAACTTGTTTAATTTGATTATTCAGAAAGAGGGTTTCGAGACGAAACTCCAGGCGCTTGAATCGCCTGATTCCGATAAACGAGCGAAAAGTTATACTAAAACGAAAATCGGATCAAAAATCGCGATCAGAAAATAACCGCGAAAAATCCGATGAAAAAGAAAAACGACGAACAGAATTTTTTTTAAACAAAACTGGCACGGATTTCGAGGGCGGCGAACCTCGGGCAACGCGCGGCTCTGGCGGATGGGCGGCAGGGCGGCGGCGGCGGCTGGCGGCGGCGGCGGCTGCTGGCGGCGGCTGGGCCTAGGGTTTCGGGCGGGTGGCCTTCGGGCTGGTGTGGGCTGGGGGCTCGGGTGCGGCGCTATATAAAGGCGCCCGGGCGGAGTCCCGCTCGGATACGGCCCAAAGTCGGTTTCGTTTTTTTTATAATTATGCTCGGAAGAAAAATAAAAAAGAAATACTAAACGGACTCCAAAAATCACGAAATAAATTTCCCGGGTTTCTAAAATCAAGCCCGATAAAGTGAACATTTATCTGGGCCCTAAATGTAATTTAAAAAATGCGCATTTTTCCTAAATTCAAATAAAAATACTGAAAAACTCCGAAATAAAACTTATTTGATTTTTTTTATTAAATCCTCAATATTTCTGTATTTTGGGAAAGTCATTTTATTCCCTCTCTCATATTTTTGTAATAGAAATAATTGATGATAAAATAAATAAAATCAAATGATCATGTTTACAAAATTTGGGAAAACTCAAATATGTAAATAACGAAATCCCCAACTCTCTCCGTGGGTCCTTGAGTTGCTTAGGATTTTCCAGGATCAAAACCAAAAGCAGAATAAAATATGATATGCATGATGATCTAATGTATAACATTCCAAATTGAAAATTTGGGATGTTACAGTGTTTTGAGAAATTCCGCATACCATTAAATAGATAAAAGAAACGACCTAGAGGGAAGCTAGTAAGAGCATGTACACGAGGTGTTTCGCTACAGCCAAACAATGATTCTAGATAACTTTCTCTCAACGATGTCGTGTCTTACTAAGTTGGAAAAGAGATGATAAAATGGAACTCGTTTTTCTAGTAAATTCAATCATCACGGAATATTAAGTATGTGAACCAAAAAAGTAGATTTCTCTATTCTAAAAATAGAAGCTTTTGACCCCAGGTCCAATTTCCATTGGAAATGGCTGCCTGCTATAAACACTGCAGGAGGGGTCCTGTTGGGATGCAAGTTAGACACATTTGACATTATCCAATGTGATCTACACAACTATTGCATTTCCTGTCTGATTAGGAACAAGCAAGATAACTTTGTTTGGAGACTTATTTCTGTATATGGCTCTGCTTATGACCAGTTTAAGATGGATTTTATTAATGAAATTCATTCCATTTTAGTCGGCTGGGTAGGTCCCACCCTGGTAGGTGGAGATTTCTATTTAATTAGAGAGGCTAGTGAAAAAAGCTCTGGTGCTATAAATCAACACTGGGCTGACCTCTTTAATGACTGGATTAATAAATTTGGCTTGATTGAGTTAAAGATTAATGGTAGGAAGTTTACTTGGGGGAACAACCAGGACAATCTAGTGATGGCTACTATTGACAGAGTTTTCATGTCCACTGATTGGGCCTCTGAATTCCCTGGAGTTCATCTTAAAGCCCTTCCTAGGTTGGGGAGTGATCACACCCCACTGGTTTTAAACACCTGTGCCTTTCATCTCCCCAATAAAAAACATTTTAGATTTGAGAAATGGTGTCTGGAGGTTGAGGGCTCTAGGGAGGTTGTTACTAAAGCCTGGACTGCCAAATGTCCTTTTACTAAGGCTATTGATATTTGGCAGTTCAAAATTAGAAATTCTAGAAAAGCCATTAAAGGTTGGATGACCAATTATGAGGTTGTACAAAACAGGCAGAAGCAAGCTCTGGTGGCTGAATATAACTGCCTTGATATTCTTTCTGAAACTAACCCTCCTTCCCCCAACACTAATAGCAGAATTAAAAAATTGCAGGTGATGTAGAGGATATTTGGAGGAAAGAAGATATCAAGGCCAGGCAGAGATCCAGAGAGAGAGATATACTTGAAGGAGACCTGAATGCTGGTTATTTTAAAGCTATAGCAAATCAGAAGAGAAGGAGGAAACAGATTCTGATGCTAGAAGGAGATTCAGGTAATGTGATTGAACATAAAGATATTATGAAAGTTGCTGTAAACTATTACAAAAAATTGTTTGGTTTCCAAGAGAAAATCAACATCGACCTGAAAGATGACTTTTGGGGAGATGGTGAGAAAGTGACGAATGTGCATAACAACATCCTGGATACCCCCTTCTCTGAAAAAGAGATTAAAGAGGCTGTCTTCGGCTCTTATGCAGAAGGAGCCCCTTGGGCCGGATGGATTTTCCTTTTTATTTTATCAACAATTCTGGGACATTATTAAAGGAGACATGTTTGCTTTATTCCGTGATTGGGAGAATGATGAGCTAGATTTATATGGACTCAATTTCTCATTATTAACCCTAGTTCCTAAAGAAGCTGATGCTAGCAAGATAGAGAAGTTTAGACCTCTTGCCATGATCAATTGCAGCTTCAAAATCTTTGCTAAGTGTGCCACTAATAAGTTTGGCCCTATTTGTAGAGATTTAATTTCTTTAAACCAGACTGCCTTCATTAAAGGCAGATATATTGCTGAGAGTATAATCACAGCTCATGAAATTATTCACTCTGTATACTCCAGTAAACAATCTGGTTTTATTTTTAAACTCGATTATGAGAAAGCTTATGACATGATCAACAGGGATTTCCTGATTGACATGATGAGCAAGAGAGGATTTAGCCCCAGGTGGATGAAGAAGGTTTCTTCTCTACTAAATAAAGGTCCTGTTGGGGTTAATATAAATAATACCAACAGTGATTTCTTTTTAACTGGTAAAGGAGTCAGACAGGGGGACCCCTATTCCCCCCTTCTGTTTAATCTAGTAGCTGATGTCTTTACCAGAATTCTTGCTAAACCTGCTAGCAATAACATCCTAGAAGGACTATTCCCTAGCTCCAATCTAGCTGGTGTCATTAGTATGCAATATGCTGATGACACTCTCCTATTCCTGAGTAATAACACTGCTCAAGCCAAAAACCTTAAATGGTTATTATCCTGCTTTGAGCAAATTTCTGGGATGCGCATAAACTTTCATAAATGTGAACTAGTTCCCATCAATGTAGATAGAGAGGAGGCAAACATATTTGCTCAAATTCTGGGTTGTAAAATCAGTGACTTCCCCATTAAATATTTAGGAGCCCCTCTCCATCACAGAAAGCTGAAGAAATGTGAACTTCAGCCTACTGTGGATAAGATATTAAAAAAGGAGCTGGGTGGAGGGGCAGACTATAGTCCTCTGGCAAGAGACTCACTTTAGTGAAAACTTGCTTGGCCACTATACCTAGTTACCTTATGAGTATTTTTAAATTTCCCAAGTGGACTATTAAGTTGATTAACTCTCAACTGGCTCATTGCTTCTGGGATAACTATGAGGGTCACCACAAATATCACCTGGCTTCCTGGGGGTGTGTGGCTTAACAAAAACAACATGGGGGCCTTGGTGTCCCTAATATTGCTGATATGAACTTGTGTTTATTAGCTTCATGGGTTAAGAGATATTTGTTAGATCAGGGCAAGATTTGGCAACAAGTCATTGATGCCAAGTACAACACTCATAACCCTAATATTTTCGCTTGCTCTAATCTTGGTGCTTCCCCCTTTTGGAAAGGAATCCTATGGGCTGCTAAAGCTACAAAAATAGGCTATTCCTGGACAATAGGAGATGGAAAAAGTATCAGGTTTTGAAGAGACCATTGGATAGGGCATACCACCCTAGCCACGAAGTATTGGAATCTATATAGTATTGCCAACGAGCAGAACATCACTATATATGAGGCCTGGGATGGTACAAACCTGAAAATCACTTTTAGGAGATGTTTTTCTCCGGATATGTTAGCTGAGTGGAATGGTCTTTTCAATGATGTCAAAAATACTGTCCTGGTGGACAAGGGAGACACTGTTTGTTGGGATTTTGACTCTAAAGGTGTATACACTGTCAAGTCCTTATACAATATTATCAACTTTAGAGGGGTCTCTCCTGGGAACAGTGTAGCCATCTGGAATATCAAAGTTCCTCTTCGCATTCATATTTTTCTTTGGCTCATGTCTAATAACAAATTATTAACTAGGGATAATCTGCAGAAAAGACAAACAGTAGATAATACTTCCTGTCTTTTCTGTAGTGATCCTGAAACTGTAGAGCATTTGTTTTTTGATTGTGTTGTTTCTCTGGAGCTCTAGAGAGTGATTGGGGACATTTCAAACAACCATTCTGGGATGTCCGTGAATGACATTCTAGAATGGTGGTCCCTAAATAAAAATCACCCAGCAAATTGTCTATTACACTCTGTTGTCCTATGGGCTTTATGGAAATACCGTAATGATATGTGTTTCAATCATACCTCCTGGTCTGGGATGCAGGTATTGTGGAGGAGGATAGCTTCTACCTTAGACAGCTGGGCAGTTCGGTGCTCAGATCCTGTCAAAGGAAAGGTGCTGATCATGGTGCGGAAGCTGGAACAGATGGCAAGATCCCCGCCCCTCCTACTATGGCCGGATCCTGGCTAGGACTGAAGAAGTGCTCAAGAGGGTCTGCGAGCGAGTGATTGCTTAGTATTAGCTTGCAGCTCCCCCTGTGTTTATCTTTACTTCGTAAACATTCAGTTTTATAGCGACAGAGGCCCTGTGGGCTTAGTCTGGTGCTTTTGCTGGGGCAGCGCGTGTGCTGT
>NC_041392.1:687872220-687914091 GCF_002162155.2 Triticum dicoccoides | reverse complement strand
TCTTGTCTGGTTTCTTTTGGCAATCCAATTGGAACCGGGGCTTTGAGCCCTTTTCCTCTAAAAAATATTAAGTATGTGAAACTATTAATTGCTAAAGATAACACTAACTAATAACCTATTGTACTTTGTAAAAAAGAAACAACATATTGCAGATATTGCACTATGGAGAATCCGACAATCAAACATATGAGGGCAATCAAGCAAATCTTACACTATGTAAAAGCTAGTATTAATCTTGGATGCATATACAAAAAAGGAAAAGAAGAATTGATCTTTCACGGCTATCAGATAGTGACATGTCATGGGAATGTACATAATCGAAAAAGCACATCGGGCATGATATTCTTCCTTGCTTTGAATCTTATTAGTTAGAATTATCAGAAGCAAAACATAGTTGATTTGTCTAAACTAGAGATGACTCCATGCGTGTTGCCGCGGGAAATGGATGCGGTTATTTCTATGAGAACTGGCAGTATGAAACTTTTAGCATTTTGGATTAGCAATATGATAACTGAAATTAAAGTACATATAAATTAGGGTCCGAATAACTGCCACACGTGTGGCATGGACGGGAACCCGTCTGCACGCCTCGTGTGGCATGGACGGGAACCGGCCCGCACGACCACGTCCGCGCGCACAAAAGCACGGCCCGCACGTCCGGTGTGTGGCAACCCCGCCCGCACTGCCCCATTCGGGCCAGACGACCCGTTTCCCGCACGACCAAGCCGTTCCCGGCCTCCGATCCATCCCCTCTCTCATCTGCCGCCATCGTCCCCCACCTCTCAAACCCCGACCTCCGTTGCCGGCCATCTTTGGTTGCCATGGCAACCAGGGCAGATCCGTAGGGCGCTCCCACCGCAAAACACACCCCAACCCTCCCCACCCCCAGCCCCCCACTCCAACCCAGCCCTCCAGAGACAATCATCTAAAACCAGGTGAAATCTCCCGATCTCATCCTTCTCATCCTTAAGGCTGAAAATCTCCCGATCTTGTACTGGGTCCATGCTATAGGGGTAGAACACTGCATGGTTCAGTGTATATTCGCAATTGCCAGGCAGAATACACCAGATTTGCCATGTACTACGTTTGAGATTAACTTAAGTTCATAGTTTAATTGACGCAAGTAGTTGGGTATGAAATGGATGAGTAGGAATCCCTAAAAAAGGGCAGGAAGGACAATTTTTGGAATGAAGGGGTGGGAAAAATTAATTGCCACTTGTGTATAACGACAGTTTCCACCTTTCGTTGTCAGTAGCTGCCACCTATTTTGACCTGTTGCTTGCCATCCCTATCTTCTATGTGCAAGCAGTAGAAGAATACAATTCTTGTGGATTGTTGATGCCTTCTTGTTCATCCAGTGATTGAGAACACATCGGAAAGAAGCGAGACACGGAAAGAATGAATCACGAAGATGGCGCTGATGCTTGGGGTTCTCAAAGGCCAGAAATGCCCCCTTGGCATGCATTAGAGTACAGTCAACTCATCTCTGCAGGGTCGTTGCTGCCACTACTAGAACAGTATGCAGGCGTAGGTATGATGCGTGATAACAAAAGAGGAGAACAGTTGCCATCTTCGCAACGATGAAGATGACATTCTACTTATGTCATACACTATCATTTTTTCGCAGGTCCTTATGACCAAAACACTCTTAGGGGGGCCCGTGGCAAGTTCAGTCACAAGGCGCTAACACTGACAAATGTACGGGCAGCCAACTTCAACTATCTAGTATGGCTAATCAAGGTAATGCAAAACGAAAAAAGAGCACATACTGCTGTGGACATGAAAAATGAACATGCAAAAAAAACTAGCAAAAGGACTCACGAGTTATGACGGGTGAAAATGCAGAGCCTTCATGCAGCACGTGGCATCAGGCAGCACCCATGTACCTGCCATCGACGTCATACACAGGTGAGTCCATAAAAAAGTGAAGTTGCGGATGCTTAATTAGCAGAAGGAGCATAGTTGACAACTACAATTGCCATGACTGGACATCTACAATTGCCATGAATTAAAAACTACACTTGCCATCCCTGGACAACTGTTGTTGCCATCCCTGGACACCTACAGTTGCCATGGAGGAACAACTGTAGTTGCCATGCCTGTGCAACTACATTTGCCATGCCATGGCAACTGCAGTTGCCATGAAGGAACAACTGCGGTTGCCATACCGATGCAACTACAGTTGCCATGCTAGTAAAACTGCAGTTGCCACATCAGGGGCAACTGCAGTTGCCGTGCTAGCACAAACTGCATTTGCCATGAATTGACCAACCACTACTATGCTTATAGGTTATTACGCTGGTGGTAACCCGGCAAACATCTCGTGGCAAGCTTCACAAACTGTAGGTGGAGCACGTCATTATGGTGTAACAGACCACACAAGATGGTCAAATGCAGCACAACAAGGTAAGGAAAAAATTAAACCACAAAAAATAGCGCTACATTTGTTATTTGTAGTTATTTGTAGGCAAAACAATAGTTGCCATGTTTGTTGAACAGTAGCTACCATGACTGGACAGCTACAGCTGCCATACATGTCCACGCGCAGACTCACGGCTTGCTGTTTGAAATGATGTCATGCCAAATCACTCGAAGATGGTGATCCGTTGCGATACACAAGTTATCCAAACAAAAATCTTACTCTCGTACCTGTTTTTTCTATTACAGGGCCTACAACTACACTGAACAGCGGCGCGGGGACATCTACTATGGGGAGCTCTGAGTGCACGGAAGACGCGTTCCACCAGCCAGCAGACAATCATGCCGCAAACAATTTCGAGTCAGAGTCGGGAATGACAATCATTCCAGCAATGCCGACAAGCACCCCTTTGAACACAAGCACTGGCAACACTCAAGTAGATGGAACTGCCACCGATACTGAAGTGAATGATGAAACTGACGACGACGCACAAGGGGATGAAGATGGTGGGCAATCAGAGATCGTGGTACCTCAGCCACCGTACATTGGGCAGAGATTTGAATCGTTCGAAGAAGCAAAGGAATACTACCAGACATATGCAAAGTTCCATGGATTTGCGGTCAATACCGAGTACCATAGGAAAATTAAGAAAACTAACGAGTACAGCAGAGGTGAGATGAGGTGCCACAAGGCACGGAGGAACAAGAAGGGGAAAGGTGTTGCGCCTGTCATTTCGGAACGAAAGAGAGGTATCATTCTCAAGACTGAGTGCCCTGCCGGTGTAAGCTAAACATAGATGGAGCACAGTGGGTGGTCAATGAATATTTTGATGAGCACAACCACCAACTCATAAAGAAGTTCGACCTGGTAAAATTTCTGACCGCCCACAGAGGGTTCACCCCCGTCGAAAGGCAATTCGTAAAGCTGCTACATGATTGTAACGTTGGTCCATCAAGAATGGTACAGATACTATCTCTCATCCACAGCAAAAAGGGGACTCTGAGTAGCATGCCGTACATACCAGCTGACGTCACAAACCTACAGGCCAAGTACCATAGAGAGAGCAAGTTGGCAGACATAGAGGCCACAATGGCCTACTTCGATGAGAAAGCGAAGGAAGATCCAGATTTCTTCTACAGGATAAGGTTGGACAATGAGGACCGTGTCAGGAACATGTATTGGGTGGATGGTGCTGCAAGGAGAGCCTACAAACATTTTCGAGATTGCATTTCATTCGACGCGACGTACCTCAGCAATATGTACAAGATGCCATGCGCTCCGTTCATAGGAATAAATAACCACAATCAGTTGTTGCAGTTCGGCTGTGGGCTCGTCCGGAACGAAGACACGGATGGGTATGTTTGGCTGTTCAAGACCTTCTTGGAGTGCATGGATGGACTTGCTCCGATGAACATAATAACAGACCAAGATTTCAGCATGCGTGCAGGCATAGAGGAGATCTTTCCGTTGGCAGTGCACAGGCACTGCAGGTGGCACATTATAAAGAAGGCTAAGGAGACGCTAGGACCGTTCTTTGCTGACCGTCCAGAGCTGCATAAGGCATTCGAGCTGTGCGTGGACCACAGCTTGACGGTGGAGGAGTTTGAAAGGAGCTGGATGTCCATGACTGAAACACATCAAGTCCAAGACAACGAGACTCTTGTTAGCCTGTGGGAGAAGCGAATGTACTGGGTGCCGGCCTACTTCATGCAGTGCTTCTTCCCCTTTCTGCAGACTACGCAGCGCAGCGAGGGGTTCAATGCTGTTTTGAAGCGGTACGTCAGCCCTGGCAACTCATTGCTACAGTTTGCCAAGCAGTACACAGCTTTGCAACAAAAAATTCTGGGATATGAGCTACAGTAAGAAGCGACCACGGCACTAAAGCAGCCAAAATTGCTAACGTATTTACCGATAGAGAGGCAAATGAGCAAGATATACACCAACAAGATCTTTAACAAGTAAGTCAGTTGTGTTACAGTCTTATTTGCAGAAAAAGCACCAAGTCAGTAGGTGCCTTATAGAGTGCAATGCAGTTGCCATGATATGCAGTTGCCATCTTTAATGAAATACTGTCTGCCATGCTTACTCAGCTGCATGTTGCCATGTTCAATGAAAATTCTGTTTTGCCATGCTTGCTCGGGTGCATTTTCCTTGTTGAATGAAGTGCAGTTGCCATGTTTAATGCATTGTGCTTCCATTGGGGCATGTTGGCACGCAAATGTCAATGTCAACTGGAAAAAATGTTATATTGGCGACACATATGCTGAAATGCAGTTGCCATGTTTAATAAAATGCATCTGCCATGTTTGTTGAAATGCAATTGCCATGTTTACTCAACTGTAGATGCCATGTTTAAATAAAAGGGCAGTTGCCATGTTTTACGCAATGTGCTTCCATTGGGGAATGTTGGTGTGGAAAAATGACGATGTCTAGTTGAAAATGTACTACAATTGCCATGTCTAGTGTACTACAGTTGCCATGTCTAGTGTGCTGCATTTGCCATGTCTAGTGTACTACATTTGCCATGTTCAACGTACTATATTTGCCATGTTCAAAGTACTATATTTGCCATGTTCAATGAACTATGTTTGCCATATTCAAACAAAATGTATTTCTATTTCCATGACAACATAAGGTGGTACAAGAAAAGAGCGCACGATAGTTTAACAGAAAACACACAAAACTTGCAGATTCCAGGAAGAAATAAAGCGTGCCAGCATGTTCACGGCTTTCCAGGTGGACGAACATACGTTCAAGGTGTGTTCTATTTTGGGCATGTCAGATTCAGAACCTGAAGACCCGGACAAAGGAAGGAACTACTTCGTCAAAGCCTCGATAGGCGAAGGCGAGTACTACTGCCAATGCTGCAAGTTCGAACGGGACGGCATTGTGTGCTGTCACATACTAAAAGTAATGGACATGAACGCTGTGACACAGATGCCCCGCCATTTCATAAGGCGGCGATGGACTTGGGACGCTGACGACGCGTTGGCGCCGCAGACAACACACGCAGTTCTGGCTGTGCATGACGAGAGACCTGAGTCAACCATGGAAGCCGTGAGGCACGTTGTGCTGACAAAGAACTATGCTGAGCTAATTGATGAAGCGTGCAATAGTGATGAGACAGCGAGAGTCGCATAAAAACACAGGAAGGCACTGAAAAGAGAGCTTGATGAGATCAAGAAGAGGAAAGCTGAGGAAGCCTTACACCAGTTCCCCCGCACATCAAGTATGCCTTCATCCACGGGGACATCATCTGAAAACTCGGAGATAGGATCTGGAACAGCAAGCACACAAACCCAGGTCAGGAACCCACCCCGTTCTATCACAAAGGGTCGTCCAAGAGAGATAAGGTACAAGTCGGGATTGGAGATCCAAGCAAAACACAAGAAAACAAAGAAAGGGGCGGGCAATCCATGAGCAAAAATTGCGGCGATGTGACATGGTCCTTGTGGACATTTTGTTTTGTACCCTAGATGATGAGAATTTTTTAAAAAAAATGGGAGAATGACTCTTGAGGGGCATCAGAAGTGGAAGGAAAATTCATTGAATGGATAAATGCAGTTGCCATGTTATGGGTACTTAATCTGCCATGTTATGTGTAGTTAATCTGCCATGTTATGTGTAGTTAGTCTGCCATGCTATTTTATACTAAATATGCCATGCTATTTTATACTAAATATGACATGCTAGTTGTACTGGATCTGCCATTTTAGTTGTACTGGATCTGCCATGTTAGTTGTACTGTATCTGCCATGTTAATTATGCTGGATCTGCCATGTTGTTTGTACTGTATGTGCCATGTTAGCTGTACTGAAAATATGCCATGGTATTTGTAATGACTCTGCATGGCATATATTTCCATGACAATATGACGCGGTTTAGAGACACATAGTGTGTTGTGTGAAATGTATGGGAAACAAGTTGGAAAAAGCGTAACGTGCATAAACCGCAGCAAAGGTTGTGGCTACATGATCAACCTACCCATGCTAGCCGGTGCAGTTAGCGATGAAAAAGAAGAAGCAAAACAGCCAAAATGAAAAACGACGATGACTTTCACTACCCATGTCTGATGAACTACATTTGCCATCTTTTTTAAAACATCGTAGACGCATTCGAAACAGCAAACCGGTGCTAGAAACGATAAAACCATTGTAATAATGATAAACATAAAAACATATCTGTTGTAACGCCTAAAATAGGTTCACGTCCACACATATATTACAGAAACTATTCAAATGTCGCTCACACACCACCACTACATAGTAGGCTATGCGGGGTTGCAGTCATAACATAGCACACAAACATAGTTTTCGACGAGAACAAAGAGATAGTACCTTAAATTCCTCGGCAACAGAATGTAAGGTATGCGTCCGGTGTGTAACGCCACGTGATCACTTGTACTTCTTGATGACTTTCTTGACAGCTTCCTCCACGAACTCGCGTGCTCCAGACCGCTTGTTGAAATCTTCATTCGTCAACCAGTTCCATGTGTAGATTTTCCAAAGCTCAACGACCGTTGCAGCTGTGATAGGGGGGACAATTCTGCCTTCCCACTTTGCAAAGTATTCCAGCGCGTGAAAGCCACAGTCCGTCCTGCACGAGGAAAAGAGTCAGGTGAACACACAAAAAGGACAGACGTAACAAAGATAGACTTCAATTAAGATGTGACAACAAAAGAGGGGTTGGATTGATGTAAATGGCACATGAAGGAAAGAAGAAATTACTTGTTCCCTTGCTTCGCAGTCGCCACATACTCAGTCGGGAAATGCCTGATCTGGACCTTTGAATGTTCGTAATGACGGTTCCATGTCTCTTTGAGGTTGTTAATGAAGAATTCAGCATGCGTAGTAAGGTCTGCATCAGCTTCCGAACGGATTGAATCAAGCACCTCAAAACGTTGGTTCTTCAGGTCAAGACAGATCACATAGTGGTGACCACACTTGTCGTGTGGGTCATGTGGTGCAAGCTCCTGGAACATGGGGAACATGACCTGCATTTAAAAGTGAAGAAATGAGAAGCAGAGTTCACATAAAGAACAGCATAGAGACAAAAAAATAGAATCACATAGAATGTTTGGTTATGGGTGGGGGTAGTTGAAAGAAAGTTGTCGTCCATGTATGAACAAAATGTGCCGAAGTTGCCACATAGTTTGCACGGGATGCAAAAATCAAGAAGTCAGTGTGCACGGCAACTGTTGCCACATGAAAACATCTGCCACATAAACACAAGTGCAAATGATGGCAAAAAACCACACCATGTGAAAAAACATTGCAGACAGGGAAGGAGTACTCACATATTTCTTCAGTGTGAGCTTGAATTCACCATGTTGAGCAAAATTCTTCCTCAGGATTTTGTGGTGGAAGTCACCATCCCATATTTTGTAGGTCACACTGTAATGCATGATTATCTTGTCGGCACACACATCGGTGTGATTGTTGATGTAGTTGATCCCGCATGCAACTGCATTCGTCGACATTTTATCGTTTGGCCTCACGGACTCGGCAAGATCACCCAGCTCGACGTACGTCGCTCCGCATTGAATGACTTTGGTTCTGTCCAAACATAAGCTGTATGAAAACGATATGACATGGAAGAATCATGCCTACTAAGTAAAAAAAATATGAAAGAACTAAAACGTAAGCGGATCGTGTATAGAAAGCACGAAGAAGATGAATGGTAAAAAAGGAGCAAAGCAAAATGAGAGATTATGGGGTGTGGTCATTTACGCTTTCACCTCCTTCATGTGCTTGCTGCTGGCCCTCGCATTTCCAAACCGCTTGACGATATCATACAGCTGGGTCTATTCCTTAGTGGCCCTGAATTCGGGCTCGTAGTCTTCCGCGGGAGGTGGGTGAACTACCCTCTGCTGCCTCACAGAACCAGGAGTGGCACTCCTAATGGTATCCTCAGATACCGTATCTGCAGGCACGTTGGAACGATTGCCCTTGCCCTCGTGAGGACCTCCTCTGCAATGCTGCCTCCTCAATCATGCGGTAAGCTTCGTCAAGTGACGGTGAAATCTCCTCAGGGGTGGCTGCAATGATAAAAAAAAAGTGGGTTAGGATACCTAGAAAATCAAAAACAGATGGATTATGAGAAGATAGGGTGCATGATGTGCGATGTAGGTAGAAAAAGTGGGGCAGTTGCCATGTGTGGTCCAACTACAGTGGCCATGTCATAGCAACTACAATTGCCATGTAGTTGCACTATAGTTGCCATCTAGTTGGACTGTAGTTGCCATGTCACAGCAACTACAGTTGCCATGTTGTGTTAACTCCACTTGCCATGTGATTCCCGTATGAAAAAATGCAGCATGGAAACAAAAAATGCAGGTGACATGGTGTGGCAAATCAAGTTGCCATGTGTAATGCACTGTATTTGCCATGTGACAGCAACTACAGTTGCCATGTTGAATCAACTTCAGTTGCCACATTGTTGCCCAAATGTCAAATGCAGCATTGCAGCAAAAAAAATGTAGGTGACATGGTGCATCAAATCCAGTTGCCATGTCATCACAAGTGAGAACCCCCAAAAAATATGATTGGGACAAAAGTCAAACTACAAAGATGTATACAAGAAAAATCATAAGGACATGACAAGTGTACCTTGCACAATCGGCTCTACGAACTTGACAGCCTTCCTGCCCTCGACCATTGGCTACGCCATCATTGCGGGCATGCCTCCTGGGAAAGCAAAGGCAACTGGCATAGGATCTTGCACCACCAGTTGATCTTGACTGATGCCAAGGCTGAAGCTCAGTGGGGTAAAGGCCATTGGGTGCCTCTCATTCCTATTGGCCGGACCACGAACGACTTGCGGGGCAGAATCCAAGGGTGAAAGATCGACAAACATATCTGAATCAGCCTCTACAGAATGATCAGCCTTATTTGCAGGGTGGGCGTGTTGTCAGCGGTATCAGCCGCAGCTTTCATGACAATCTTCTTGTTTGGGCTGTAGGGGACACCGACATTGACTGGGAGCCTGGAAGTGCATAGATTTATGCTGGGGATTTCCACTGCGGGTAAAGGCATAGTCTGCTCCGGTTTTTCATCTGCGTCACTCGTGCCCGGCTTGACACCTGCATCAGTTGTGCTCCGGTCTTCCGGTTTCTCCATCACATTGCTTTTGGCAGGTGGCGGGAACAGTGTGGACGCAGGAACATAACCAGACTCGTCTCTCCTGCTCCTACCTACAGCTGGTGCATTGGGTATGTCTGTTGGTTGCTTGCGGGGCTACGATGCCTAGGTGGAAGACCAGCACGCGAAACAGTCGCCTTAGCAGTATCTGCACCGACAGGAGCTGGAGCTGTTGTGCCAGGACTCTCACCTGTAGATGGCATATCCTTGTGAACTGCCGCCTCAGCCGCTTCTGTCGTGGACACAGGATTGCCACCAGGCACACGCTTGGAATCAGTGTCAGATGAGCGGGAATCTTCCTTGCTTAGGTTCGTCTCGGGAGCATCCACTTCAACGCTTGCTGATGGGGTGGCATGGCTCACAGCAGCATCCTTCATTGCCAGAAGAGTTGGCAATATTTCAGCTGTCCTGGCAGATACCGACTCGTCACTTCCCGATGTACGAATGCCTATTGTTCTAGCCTGCACATCTGCAGCCGGCGGAGATGGTCGGCCACTTGCATCAGAGTTGGTGGGAGCGGTCAATGGTGCAGCAGCAGTATTGTCGCCTGGTGCCTCATGTACATCTGAGTTTCCCCCTGTTGACAACTTTGAATGCAGGCGTTTGAGCGGGTCCTTACTGATATGCTTGGCCCCGCGCGTAGTAGTCTTCTTCACCCTGCAAAAAAAGCACATGAAAAAGGTATTAAAAAATGAACAAAAATATGTTTGCCTTGGTAGAAATCTTAAAAAAATGAAAAACAAGTGGAAAAGATGGTAGTTGCCATGTAAGGGGAACGTGAGTTGCCATGTGTCATAATTAGCAGTTGCCATCCAGCAGCAGTTGCCATGTTAGCCAACTTGAAGAATGATAAAAATGTCTGATCTACCATGAATGCAATTTCAAATCTAGGTGTGGGATGAGCTCACAAGCCAACGATAAAGATGGCAGTTGCCATTAGGTACATTAAAGTTACCATTTGGCCTAGATTCCAGTTGCCATGTAAAAAACAATAGGAGTTGCCATACACTTAAAAAGGAAGGAAAAAATCAATTGGAGAACAGCAGTTGCCACGTGGGGGCGATGACAGAAGACAATGTGACAAGCTAAACGGATGCATTGGAAAATCAAGAAAATATAGCGCTATGTCAATGAAAGCGGATGAAAAAACCTACTTCTTGACTGCCTTCCTCGGGTCTGGCAACACAACAGGATCCCCGGTGTTGGTCGTCGTCGTGCGAGGAGATGACCTGGTGGAAGGGGTGTCACCGGCAATGGGGCGCCTTTGTTCAACCAAGCAGAAACACAGGTTGGCGTTGGCGCCTGTTTCTTCGTAACTGCTCGTCCACCAGCTATCGGCTCGCTGCACGTATGAGATGGAGGGAAAAAAGGTGGCAATTGTCAGACAGCAAACTCGTTGCTGCGCTTGACAAAAACAAGTGCAAAAAAAGGATGAGTCTGTTCGAAGAAAATAGACAAAGCAAAAAAACTAAAATAAAAGTTGAACCTCTTCCTGGCAGCTATGGGGTCGGTCCTAGACCTCTTGCCAGCAGAACCCTGCCCAACACCCTCTGGAGCCCTCCCCCTCTTTGATGGCAAAACCCCCTCGCCTCTCGCGGCCGTATGTTGTTTGACTTTCTCCGGTTGGGGGACGTCTGTTGCATCCTTGCCCTTGTTACCACCTGCGCGAACTTCAGCATGATCATGATCATCGGTGTCCTCTTGCACATTCTCCATGACATTGCCGTCATCCTTGCTGAGACCAGCATCTCCACCTAGTTCATCTTGTGTGTCAGCAGGCTCTTGGGAACTGTTGTAGTCATACCGGCCACGGCAACCCGTTGGCCGGTGTGTACGTTCTGGGACAAATGAAGTGAACTGCCTCACAACCGCGTCGCTGTCAGAGCCACTGAGGGACGTCCACCCCTCAACCAACTTCTCGAGCAAGCCGGTCATTTCAGATGCAAACTGCCCTATTAGATGCTCAACAGGTGCCCTCGCCTGTGCACGAAACAAAGAAGCATCAATGACCACCCGTATTGTAATCACTTGCACGACATCAAAAAATACTCCACGGCAAACCATAGATGTAGATCTTTTGATTACCTCAGCAGGGCAAGACGGAGCTGAGTGCATGTCCATCCACTTTCCAAAGTTTTGAGGCCCCCAAACACGCTGTAGTCTATAGCATGCTTGGCCATCAGCTGGAAAGAACAAAAAAAGCTAGGACGTAAGAGAGAGAATGTAAGTTTAAGCACGAATGAAAAGAGTTGCCATGTGGAATGAGACATGGATACAGTACTCAGACAGCCATGGATAACAAAGGTAGTCATCTCTTATGACCCACAGACGGTTGCCTCATGCCAATTTGTAGGCATGCCGTGTGGGCAAAGAAACCAGAACTAACCTGTAGTTTTCCATATGTGGTGTTAGTAGCCTTGTCTGCGGCAAGCACAGCCTTGACAGCGTTGATAGTCCACGCAGAAACAGCAAACTTGTGCGCAGGCGGCGGGCCTCCTGTCCTAGTGAAATCCACGGTGGGCAGATCAAGACAGTCGACGTACATGAGCTGATGCAAAACAATTTTAAAAAGAAAGAAATATCAGTTGCCATCATGGGTACTGTGTGGAGGAAAACAAGATAATATATGTTCCCATGATAATCAAGTTGAGGTGCATGAAAGAAGAGAAAAAAAATAAAAAGATGCCATCTACATGTGCTAATTGCCATCATAGTGTGATAGCAGTTGCCATGTTGTTATGATGGCAGTTGCCATCATAGTATGATGACAGTTGCCATACTAATATGATGGGAGTTGGCATATTGTCATTATGCCAGTTGCCATATTGTCATTATGGCAGTTGCCATCTTGATATGATCAGGTTGCCATCTTGTTATGATCAGGTTGCCATGCATGAATAAAAGTGTGTTAAAAAAAACAGTGTTCACCAGAAAGAACTGGTAAAAAAATACCATTAAATGCAGTCGACAACCCTTTTGGTACATCTTGCTTGAGAATGCATCGTGTAGGAAGTCGGCAATAAACTTACACCAATTCATGTTCTTCACATTTTCCAGATCCGCCTGCACCACACAAAATATCAGGACAAAAAAGGTTGCCGCATCAGAAATCAAATGGAAAAAAACATCGGAAAACGCTAGCAGTCACTAGCTTTACACATGACATCAGAGCCAAAAAGATCAAAGGAAAATAAAGTAGTAAAGATGGATCATTCACCAGGATGGGGAAGCATTTGTTGCTTGGGCGAAGAGAGGTCGTCGGCGCGAAAACAGCTGAGATGAGGTACATGAGTAGCTTCATCTTGAAAACATCTCCATGCGTCGTCATGGCCTGCAGCGAATCTGCCACTGCAGACGTGTTCGGCATGGATTCCGACCCAGGAAACAAACGAGGGAACAGCGCTTCCTCGATCTCATTGTTGACCTCGTATGGGACTTTGATATGTCAACGAGGCACACCCAAAGTGCAGAACACGGATTCCTTGTTCAACGGTAGTCTTCCACGTCCCGGAATCATGAATTCCCTAGAGGCGGGGTCGTAGATCTCACCAAGCCAGTCCCATACAGGGTTAACAAGGTTCGTGCACCGGACATCCATCATAGACTGCATACCCATCTCAGCAGCAGCCCCCTTCTGATCGTCGGTGAATTTGTCAATCAACGCAGTCAGTCATTCTTGGGAGGCTCTGTTGCGAATATGTTTCTTCTTCTGCAAAAAATAGACAAAAAGTGATCAGTTGTTGCCATGTTTTTGCAAAAAGTGATCAGTTGTTGCCATGTTTTGCAATGTCATGAAATTTTAGTTCGTGTCAGACGACTGCAAGCTCGAGGTGTCAACCAGTAACATAAAGCAGGAGGAAGGGGGGATGTGTGAACATTTACCTCATCACCCTCTTTTCTTCGTCCAGTTGCCCGATTATGTTGTGGTGGATCCATGAAATCATCATCATCGTTTTGATGATCGCCACGAGCCATTCTGCTGAGATAGGAACAGACCAAATTGTCATGGTGAAAATGTAAATGCAAGAGGTAAGCAGTTGCCACCTAACAGAAAATGTCAACTAGTGAATGCAGAAAAAATAACATGAACACACACGCACCCCTCCTATGATTGTCGGAAACATAAACGTGGCAAGTAAGCACGTTGGTTGCATTATCAAGTAAAAAAAAGTGTAAATATGGTAAATGCACTTGAAAACAAAAAAATGTTGAAGTTGCCATGTTAGCCCAAGATAGTACGATAGAAAGTCACAGAATCCTCCACATCAGAAAAACTAAGATGTGGCAGCTCACACACTGTCCTAAAAATATACCAATCAAATGCCACTTGTTCAGCGGCAGAAATGTGCTAGGGTGAAATTGCCATGCTGAAATGCAACACATACTACAACAAATCGATGAAACCACATCTAATCAAGAACCTGAAAATTGCCACAGTGTGATCAGATATCACAAAGTCGTTGTGGCAAAACAAAAAAAATTGCGCCTACAGTACAATGAATTTGCCATATTGTACTGACTGCGGCATGGCAACAGACATGATGTGGTCAGCCAAAAACTTGCCACATGCAAAGCATATGTATGGCATCTAACACAATTGATATGCAAATTTGGTTGCCACATTATGCAGCCAATTTGCCACACTGTCTTATCTACAGAATGGCAATAGACAGTGTGTTCACATTCTATTTGCCACATGAATATACTATCCAAGTGGCAACAGGCACACTTGATGTGCACATTAGTTGCCGTCCAGTGCAGTTGGCTTCTAAAACTGCATTGACTATCGATTGTGGCAACTATCACAGTGTGGTAACTATCACAAATCATTCAGAAAAATTAGATGCCATAATGAAAAAGCATGTTTGTGGCTACTATCACAGTAATTCAGCAAATTTAGTTGCCACATGGAAGAGCGTGTGTGTGGCAACTATCACAGTCATTCAATAAAAATAGTTGCCCCATGCGAAAACTTATATGTGGCAACTAACACAGTCATTTCAGTAATTTGTTGCCACAAGGGGAAACACATTTGTGGCAACTATCACATTTGTTCAAGGAGTTAGTTGCCACACAATCATGATAGCTAATGAAACTATCAAGTTCGCCTCATACTACAGTTTCAAAACCCAACTAACTAGATCTAGGGTTCAATGGCAACTACCGCGACTTCAAATTCACCCTCAAAATTCTCCCACGAACTGACTACAAACACAAATTCGAACCAATGCGCATCAAACAAACCGGGAGACACCTGCCCAATCCATAGGCAAGACTAGTGCGTGCCTCCGAACAGGCATAACCACACCGACGATGCCGCCGCTGCGGCCGCGACGAAACTGCCGAGTGCCACCAAAAACGGCTAGCAGACGACTTCGGCGCCGGCGGGAACGCCGACACATCGCCGAATTGCCTGAATCTTTATGAATCTCGATCGAGGAATCGAACAGGGTGGAGGTAAAAGCCTACATCCTGCTGCATTGATATTGATGATGATGATCATGGTTACAAGAGTGCTCTATCTTGAGAGCTATTGTCTAAACCTAACTTGTCCAACTTGTGAAACTTGTCAATCTTGTCCCTTTTGGGGAGCCCTGCCCCTCCTTATATATGTTGGAGGGGCGGGTTACATGTAGAGTCCTATTAGGATTAGGACTAGTCTATCTCTAATACAAACCGGATATAAGTCCAGGTCTTAACTCCTTGTAGGAAAAATATTCCTCATGCCTTTCCTCTTAAACCGGCCCACCGTTAAACGTGAACCGGCCTTCTGGGCCTTGTGCCTTGTCATCCGTCTGTCCCGCATGCCGGATCACCAGTGAGTCATAATGACCAGGTGGGTTGCTTATAGACCGCCAGGTCAGGGCGGGTCGCTAGTAACTCGCCAAGTGTCAGCGGGGGTAGCAACCTGCGCAGGATGAGCGCTAGTGCAAAAAATAATATCTGCTCACGCCCCTTTTGCAAGACCTTTTTGTGAGGAATAATGGTCCTGCGAAAAAATAGCATAGACCAAGTAATTGTTCTTTGATAAAAACAATGTGTTAAGAAAAATAAACTTCGATAGATATCACCTGATTCGTCTGAATGATACTCAGTCGCCAAGTTGATGATGACGTCAGCATATTTACGTAGGAATTAGTACTGATAACATTATGCAACGTACCAGCCGCAGTAGTGTTTGTAGCCATTGTCCCTCATCACCGCAGTTCCGGTCTTTTCGGCATAAGTGCGTGCAGAGGGAGGGGCAGCTCAGCACATCCCTGACGGCTCATCTCACGGCAGGCGCAGCATTGGCAATGGCGATTTAATCGTGGCGACTCATGACGAGTCAACGGAGTATAGGCCGGCTCAAGAAAACGGGCGTGCACTTGGGCGGGTCACAATAATATAAGTGAGCAGCAAGGTGGCTCAGGGTCAGCAGGCCACGGCGGAGTCCGATTCTGACCCCGTTTCAAATCCTCATCTTGATCGATGTTAGTTTGGCTGTCCATATCCGTGTCGTCCAGGTCGTAATCTCCCTTTTTCCTTTTCTTTTAAGCTAGACATGAAACAGGCCATTGGGAGATTCACGTGATGAACTTGACTGATTTTGGTGCATGCCTCTTGTCTTATTCCTTCCCATCCAAATAGGTAGTAGTACTATTCCTTGATTTCTCTGCAAACATTGCTCTGCTGTTTTGGCCTATACCTGGGACGCAGAGTAGTATTTGATTTTTACGAGGAAACAAACTGCCCCCGGCCTGGCGGCAGCAGGAGCAATGATTTGTCTAATCACCTGGTAGCAGTACTAGTTTTGATCTCCACTTGATTTATCTTTGTGTACCCCCGCTACATCAACACACGCGATTGACTTATTGTTCGCCCCTGCGGCCGATTCTCCCGCCCGCACCGGTTTATAACGCTGCGGTCTACTCGCTGTCCATGCCGGCTTACAAACGTCGCGGCCGACTCACCCGTCCGCACCGGTTCATCTGTGAGCAACTTCAATTTCACCCAGCGATCATCAATCTCATGACGGATTATTTCCGGCCTGGCACATTAGGTGATATCAATCTAAGATATATTTTATTGGCATATATTATTGTTGTCAAAGAGCAGTTTATCTTTGCCTTGGTCTGCACTATTGTTGATGCAGGACAATGTGGTTGACTCACCCGCGCCGGTTTACAGCACTGCGGCCGATTCATCTGTCCGAGCCACCTCTAATACTGTGGACGTCTCTACCGTCCGTTTATTGCAGCCTGGTTTACATCGACACGCCAGGGCCGCACCTGTCTGCATGAGTTGTTTATTGAGTATGAACAAGTCACAGCTTGGGTAGCCCGGTTTTCCTTCAACAATTTGGAGGCAATTATTATGTATTATCAGCCGTCGTCTGCATTGGATGGTTCAATGGACATGCACACAAGTCGCCGCCACTACAATTTGGTTAAACTTCAAGGAGCCAATTGGAAGGAACCATTGGCCGAGTTGCTGACACGGCTCATACGGGATCATTTATAACCCGCCGCAGTCACCTCAACCTTCTGTGGATTCACATCATGCTATCAACATCAATAATATACAAGTTATGCCGGTTTATATCACGGTCAAATATGGAGAGTCTCAAGCCAACTCCTCGAGGCACCTTTGAGACTCGGGGGCTACGATGACATGACTCAGCAAATCTTGCCAGTTTCAGCCGGTTTAAGAACCCCAGGACAATGGAGGGAAAGATAACCCAGTCCTGGAGGCTACTGTTATATGAAAATTTAAAGGCCGTTAGAAAATTTCTGGTTTAGAAAGTATATGACAGTTACAAAATCCCGGCTCAATGAAGAAGATCCGGGTCATCAGAAAGGATTCCGGTTTAAAATCCGACTCAAGGGAAGTCAGTATGACTACAGCTCTCAAATATCCGGTTTACAGTCCGGTTCAAGGGAAATCTGTTCTCCCACAAAGCTCTGAAGCGCTCAAATCCAGTTTAACAATGTTCGGTTCAAAAAGGAATTAACTTCTCGCAAGTTCGAGTTTAAAGGCCGTCAGAAAATTTTCCAGCTGAAAATGAAGATTCCGGTTTAAAATCCGGTTCAAGGGAAAGATGTCTCCCACAAAGCTTTGAAGCTCTCAATATCCGGTTCAAGATCCCGGTTCAAGAAGAATTTATCTCTTGCAAAAAGTTAAAAATTGCCAAAGAGGACCTGTTGCCATGATGCGCGGTTCAAACATGGGTATCCCGCCTTACTGGCCTGACATATTATTGATCACATGGGGGCTTTTGCTTCATAAAGCGGGGTCTCTGTTCTTTTACATCATGTGTGGTTACACGGAGTTGTTCTAAAGCAGCCTCCGGTTTACCCCTTGAGTTAGCTTTTCAAAAGCATCATCCTATATCACTTGGGGGCTTGGTCGTGTCCGAACCAATGAAATACCTCTTGATAGGCGAGAGCCACCAGATCACTTGGGGACTTGGTCACGTCTGAACCAGTCATGCCTCTTGATCGGCCTAAGGCCACAGAATCACTTGGGGGCTTGGTCGAACCCGAACCATTGCCATGCCACTTGATCGTCATAAATGCCACGGTTTCATTTGGGGACCTGGCTGACTTGAACCATAGCTACACCTATCGGGAGCTTGGTCGTGTCCGACCATGGTAACGCCATCTGATCAGCTCAAATAAGCCTCTTTTTGCAAACGGTTTTATCATTGCCTTTGCTTGAAATTTTCTTTGATAGATATTTCTTTCTTTTTGTTGCGTTTTTTAACCGGCAAAATTTTAAACCGGTTCACACTGTCAAATTGGCGGAACACGGTCAAATCTTAATCCGGAGACTATCTGCCCGGTTTGATTTTCTGTTACCATCCTATTATGGAGTAAACCGGTGTTTATCACAACCCGGCACGGTTTTATCATAAACCGGCACAATATGGAAGGAGTTATCAGTACTCAAGATTTGGGTTATCACCCTTACTACAAAAAGTTGGTAAAACCAACAATGTGATTCAATGTCACAGGTATGATATATTTCATATTTGATTATTCTTAAGTGCAGCCTTGGTTATAAACCCGGGTTATATGTTGGGCATTATGACCCGTCCGGCGGTAAACCGCCAGGACACTTTAAACTTGCTGTATGCAGAAACAGGTTGAATAAAGCATAATTACAAATCACCGGGGTTTATTGACCCGGCCTGGCTTTGGACTATAAGTCGCCAGTATATATTTGGATTGCGCCATTGGAATTATGCGCTTATAAATCATTGGGTATATTATTCAAATAGCCAACATGGCTGGATTTTTATTATGGTTATCAATAACCAGTATTATGATTAAGGTTTTCAAAAGTCGCTTTAGCGCAATGGCTATCATATTATCAATAGATATGATTTATTCTACAATTGAAGGAATAGTCCTGAGTTGTTGCAGGCTTACGACCCGGCACTTGAGGGCTATATTATTTCAGTTGAAATTACATCAAATACACAAGTCTCATGTCACTGCAAGCATGCACCCTGACACTTGGGGGCTAATGCGAAGACATTTTTTGCTCACCTTATTGAAGACCCGACTCATCATATTATAATGAGCCGGCCCTTGGGGGCTACCAATTGCTCCTGTCAACAATTCAAGGTACACACGTTTTCATCTATTATTGAAGGATCCACTGCTCAGTTGGTAAAGCACAAAGCTCTCAACCTTGTGGATATGGGTTCAAGCCCCATGATGGGAGTTACATAATATAATGTTATTCTCAATGAAGTATATATAAAGTCCCAGCTCAATATTATCTTACTGAGCCGGCCCTTGGGGGCTACACGTTGCTGTTAAAGTCTACATGATCATATTTTCAAAGTCCCTGCTCGTTATTTACATAATGACCCGGCCCTTGGGGGATACACTGGTTGAAGTTTTTTATGAGCATCAGGAAATTACAAGTCCCAGGTTGCTGCAAGCATGACAACCCGGCACTTGGGGGCTACATATATGGAGTATTCAGTTTATATGATTGAGATGAACTAATCGGATTTCTTTAAGGTTGAAATACTTATTGGAGCAAGTCTTAAGTTATCACTATGTTCTCCTCTTAAGACTTGGGGGCTATAGGTATTATGCATATAAAGGAGGAACATCTTCATTTTATCAGTTTTGAGCAAATCAGGAAGATCAATTACATGACCCGGTGTCGACAACAATTATGACCCGGCGCCATCAATATTTATAAACCGGCCATTTTGGTAATATTAAACCGGAAAGTTTTACATCTTCAAACCGGCTGAATATCAGATAAGTATTTTCAGACCCATATTTCTTAAACCGGCGGAGCTGAGTCAAAGGAGTTATTCTTCACAATATTTCTCGGTGACAAGCCAATGTCGGCAAATTGATTATGAAGCTGGTCTGTTGACCCGGATTTCCCAAAAGGAGGAAATAACAAGGACTTAAGGATGATCAGGTACCGGTTTACAAAAATTCTTAACCCGGAGCATAACCTGTCAAATTTGTTCTTGTGTTTATTTTGCAGCATAAGTTTACCATGAATAAATCCAAGCTAAACTTGGGGGCTAATGTCGGGGATATACCCCGCGGTGTAAACCGGCCGGAAGTTAACCCGGCCGGACTTGGCGGTTTATCTGAAGACCCCGCTGACACTAAGGACATCTGCCGTGACAATTCCACGACAAAGGGGGGAAAATGCAGGAAGGGATTGCGAGAGTTGTAGCGAGCATTACCTTCAACCCGCAGGCGCTCCGGCAAAGCCGCTCCGTTTCGGCGAGCACCACCGACGGCCGCGAACACCGTCGATTCTTCCGCCTCCGCCGTCGCCTTCTCCCCTCGCCTTCTCCTCTAATGGTTTGAAATGCAAGTGGGTTGTGCCAGTAACTGCAGTGCGGGTGAGTAAATGGAACCGTGAGGGAGAGGGGGCAGAGGTGTGCGACGTGTTTGACGTCAACCGCGATCGGAGCGTGGCGTGCGGGCGCATAGCAGTTCCACCGCACGCCTCCGAGTGGCAACCGCTGACCGCGGGATGGCAACCAACATGCGGGCGAACTGACTCGCACACCGCACACGCGACTCGTCCTACGTGGCGCAGAAAACCGGCCGGTTTGTTCCAAGATTCGTGCACAAAGTTGCCAACGGAGATGCTTGCGTGTGGTCGGGATGGTGAACGCCCACACGTGTGGGCGTTAACATTTCCGATAATTTATTATATCTGATTATTATATAGTTTTAAAATATTATTGAATATGAGTAGCATGGATGGTGCATGTTAAGGTGGGATTTTTTTTCCTGTAAGGTGACATGGTAAGTTGGTATAGTTGGATGTTGAAAGAATTAAATTTAGTGAGGCATTCATGTTAGCATGATGAGTTGTCATGGTTGCATGTTAAGATAATTGAGTTAGTGGGATCAAATATTTAGGTAGCACGTGCGTTGCAACGGGGCATAAATACATTATAGTATAAGATCAGTAGTACCACACATGCATGTGCTTCACTATGGTGCAAATGGCAATTGCCATGAATCACGAATGGTCGGGTTGAGTAACTGAATCACGAGACAATTAAGAGTTCAGTTCAACCTTGGTACCTAAAATGAGTGTGTTGCTACAGAAAAAAAAAGGTAAGGAAGGGCTTGCAAGTGAAAAGGCGAGGAATGCATTCCTAATGAGAGCATTTGATTGTTTTTTGTAGTATGCGTTCATTATTCGTAGTAGGCATGGAACGACCTCTTCATCAGTCACCATGAATCTGCAGCTTAATTAATTACATATGAGCTAAATATGATATTAGTTACATATGAACTAATATGTTGTGAAGAAAGGAAGCATGTCAAAATTTAACAACGGGGAAATTTTCTTGCTTTTTGGTTTTATGTGACAAGAAACATATGAGATTGATACTTGAATGAAAAACTAGGAATAAGCTACGCCAAGAATTCTTAGCTGCAAGATTGATTTTGGAGTTTTTCAATTGGGCAATCCAATAATCCATCACATACCTCTCACCTTATTGGAGCACTTGCCTTTTATTACACCCCTGAATTAGCACAAGAACAACAGATGCAACATGCATCTTTGCCAATCATGCATTCATACCATAGTGTACTGCCACCTAAGTAAAGTTTTGCTGATGGGTTTTGTGCTAAACGGATGAACAAAAAAAAAGATGAGAGTCCCGTGATCACATGACTTGACAGAAAAATAGACTGTGAAGATGTACCTGAACGATCAAATGATCGGACGCGATGCTCCCTGATTCGTTCATGCAGTCAAGCTGCTGAGCCACAAGGCAACATCATTGTCGGGTGCGGAGGTCGTGTCCAGTCGCAAGCCGGCGTTGTATAGGAGCCACCGTCATATGCAGTCACGAGATGGCAATGCCTATACGCTACAAACGATACAACAACATTGGGATTATGTCCTGTGACAACGGCATATAGGGAGGTGGCATCGACGCCCGTCAGATCGGAGCATTCTGGTATGAGGAGTCGGTGACAACAAACCTTCGGCGAGGAGCCTATACCAAGATTACTTTTGTGTGTGGCCGACATGAAGCACATGAAGTGCGTAGAATCAACAACAGCACCAAGTCCTCGATACTAATACATGCATACAATGTGATCATCCATGGTCCTTTATATCATTGTTGGAAGCAGCCGCTAATGCCATCAATCAGCAAGGTCTGATCTGAGTGCTCACGTGCTTGATTGGGAAGAGGAGAGTACGTGAGTACTTTTGCATATGAGTTGAGGCCAGACAACCTCTCGGCGGGCATGCTGTCATCTGTGTCGAGGCATGGCTTTTGCTCACTATTTAGCCTGATGGAATTGTTCCTCTCGCCCTCTCGGGTATGATCCCTATGCGTCTCCTCGTTCGTTGGTCGCAAGAGGATAGTACGTGCTCCGTTGAGCGGATCGAGGCCACAGGCCGCAAGAGATTGGATTGATATCATGAGAAAAAAAAAATCGAGGGGGAGTTGCGAGTAGAAGGAACGATTATGTAACGTAAGGTTGGTTCTCCTTCCTAATCCAATCATTAGGAAATAGGGGGCAGATACGTAGTGTGTTCGGTCATGACTTTTATTAGTGATAGCTACGTGCAGGTAACAAATGCTACATGCACAGTTATTAAAAAAAATACACAACAAAGAAAGAGAACCAAAAACCTCAGCCGTCAATTTTTATGGTTAACACAAAATGAACGGATATGAAGGGGTGATGAAAGGAGAACTAATAAAAAAACGATCAGAGGGGCCACACGGCCCTCATTTTCATTACGAAAATGAAGTCACAGCATACGAATCAAGTTTCATACAGACTCAACTTCTTTCGATGCCTAACATATGCATCATGAAAAAAAAACTACTCCTACATCTTGAGGCACCTCATCTGCACCTACAGGATGCTACAACATCTTGAAGCTCATCAACATCTTGAAGCTCATCAACAAAAAAGCTTCATTTTTGCATCAGGTGAAATAACTCACTACAACCTGAGAAACCAAACTCTGCACCTACAGGGTGCTATAGCAAAAGAACAAGAGAGATCATCGCAAATGCTACATCTATCACCACTTGATCAACAGAGCCTCCGTACAGCAGGCCCCCAGCCGTAAGCACGCTTGAAGACGTCCCTCGCTATCTGGGCCAACCTCTTGGTCACTTCCTTAAGAGTTTTTTGCACTCCTCTTTTCTGTAGCACACCCCACGAATCCAACACGGAACATAAGGAGAAGATAATATTAGTAGGATCATTAGGTAAAGAACTTTGAAAGCAAGATTTATTTCTTGTTTTCCAGATCAACCATAACAAAGCAGCCGTACCAATAGCTATAACCACTCTATCTTTCCCAGTATACTTAGGAAGCCAATTCTAGCAAAAGTCAAAGAATGACAGGGGTGTTTGGGGATTTCCCAAAGCACTCCCAACTACATTCCAAAGAAACCGAGCAAAAGAGCAAGTGAAAAACAGATGGTCAATACATTCATTGGCATCACAAAATTCACATTTGTTGGTGCCTTTCCAGCCTTTTTTACACAAATTGTCCTTGGTCAGGATCCTCCCTTTGATAACTAACCAAATAAAAGCCTTAATTTTCAAAGGTACCTTCAGTTTCCATAGAAACTTAAAAGGGAACACTACTCTCCTAGCAATAATATATTGATAAAGAGATTTAACAGAGAACTGGCCAGAGCTAGTCAAAAGCCATTTGACTTTGTCAGGTTCCTCACTCAGAACAACCTGACTGCACATATCTAGAAGTTTATTCCACATATCCAATGTCTCCCCATATAAACATCTCCTAAATCTAATGCAGTTAAAATCTTGTTCAAATGCTTTAGCAACCGTAATGTTTTGATGGAAAGTAAGTTTGTACAAGCGAGGAAAAAGTTGACAGAGAGGCTTGTTGTGGATCCAAGCATCTTCCCAAAATCTAGTTTTACACCCATCTCCAACAATTCTCTGACAACAGTTGTAAAAGATATTTTTAACACTCATGGTACCATTCCAGAAATGAGAGTTGGCAGGAGATGACTCACATTGAGACAAAGTTTTCCTCTTCAAATACTTTGCTCTAATCATCTCCTGCCAATCCCCATCTTCATTCTCAAGTCTCCAGAGCCATTTACACAAAAGACTAATATTCTTGATATCCAGATTAGTAACACCCAACCCCCCTTGGTCTCTAGGTTGACAGACATCAAGCCAGTTAACTAAATGAAACTTCCTAACCCCCTCTTTCTCTTGCCAAAGCACCCGAGCTCGAAAGAAGTCGATTCTTTTGCCTACTCCCTTTGGTAGACGGAAAAAGTTAAGTAAATGACTAATGACGTTACTCAAGCAAGTTTCAGTACGGATAAGCCTACCACCCATAGATAAAAGAGCCCCCTGTCACGCTGCAGCTCCTTTCTCTACTTTTTCTTCCGCTGGCTTCCAGTCAGCATTACAAAGCTTTTTATAATGCAGGGGAAGACCTAAATACTTAAAAGGGAAGCCCCCAATAGCACAAGTAAAAATGCCGGCGTAGTCAGCTTGTTTCTCCAAAGCTTTACCGAAACAGAAAATTTCACTTTTTAAAAAATTAATCTTCAGACCGGTCAAATGCTCAAAAACACATAGAATTATTTTGAGGTTCCTAGCCCCCTCAAGGTCATCTTCAAAACAGAAAATAGTATCGTCCGCATATTGCAAAATATTTAGACCTCCTGAATACAACCTAGGCAACACTCCCTTGATAAATCCTTGTTCTTGCGCCCTTTGCACCAGGGTAGCAAGAACATCAGCCGCCAAATTGAAAAGCAAGGGGGAAAACGGATCCCCTTGCCTCAAACCTTTCCTGGTAACAAAATACGGGCCAATAACATCATTAATAGTGACGGCAACCTTTCCATTACTAACGACATCTTTTGTCCACTGAAACATTCAGGGAAGCCTTTCATTTTTAGGACATCAAGCATGAAACTCCAGTTAATTTTATCGTAAGCTTTTTCGAAATCAACCTTAAAAAGCACAGCAGAACATTTATTTCTATGTAAAGAGTGGATAGCTTCATGAAGCATAAGCACATTGTCCAGGATGTAGCGACCCTTTATAAATGCGGATTGCGTTTTAGAAATTGTTTTATCAACAATTTTATGGCTCTATTGTTAAGAACTTTTGTAAAAAATTAAAAGGAACATTCAGCATGCAAATGGGACGGTACATTTGAATCCTATCAGCCCCTGCCCCTTAGCAAGCAAAGTGACTACACCATAGTTAAGCCTTGAAATGTTAATCTTGCCCTCATAAAAGTCATGAAAAAGCCTAAGGAGATCGTTACAAATGAGGTTCCAGAAAAATTGAAAGAACTCGGCAGGAAAGCCATCCGGGCCAGCCGCTCTGTTGCGCTTCATAGAAAATAACGCATTTTTTAACTTCATCCATAATAAATTTGCAACTGAGCTCAACCTTATCCTCTTCTGACAAAACATCATCAAGAGGGATACACAGAGATATAGGGGGTAAATCTACATGACCAAATAAGTCCTTATAGAAATTAGTTGCATATTTGAGCAAGTTATCATCCCCCTGGATGATCTCTTCATCCTGGATAAGTCGAAAGATTTTACTCTTGCGCTTCCGCCCACTAGCCTTAATCATAAAATACCTAGTGTTGCTATCCCCTTCTTTGATACCCCTCTCCTTCGAGCGTTGATACCATTTTATCTCTTCCTCTCTAAGAATTTTATTCAAATCCTTTTGCAAACTATTTCTTTGCACATAGTCAGCTGCTGATACACCAGCAAGCTCACACTTCTTATCAAGTATATCTAAAGCGTTAATAATAAAACTCTTCTTTCTCCTGTAACTACCCTCAACATTAAGGTTCCAGCCCTTGAGCCCGCTTCTTAATTTTCTCATAACAGCCTGCCACCACTCCATGCTGTTTTTATTAGGAGCGATAGAGTTCCAAATTCTAGAAACAACGGCCGGCAACTCATCTCTGACAAGCCAGCAAAGCTCAATTTTAAAAGGCCTGATAGCTATAGCATTTACAACTCCAGTATGTACCAAAAGAGCAGCATGATCAGAGACACCTCTAACGAGTGTCCTGACCGTAACTAAAGGAAAATGTTGTTCCCAAGATGGGCTAACAAGAATCCTATCTAGTTTTACATACAAGGGGTCGTCCTGGTTATTAGACCAAGTAAAGCTCCTCCCTGAGAGCTCTAACTCTTTTAGCCCCCAGTGTTCAATGATGGAATTAAAGTAAAAAGACCAAATAGGGAGTTTTTTTAGCTTTACTTCTCTCATTGATCCTCGTAATGATATTGAAATCACCACCAATAACAAGGGGCAATTTATTATGACCTAACATATGGACAAAATCGATCAGGAAGTCCTTCTTGTCTTTGGTATGAGCAGCCCCGTACACATTGATCAAAGTCCACTTAAAACCCGATCTCTTATCTATAACGATCATACTGGTAAAAAACCTACTAGCAATGCACGTGTCGACCTCAAACAGGTCCTCCCTGACACCCATGAGGAGCCCACCCGAGGCTCCTACAGAGGGTTGCCAAAGCCAAACGAAAGTAAAACTGCCACCGATACTAGCTAACATGGCATAGCTGTCAGGAACTAATAAATATTCCTCCATTTATTAATAGGTATGGATATAGATAGATAAATAGATAGATAAAATGGAAAACAGAAAAAATGAAAGAAAAGATAAAAATAAAACAAAATCGCTGAAAATCGGACAAAACAGTGAAAACCTCGAAGCAAAAAACCACAGAAGAAAAAAAACGCAGGAAACAGCAGCGAACAAACAACACACGAATTACATACGTGGGCCGGCCCAACTATAGGCTCGCTTCAGCGAAGCCATGCCTATTTTCCCGGGCACCCCTATGGAAAACCCTATTGGACGCTCATTGCGTCCAGTTGTCGAGGCTTCGCACAGAGAAGCGAGCGACTAGCGGTCAAGATGGGCCGGCCCAGTCACGAGATAGCACAGGCGCTACAGCGTCCCGGTTTTTGGGAACCTTTTAGAGGGTTCCTGAACGGTTTTGGGGACCTTCTGGAAGGTTCTTGAACCGGGTTTTCACTGGTTTTTTCTGTTTGCTTTTTCTTTATAGGTTTTTCTTTCTTTTCTTTTTCTTTCTTTGTTTTTCTGTTTCTTTATTTCATCTTTCAATTCCTTTTTCTTTTCTTTTTATTTTCTTTTTGTTCATGTTTCAAGTTATGTTTGGGAGTTTCAAAAAATAATCCAATTTCAAAATTTGTTCACCAAATTCAAAAAATGTTCATGTTTTCAAATTTTGCTGCGAGTTTCCATAAATATTTCCATTTAAAAAATTGTTCGCAAATTGCAAAAAATGTTCATGCTTCAATTTTGTTCGGGAGTTTCGAAAAGATGTACGCACGTTTTAAAAACTGTTCATGTGTTCAAGTTTTGTTCGGGAGTTTCCAAAAATGTTCCAAGTTTTAAAAAATGTTCAAGTATCCAAAATTTGTTTTCGAATTTGAAAAATGTTCGGGTTTTGGGAGACTTTACAAAAATGTTCCCATTTCCAAAAATTGTTTGCATTTTTCGAATTGTTGAGTTTTTACAAATTTTGTTCTCAATTTCTAAAAGTGTTCGCTGTTTCATACAACCTTCGTGTTTTTTTCTCAAAAATAGCGTTTCTCAAAAATGTTCGCACTTCCAAATTTGTTTGGAATTTTTCAAAATTGTTCTCTATTTTAAAATATGTTCTCTAGAAACAAAAAATGTTCGTGCTTTACAAAATTGTTCGTGCTTCCAAATTTGTTCAGGATTTTTCAAAATTATTCTTCGTTTCAAAATTTGTTCTCAAGGTTCAAAAAATGTTCGTGATTCAAAAAATAATCCGCGCTTCCAAATTTGTTCTCAAGATTCAAAAATCGTTCATGCTTCATAAAAATGTTCACAAACTCCAAAAATGTTCAATTTCCGAAAAATGTTTGGGAAATTCAAACTTTTCGGTTTTCATAAAATTTGTTCACATGTTCAAAAATGTTCATGTTTCAAAATTTGTTTACAAATTCAAAAAATTGTCCACATGTTTATTTTTTTTACTAATTCAAAAAATTGTTCCTCTTTCCGAAATTTGATCACATATTCCAAAAAATATGTGAACAATGAAATTTACAAGCTCTATGTCAAAAAATATTCCAAAAATTTGTTCACATGTTAAAATACTGTAGGATGATTTACAAGCTCTACGTCAGAAATTTCTTTTTGAGATTGTAACATGCAAGGACAATGAAATTCAGCTGCCGTTAGTAACTTCTTTCCTGCAGAGACATGTAAGTTCTCTATTTTTTTCTCTCCTATGGAAACAAAAGAGATGTTATTTTCTTAGAGCCTGTTCTTTCATACCGAACAGTGAAATTAATTTCTTCTAATCGCGTATATGTTTCTTCTAATTCTTCTTTCTATTCTCAAGGGTCTCATTAATATTGTCACCTTCAAGGGAAGTGCACTGCAAGATTCAACTCAAAGGAATACTTCCATGGGAAAAATGTTTCCTTACCGATAGAGCTATCTTTTTTTTCTCTTGCTGATCTAGTGATAGTTTCTTCCAAGACCTTCAACTGCAAACAATGTCCGAAAACAGCTAAACCAGTTATGAAAACGAGCAGTAAGACATGTACATTTTTTTGTCTTTCATGACGCCTTGGTGATACTATCATCACTCAATTTCATCAAGATGTAAGCTTACCATTTTTATGACAGTTTTAGAAGTACCACTTTGTAATAAATGTAAAATGAAATTTCATGTTTTTTTATCATTAAAAACTAGTTGAATCAATAGGAATAGCACCTGGTTTCATAAAAATGGAACCTACAACCATTGTTTAGTAAATTCAAGGTTTTTGTCTTTCATGTTTCTTTGGGAAACAGTTGAAACTGTACCATTGTTTAGTTTATACAAGGAAAACAGAAGAAACAGTAGAAACATAAGAAACAGTGGAAAACAGCAGGGACAACAATTAGTGGAACAGCTTCGCGAAGCAGAATCAACGAAGCGGTAGAAACAGTTCAAAACCAGGGAAACGCGCGCCTCGCGGCCCACAAAGCCCGCCAGTCAGCTGCTCCTGTGCGAAGCCGCACCTAGTTGACGCAGAATGCGTCACATAGGAGTTCCCCACCCCTATATCTTGCCACGAAGGGCGAGTGAGATGGATCGGCCCACGCGCGGGGGGCACAGCCTCTTTTTCGTTGTTTTACGTTTTTTGCTTTCTGTTTTTGCTTTATTTTGTACTTTTGTTTATACTTTAAAATACTCTACAAAAAACATTTAAAAAATGTTGAACAAGTATTTGACAAAAATTGAGCGAGTATTTGAAAACTGTTGAATGAGTATTTGAAAAATGTTGAGTGATTATTTGAAAATTTTAGAATATGTATTTGAAAAATGTTGAACAAGCATTCGGACAATGTTGAATGTGTATAGAATTTTTTTTGATCATGTATAAAAAAATGATGATTTTTTTTGTTCAAGTATATAAAATATTAATCAAACATTTCAAAAATGTTATACAAGTATATGAAAGATTTTAATCAATCATTTCGGAAATGTTAAATGTGCATATAAAAAAATGTTGACCATGTATTAAAAATGATAAAAATTTCATCATGTATATAAAAATGTTAAACAAGCATTTGAAAAAATGTTGAAAAGGTGTTTGAAAAATGTTAATCAAGCGTTTGGAAAATGTTAAATGTGTATAGACAAAATATTTTTATTTGAAAAATATTACTCAATCATTTGAAAAATGTTTAAAATGTATATAAGAAAACGCATTTTTCATAAACCAGTAAAACTTGTATTTAAAAATGGAGAAAAATGATGAAAAAAACAGTAAAAAACCGGACCGTGTCGCCTCAAGTATGACGCGCCATAGATTTCATCAATACGTCCGACATGAGCACAATGGTTAGCTGCTCTTCTTATTACCCGCCGGCGGGACGCAAATAGCAGTATTGGCCTGTGTGATGTGTGAACATACCCATTCACAAATTCAGGGGGCGCCCATCACCTTTTGCCCCGCCCTCCCCAATATTAGTCACTTCTTTGTATTTTGGACGTGAACAGTAATTTTTTTGTTATGTTTTCTTAATCAGGCCCCCCTCAAAATCATAAATTTACGATTCCTGCCTCCGCCACTGCTCCCTCCACTCCTCTCCAGCCGAAACTCAAATCTTTTCATCCCTCCCTCTCATTCCCCTCCCCCACCTCCGGTACAAATACCCAAACCAGACACCTCGCCGCCTAGGCATAGCTCATTACCGTGCCCGGATTCCGAGAGCGGATGCTCTTCTCTTCTCTTCTCTTCTCCGAGATGGCAGTTGACCACGCCGACAAGGAGAATCTGCCGCCTTCGACCGCCGCCGTCGCCCGTCCTCATGTCGTAGCTGTCAGGAGCTGCAAGCTGAAGCTGCTCGGGAGGGCACAGTGGCGGGTGCCGCTCAGGGACATCACCAACCTCTTCGTTGTCAGGTCTGCGGTTGCCGAGTGGCAGCAGGCCCTGCTCCAGCAGCCGCGGCACGAGGGGTCAGCGGCGGCAGAGCTGGCCGTGAAGATTGGCCCTGCCGGTGGTGCGGCACTGAAGCCTGGCAGATGCTTGCTCCGGAAGGAGTTTAGATAGCTACAGATTGTATATGTATTATACTTCCCATCTCCTTGTCCAATGATTCGTTGGACAAGATTTGGTTGGATTGATTATAGTAGGAAATGAGCGGCTGAAAGAAAAAAAGAAATACTAGTAAAAAAAATATGCCAAATTGGTGAACGTCTGTCATTCTGAATCGGAATCTGGAACTCTCAAGCATGTTTTGAGAAATTGTAGTTGGACTTGAGATTTGCTTCTCCACTTCTCTAGCTGACATTCACAAAATACTGCCCGTATTTTCTATGTCTTGTGTATGCGATTTTGAATGCTGCTGGCAGTGTGTGTGTTTTTTCCTTCTAGATTTGTCATCATCTGGTCTTTGTGTCATATTATGAGTGGTGGCGTATCCACAAGCTTTTGACTTATGATGTTCTTTTATTTGATTGCCTTTCGGGTTTCAGTTCTTTTTAGCCTTTTTCTTCAGATTTTACAGTGACTCCCGGTTGATGCGTCTAAATTGGAGTCAGTAGTTGCCAAGCTTTGTTAACATATTCTACTCTTATTTATTTTCTGTTTTCTTTTTTGTGAGTTCTCTTATATAATGAGGCGATCTCCATGAATTTACAGCCACATTTCATTGACAATCGTGCTCAAGAGACTCCAAAGATGTCAGGATTGTCCGAGTCTATACTAGAGCATCTACAAGCGGGCTCCCCAAACTGCCCTCAACGCCTGGGCGGGATGACCGGTCAGTGATTGATCACAAAAAAATCAACCCAGCCGAGCGCCTCAAACAAGTCTCAAACGTCCGGCCTAACCGGCACCCCTCATATCCAGCCCAAATATGGGGTGTATATGGGGTGTCCGGGCGTGTCCGCCGCGTAGGACTGACGATGGGGTCGCACGCGGGTGAAGGAAATATGCCCTAGAGGCAATAATAAAGTTATTATTTATTTCCTTATATCATGATAAATGTTTATTATTCATGCTAGAATTGTATTAACCGGAAACATAATACATGTGTGAATACATAGACAAACAGAGTGTCACTAGTATGCCTCTACTTGACTAGCTCGTTGATCAAAGATGGTTATGTTTCCTAACCATAGACATGAGTTATCATTTGATTAACGGGATCACATCATTAGGAGAATGATGTGATTGACTTGACCCATTCCGTTAGCATAGCACTTGATCGTTTAGTTTGTTGCTATTGTTTTCTTCATGACTTATACATGTTCCTATGACTATGAGATTATGCAACTCCCGTTTACCAGAGGAACACTTTGTGTGCCACCAAACGTCACAACGTAACTGGGTGATTATAAAGGTGCTCTACAGGTGTCTCCGAAGGTACTTGTTGGGTTGGCGTATTTCGAGATTAGGATTTGTCACTCCGATTGTCGAAGATGTATCTCTGGGCCCTCTCGGTAATGCACATCGCTTAAGCCTTGCAAGCATTGCAACTAATGAGTTAGTTGCAGGATGATGTATTACGGAACGAGTAAAGAGACTTGCCGGTAACGAGATTAAACTAGGTATTGAGATACCGACGATCGAATCTCGGGCAAGTAACATACCGATGACAAAGGGAACAACGTATGTTGTTATGCGGTCTGACCGATAAAGATCTTCGTAGAATATGTGAGAGCCAATATGAGCATCCAGGTTCCGCTATTGGTTATTGACCAGAGACGTGTCTCGGTCATGTCTACATTGTTCTCGAACCCGTAGGGTCCGCACGCTTAAGGTTTCAATGACAGTTATATTATGAGTTTATAAGTTTTGATGTACTGAAGGAGTTTGGAGTCCCGGATGAGATCGGGGACATGACGAGGAGTCTCGAAATGGTCGAGATGTAAAGATTGATATATTGGACGACTATATTCGGACATCGGAAAGGTTCCGAATGATTCGGGTATTTTTCAGAGTACCGGAGAGTTACGGGAATACGTATTGGGCCTTATTGGGCCATACGGGAAAGAAGGAAAAGGGCCTCAAGGGTGGCCGCACCCCTCCCCTTGGTCTGGTCCGAATTGGACTAGGGAAGGGGGGGCGCCCCCTTCCTTCCTTCTCCTTTTCCCTTCCTCTTTTCCTATTCCATATGGGAGGTGGAATCCTACTAGGACTAGGGAGTCCTAGTAGGACTCCACACTTGGCGCGCGCCCTCCTAGGGCCGGCCTCCTCCTCCCTTGCTCCTTTATATACAGGTGCAGGGGGCACCCCAAAGACACAACAATTGATCATTGATCTTTTAGCCGTGTGCGATGCCCCCTTCCATCATAATCCTCGATAATATTATAGCGGTGCTTAGGCGAAGCCCTGCGACGGTAGAACATCAAGATCGTCACCACGCCGTCGTGCTGACGGAACTCTTCCCCGACATTCTGTTGGATCGGAGTCCGGGGATCGTCATCGAGCTGAACGTGTGCTAGAACTCGGAGGTGCCGTAGTTTCGGTGCTTGATCGGTCGGGCCGTGAAGATGTACAACTACATCAACCGTGTTGTGCTAACGCTTCCGCTTTCGGTCTACGAGGGTACATAGACAACACTCTCCTCTCTTGTTGCTATGCATCACCATGATCTTGCGTGTGCGTAGGAAATTTTTGAAATTACTACGTTCCCCAACAATGGCATCCGAGCCTAGGTTTTATGCGTTGATGTTATGCACGAGTAGAACACAAGTGAGTTGTGGGCGATATAAGTCATACTGCTTATCAGCATGTCATACTTTGGTTCGGCGGTATTGTTGGATGAAGCGGCCCGGACCGACATTACGTGTACGCTTACGCGAGACTGGTTCTACCGACGTGCTTTGCACATAGGTGGCTGGCGAGTGTCAGTTTGTCCAACTTTAGTTGAACCGAGTGTGGCTACGCTCGGTCCTTGCGAAGGTTAAAACAGCACCAACTTGACAAACTATCATTGTGGTTTTGATGCGTAGGTAAGTACGGTTCTTGCTAAGCCCGTAGCAGCCACGTAAAACTTGCAACAACAAAGTAGAGGACGTCTAACTTGTTTTTGCAGGGCATGTTGTGATGTGATATGGTCAAGACATGATGCTAAATTTTATTGTATGAGATGATCATGTTTTGTAACCGAGTTATCGGCAACTGGCAGGAGCCATATGGTTGTCGCTTTATTGTATGCAATGCAATCGCGCTGTAATGCTTTACTTTATCACTAAGCGGTAGCGATAGTCGTGGAAGCATAAGATTGGCGAGACGACAACGATGCTACGATGGAGATCAAGGTGTCACGCCGGTGACGATGGTGATCATGACGGTACTTCGGAGATGGAGATCACAAGTACAAGATGATGATGGCCATATCATATCACTTATATTGATTGCATGTGATGTTTATCTTTTATGCATCTTATCTTGCTTTGATTGACGATAGCATTATAAGATGATCCATCACTAAATTATCAAAGTATAAGTGTTCTCCCTGAGTATGCACCGTTGCGAAAGTTCTTCGTGCGGAGACACCACGTGATGATCGGGTGTGATAGGCTCTACGTTCAAATACAACGGGTGCAAAACAGTTGCACACGCGGAATACTCAGGTTAAACTTGACGAGCCTAGCATATAACAGATATGGCCTCGGAACACGGAGACCGAAAGATCGAGCGTGAATAATATGGTAGATATGATCAACATAGTGATGTTCACCATTGAAACTACTCCATCTCACGTGATGATCGGACATGGTTTAGTTGATTTGGATCACGTGATCACTTAGAGGATTAGAGGGGTGTCTATCTAAGTGGGAGTTCTTAAGTAATATGATTAATTGAACTTTAATTTATCATGAACTTAGTCCTGGTAGTATTAGCATATCTATGTTGTAGATCAATAGCTCGCGTTTAGCTCCCCTGTTTTATTTTTGATATGTTCCTAGAGAAAACTAAGTTGAAAGATGTTAGTAGCAATGATGCGGATTGGATCCGTGATCTGAGGTTTATCCTCATTGCTGCACAGAAGAATTGTGTCTTTGATGCACCGCTAGATGACAAACCTATTGCAGGAGCAGATGCAGATGTTATGAACATTTGGCTAGCTCAATATGATGACTACTTGATAGTTTAGTGCACCATGCTTAAACGGCTTAGAATCAAGACTTCAAAGACGTTTTGAACGTCATGGACCATATGAGATGTTCCAAGAGTTGAAGTTAATATTTCAAGAAAATACCCGAGTTGAGAGATATGAAGTCTCCAACAAGTTCTATAGCTAAAAGATGGAGGAGAATAGCTCAAGCAGTGAGCATGTGCTCAGATTGTCTGGGTACTACAATCGCTTGAATCAAGTGGGAGTTAATCTTCTAGATAAAATAGTGATTGACAGAATTCTCTAGTCACCATCACCAAGTTAGTAGAACTTCGTGATGAACTATGATATGCAAGGGATAATGGAAATGATTCCCAAGCTCTTCGTAATGCTGAAATCGACGAAGGTAGAAATCAAGAAAAATATCAAGTGCTGATGGCAGACAAGACCACTAGTTTCAAGAAAAGGGCAAAGGGAAGAAGGGTAACTTCAAGAAGAACGGCAAGCAAGTTGCTGCTCAAGTGAAGAAGCCCAAGTCTGGTCCTAAGTCTGCGACTAAGTGCTTCTACTGCAAAGGGACTGGTCACTGGAAGCGGAACTGCCCCAAGTATTTGGCGGATAAGAAGGATGGCAAAGTGAACAAAGGTATATTTGATATACAGATTATTGATGTGTATTTTACTAGTGTTCGTAGCAACCCCTCGGTATTTGATACTGGTTCAGTTGCTAAGAGTAGTAACTCAAAACGGGAGTTGCAGAATGAATATAGACTAGTTAAGGGTGAAGTGACGATGTGTGTTGGAAGTGGTTCCAAGATTGATATGATCATCATCGCACACTCCCTATACTTTTGGGATTAGTGTTGAACCTAAATAAGTGTTATTTGGTGTTTGCGTTGAGCATGAATATGATTTGATCATGTTTATTGTAATACGGTTATTCATTTAAGTAAGAGAATAAATTGTTGTTCTGTTTACATGAATAAAACCTTATATGGTCACACACCCAATAAAAATGATTCGTTGGATCTCGATCGTAGTGATACACATATTCATAATATTGAAACCAAAAGATGCAAAGTTAATAATGATGGTGCAATTTATTTGTGGCACTGCCGTTTAGGTCATATTGGTGTAAAGCGCATGAAGAAAATCCATGCTGATGGGCTTTTGGAATCACTTGATTATGAATCAGTTGATGCTTGCGAACCATGCCTCATGGGCAGGATGACTAAGATTCCGTTCTCCGGAACAATGGAGCGAGCAACAGATTTGTTGGAAATCATACATACTGATGTATGTGGTCCGATGAATATTGAGGCTCGTGGCAGGTATCATTGTTTTCTGATCTTCACAGATAATTTGAGCAGATATGAGTATATCTACTTGATGAAACACAAGTCTAAAACAATTGAAAAGTTCAAAGAATTTCAGAGTGAAGTGGAGAATCATCGTAACAAAAATAAAAGTTTCTACGATATGATCGCAGAAGTAAAATATTTGAGTTACGAGTTTGGCCTTCAGTTAAAAACAATGTGAAATAGTTTCACTACTCACGCCACCTGGAACACCACAGCATAATGGTGTGTCCGAACGTCATAACCATACTTTATTAGATATGGTGCGATCTATGATGTCTCTTACCGATCTACCACTATCGTTTTGGGGTTATGCATTAGAGACAGCTGTATTCACGTTAAATAGGGCACCATCTAAATCCGTTGAGACGACACCATATGAACTATGGTTTGGCAAGAAACCTAAGCTGTCGTTTCTTAAAGTTTGAGGTTGCAATGCTTATGTGAAAAAAAATTCAACCTGATAAGCTCTAACCCAAATCGGAGAAGTGCGTCTTCATAGGATACCCAAAAGAAAATGTTGGGTACACCTTCTATCACAAATCCGAAGGCAATATATTCGTTGTTTTGAATGGATCCTTTCTAGAAAAGGAGTTTCTCACGAAAGAAGTGAGTGGGAGGAAAGCAGAACTTGATGAGGTAACTGTACCTGCTCCCTTATTGGAAAGTAGTTCATCACAGAAATCTGTTCCTGTGACTACTACAGCGATTAGTGAGGAAGCTAATGATGATGATCATGTAACTTCAGATCAAGTTACTACCGAACCTCATAGGTAAACCAGAGTGAGATCCGCACCAGAGTGGTACGGTAATCCTATTCTGGAGGTCATGTTACTTGACCATGACGAGCCTACGAACTATGAGGAAGCGATGATGAGCCCAGATTCCGCGAAATGGCTTGAGGCCATGAAATCTGAGATGAGATCCATGTATGAGAACAAAGTATGGACTTCGATTGACTTGCCGAATGATCGGCGAGCCATTGAGATTAAATGGATCTTCAAGAGGAAGACGGACACTGATAGTAGTGTTCCTATCTACAAAGCTAGAATTGTTGCAAAAAGGTTTTCGACAAGTTCAAGGTGTTGACTACGATGAGAGTTTCTCACTCGTATCTATGCTTAAGTCTGTCCGAATCATGTTAGCAATTGCCGCATTTTATGAAATCTGGCAAATGGATAAACAAAACTGCATTCCTTAATGGATTTATTAAAGAAGAGTTGTATATGATGCAACCAGAAGGTTTTGTCAATCCTAAAGGTACTAACAAAATATGCAAGCTCCAGCGATCCATCTATGGACTGGTGCAAGCATCTCGGAGTTGAAATATACGCTTTGATAAGTTGATCAAAGCATATAGTTTTATACAGACTTGCGGTGAAGCATGTATTCACAAGAAAGTGAGTGGGAGCACTACAGCATTTCTGATAAGTATATGTGAAAGACATATTATTGATCGGAGATAATGTAGAATTATTCTGCAAAGTATAAAGGAATGTTTGAAAGGAGTTTTTCAAAGAAATACCTCGGTGAAGCTGCTTACATATTGATCATCAAGATCTATAGAGATAGATCAATACGCTTGATAAGTTTTTTCAATGAGTGCATACCTTGACAAGTTTTTGAAGTAGTTCAAAATGGAACAGTCAAAAGGAGTTCTTGCCTGTGTTACAAGGTGTGAAGTTGAGTAAGACTCAAAACCCGACCACGGCAAAATATAGAGAGAGAATGAAAGACATTTCCTATGCCTCAGCCATAGGTTCTATAAAGTATGCCATGCTGTGTACTAGACCTATTGTATACCCTGCCCTGAGTTTGGCAAAGGAGTACAATAGTGATCTAGGAGTAGATCACTGGACATTGGTCAAAATTATCCTTAGTGGAATAAGGATGTATTTCTCGATTATGCAGGTAACAAAAGGTTCGTCGTAAAGGGTTACGTCGATGCAAGTTTTGACACTGATCCATATGACTCTAAGTCTCAATCTGGATACATATTGAAAGTGGGAGCAATTAGCTAGAGTAGCTCCATGCAGAGCATTGTTGACATAGAAATTTGCAAAATAATTTCGGATCTGAATGTGGCAGACCCGTTGACTAAACTTTTCTCACAAGCAAAACATGATCACACCTCAGTACTCTTTGGGTGTTAATCACATAGCGATGTGAACTAGATTATTGACTCTTGTAAACCCTTTGGGTGTTGGTCACATATCGATGTGAACTATGGGTGTTAATCACATGGTGATGTGAACTATTGATGTTAAATCACATGGCGATGTGAACTAGATTATTGACTCTAGTGCAAGTGGGAGACTGAAGGAAATATGCCCTAGAGGCAATAATAAAGTTATTATTTATTTCCTTATATCATGATAAATGTTTATTATTCATGCTAGAATTGTATTAACCGGAAACATAATACATGTGTGAATACATAGACAAACAGAGTGTCACTAGTATGCCTCTACTTGACTAGCTCGTTGATCAAAGATGGTTATGTTTCCTAACCATAGACATGAGTTGTCATTTGATTAACGGGATCACATCATTAGGAGAATGATATGATTGACTTGACCCATTCCGTTAGCATAGCACTTGATCGTTTAGTTTGTTGCTATTGTTTTCTTCATGACTTATACATGTTCCTATGACTATGAGATTATGCAACTCCCGTTTACCGGAGGAACACTTTGTGTGCCACCAAACGTCACAACGTAACTGGGTGATTATAAAGGTGCTCTACAGGTGTCTCCGAAGGTACTTGTTGGGTTGGCGTATTTCGAGATTAGGATTTGTCACTCCGATTGTCGAAGATGTATCTCTGGGCCCTCTCGGTAATGCACATCGCTTAAGCCTTGCAAGCATTGCAACTAATGAGTTAGTTGCAGGATGATGTATTACGGAACGAGTAAAGAGACTTGCTGGTAACGAGATTGAACTAGGTATTGAGATACCAACGATCGAATCTCGGGCAAGTAACATACCGATGACAAAGGGAACAACGTATGTTGTTATGCGGTTTGACCGATAAAGATCTTCGTAGAATATGTGGGAGCCAATATGAGCATCCAGGTTCCGCTATTGCTTATTGACCGGAGACGTGTCTCAGTCATGTCTACATTGTTCTCGAACCCGTAGGGTCCGCACGCTTAAGGTTTCGATGACAGTTATATTATGAGTTTATGAGTTTTGATGTACCGAAGGAGTTCGGAGTCCCGGATGAGATCGGGGACATGACGAGGAGTCTCGAAATGGTCGAGACGTAAAGATCGATATATTGGACGACTATATTCGGACATCGGAAAGGTTCCGAGTGATTCGGGTATTTTTCAGAGTACCGGAGAGTTACGGGAATACGTATTGGGCCTTATTGGGCCATACGGGAAAGAAGGAAAAGGGCCTCAAGGGTGGCCACACCCCTCCCCTTGGTCTGGTCCGAATTGGACTAGGGAAGGGGGGGCGCCCCCTTCCTTCCTTCTCCTTTTCCCTTCCTCTTTTCCTATTCTATATGGGAGGTGGAATCCTACTAGGACTAGGGAGTCCTAGTAGGACTCCACACTTGGCGTGCCCCCTCCTAGGGCCGGCCTCCTCCTCCCTTGCTCCTTTATATACAGGTGCAGGGGGCACCCCAAAGACACAACAATTGATCATTGATCTCTTAGCCGTGTGCGATGCCCCCTTCCACCATAATCCTCGATAATATTGTAGCGGTGCTTAGGCGAAGCCCTGCGACGGTAGAACATCAAGATCGTCACCACGCCATCGTGCTGACGGAACTCTTCCCCGACATTCTGCTGGATCGGAGTCCGGGGATCGTCATCGAGCTGAACGTGTGCTAGAACTCGGAGGTGCCGTAGTTTCGGTGCTTGATCGGTCGGGCCGTGAAGACGTACGACTACATTAACCGCTTGTGCTAACGCTTCCGCTTTCGGTCTACGAGGGTACGTAGACAACACTCTCCTCTCTCGTTGCTATGCATCACCATGATCTTGCGTGTGCGTAGGAAATTTTTGAAATTACTACATTCCCCAACAGCGGGATCACCCAAAAACCTAGTGGTCCAACAGATGCCTCTTCGTCGCCATGTGGCGCTGCTCCGACTCACCACCCGAGGCCAAATCGGGCTATTTAGGCCGGCCGGCGTCCACCAATGTCCTCCCTCTCTGCACCACCACCCGAGCATGTGTGCCTCCTTTCCCCCGCTCTTCGGCATCGCCATTGTCCAGCAGAATATCACCACATATGCTATGCTGATGTCGGAGCGCCGGAGACAGATCGCGGAGGAGATCTAGGCTAGGCGCGCCACCTGCATCACCGTTGGGCTGCCTCCGGACTCGCCGGAACCAAAGGAGGAGGAGGAGGTGGAGGAGGAGGAGGAGGAGGAGGAGGAGCTGAAGGAGGAGGAGAGAGAGCAACTGCCAGAGCAGATGAAGGTGGCGGGTCCGGAGGAGGACGAGGCGGAGCAACCTGCTCTGGGGTTGAGCATGGAGGAGGCGGAGGCGGAGTTCACCGTCGCCAAAGACGTGGAGATGGTGGAGCAGCAGACCAGCTTGGACTCCATCCAGGATGAGACCTATGTGGAGGCCAACCCAGAGTTCCTCTGGCAGGAGCGGGCGGCGACCGACACACTCTTCGCCGAACTCGGCGTGGAGATAGAGGAGGAGGTCGGACCGGAGCAGCCGGAGGTGTCGGAGGAGCCGGAGCTGCAGCTGCCGCCTATGCACCCGAAGCTGGGCACGGAGATAATTAGCATCTCCGACGAGGAGTAGCTAGGTGATCTACGTAGTACGCAGGTTTTTTCTCATTTGCATGCTTTTGTATGGATTTACGAATCTAGTATGAGGTGTCCGGATGCAGTTGTGGTAATTTGAGGGGGTCATATTTTTTCATATGCGATTGTAGATGCTCTTAGGCCTTCCACTCTGTAGGCCAAAATATGTGCCAAGTCCATTTTTTCATTATTTTGCACCGGTGCCCTCCGTTACCTATGCGGTGCCATAAAAAAATCCTGCAACCAGAGCAAATACCTACTTCAATGCGCATTTCCAGCATTGCAATATTAAATTATAGCTGCCATCTATACTGGAGGTTTCATATCTCAATTACCACTGAACAACAAATTTCAATTCACATAAAACAACATTTCATTCACAGCATATGACTGTTGCATTGCAAAAGAAAATTTTTCTGTTTGGAAAATAAGAATATATCTTTATATAATATGCAGAACAAGTCATCCGACTCAGGAGGCAAGTCCGATCCGAATATGCCCGGTTTAGTAGTTAAACCGCCCAACTCAAGAGGCAAGCCCGATCCAAACATGTTCGGTTTTTTTTGGCCAAGTCATCAAGCCGGGCTACACATGCCCAAGTTTATTTATACTAAACTTTTATATTTCGTTGTAAACTTGTTTTCACAACATTATAGTTTTAATGTGTATGTTTTTCTGTTGCTTAGTTGGCATACTTAACCAAACAAAATCTTGGTAAACATTAATTATATTTTTGTTTGTTATAAAATTGTTGCATATTATTTAAATGCATTATTTTTGTGCTAAATTTGAACTATATTTTATTAAAAAATTATGTTATTTGTCATTTTGAACGTTGCGTCTTAAACAAAATATTGCTCCAAAAATCCCTTGAATGCAAGAAGGAATAACAATGACAAAATGATACATCTTAGTGAATTTCCTTTTGATAATTTTGTGAATTATATATATATATATATATATATATAGTGTGTGTGTGTGTGTGTGTGTGTGTGTGTGTGTGTGTGTGCGATCATGTATATTT
>NC_041392.1:687863167-687871929 GCF_002162155.2 Triticum dicoccoides | reverse complement strand
AAATCCCTTGAATGCAAGAAGGAATAACAATGACAAAATGATACATCTTAGTGAATTTCCTTTTGATAATTTTGTGAATTATATATATATATATATATATATATAGTGTGTGTGTGTGTGTGTGTGTGTGTGTGTGTGTGTGTGCGATCATGTATATTTTAATATTCTTGAAAATTTTCATAGAGATCGCTAAAGCATGCATTCTAATAAATATCATGATAGAGGTTTCTAGTGAACATATGGAGAAATTCCTAACTTACAAATTAACAATTGGCACTGTTATCTTTTAATCATGTTCCGTGGTCAAATATGTCATACGGAACGGGATAAAAAATGAGAAGGTATGTTCAAAGATAGAATCTATTGACAAGACTATAAAAATGAATAAAAAATAGGAACATTTGTTTAGAAATATAGCACAAATGCATATGCTCACTACACACACAAACTCACTCATATGAACGCGCACACACGGTCTCTACCCATGTGAACATGTCCAACAGGCTGAGCCAATATATTTTGATATTGACGAGGTCGCTAGTTCACAACCATGTCATAACGTTGAAAGAATAGTGCCGAAGAACCTGAAATAAATGCAGGAACTATGCGAACACATATGCCATTAATCCGGATGGACAGATTCCAGCGCAAGTAACCTGACAATCTAAGATAAGCTTAGTTTGTGGGAGGTTTTTTTCCTCTTTTTGAAGAAGAAGTCTGGAATACATAAGTAGAATTATATTCATCAAATTCAGAGATAGCCCCATGAACTAGTGGTGTCCACATGCCACAGTGGGACAGAGCGAGGGAGCTGACAAGTGGGACTATGGGCCTATACATGCACCAACGTGATGTAAAGCTTTGTCAATTAATTTGCATCGAAGGATGTATAAGTTTTGTTTTAGAAAGCATTGTGCATGGATATCTCGATCATAGAAATCTGATCCACTCAAAAAATTGATCTGAGCAACACTTGTTGAGTTCAACGAAATCTACGCAATGAGAGGAGAGGCCGAAAGAACAGTAAAGAGAGACAAACTTGGACGTCTCAGTTCTCATTCCTCTGTTTTCAGTTCTATATATGCACCAACCGGTATCCACAAGCTGTTGACTTATGTTGTTCTTTTATTTGATTATTTTTCTGTTTTCAGTTCTTTTTGCGTTTTTTTGCAGATTTTACAGTGACTACCGGTTGATGCATCTAAATTGGACTCACTAGCTGCCAAGGTTTGTTAACATATTCTACTCTTATTTACTTTATCCGTTTTCTTTTTTGTGAGTTCTCTTATATAATGAAGTGATCTCCATGAATGTGCAGCCACATTCCACGGACAACCGTGCTCAAGTGACTGCAAGGATTTCAGGATTTTCTGAGTCTATATTAGGCCTTCCACTATGTAGGCCAAAACAGGTGCCAAATCCACTTTTTCATCATTTGGCACTGGTGCCCTGCATTGCCCATGCGGTGTCATATAAAAGTTCAGGGAACCGGAGCAAGTAGCTACTCCGGTGCCCACTTCCAGCATTGCAATAAAATATATTAAACTGTAACTGCCATCTCTACTGGAGGTTTTCCTATCTCAACTACCACTGAAAAACAACATTCAATTCACAACAAACAACATTTAATTCACATCATATGACCATTGTATTGCACCAAATTTTTTTGCCTGTTTGGAGAAGAAGATCTCTATATAATGTACAAACCAAGTTCATGGAACACAACAGATCCTGGAATGTTCTCCCACAAAACATGGAGCATTCATATTCTCAAAACTTTACAAGCATTATGAACTCCGATAGTTCAACTCAGAGCCCGGGCTTAGATGAGTTTTTTTGAACTTTTTTCTATTTTAAATCATGGTATTTTTCATGTCCGGGCTCATTTGAGCACGGGCACCAAATCGCCACTCTCGGTGAACTCCTCATTATCACCTTCAGATGCACATAGCCAAATACATCCTAGAAAATCCACAAAACCAAATTAGTGTACAATCTAATTCTAGTTTCCAGCCACATCATCCACATATGAACTATCCACCCACACAATATATTCCTAGTTTGGTAGTTAAACCAGGTCTGAGCCCCGACTCAGGAGGCAAGCCCGATCTGAACATGGCAGGTTTTTTGGGCCAAGTCGTCAGGCTGTGCTGCACATGCACACGTTTATTTATACTAGACTTTTATATTTCGTTATAAACTTGTTTTACAACATTATAGTTTTAATGCGTAAGTTTTTCTATTGCTTAGTTGGCATAGTTAACCAAACAAAAATATTGCTAAACATTAATTATATTGTTGTTTGTTATAAAATTCATGCATATTTTTAAAAATGCACTATTTTGTGCTAAATTTGAACTATATTTTATTAGAACAATTATGTTATTTATCATTTTGAACGTTGCATCTTAACAAAATATTGCTGCAAAAATCCCTTGAACGCGAAAAGGAATGACAATGACAAAATGATACATCTTAGTGAATTGCCTTTTGATAATTTTGTGAATTATACACCGAGAGTCAAGTTAGGTGAACACAAAATCGTATTTTGAAAGTTCTAGCACCAAACTGAATATGCAACGCAATATCACTGGAAGTCATACAACTTGCACTCGACGTTCAATTTGATGATAGAACTTTGAAAATACGGATTTGTGGTCATCTAACTTGACATCACGCGCAAATACAGTCAAAAAATATGCATGCGGACGTATTTGGGTGTATGCCCTCACCTGTCAGTGAGTGATGTCGCTCGGCTGACTAATTTTTGCACAAAACACCCTTGCATTTTTTTATTTACGGAACTATACTATTGAGGTAAGTAGAACTATACTATTCATCAAATTCAGAGATAGCGCCCTAAACTACTGGTGTCCACACGCCACAGTCGGACAGAGCCAGCCAGGGAGCTGACAAGTGGGACTTGGGCATATACATGCACCAATGTGATGTAAAACTGCGTCGATTAATTTGAATCGAAAGATATACTTCCTTCGTTTCAAATTACTTGTCGCATGTATGAATGTATCTAGATGTATTTTAGTTCTAGATACATCCATTTCTGCGACGAGTAATTTGGAACGGAGGGAGTACTAGTTTTGTTTTTAAAAAGCATTGTGCACGGATATCTCGGTCATAGAAGTCGACCCGAGCAAACTCTTGTTGAGTTCCATGAAATCTATGCAATGAGAGGGAGGAGAGGCCTAAAGAACAGTAAAGAGAGACAAAGTTGCACGTCTCAGTTCCCATTCCACGTTCAACTCCCTGCCACAGTCCTCAGTCCTTCCGTCTCGCCGATGTTCAGTGACAAGAGACAAACGACGACGTCCAATGCATCTCCTCCAATGTCGTCGCGTGCGACGAGACCGGAAGACATTTCCATGCCATTGTAACCACTCCAGTATTTAAAAGGCGTCGTCTTTTTGAGAGAAGCAAGCCGTCCGGCGGCCGCTGTCCCGTCCGACGCAGCTCCACGCACCGGCCGCGAGCCGAGGCGGCAACACCTCAACCCGCCCCGCGAGCGACACAGGCCCAGTTTTTTTGGACGGTTCTTTCAAAATCGCTTTCTTTTTCAGCTTCTCTCAGAATCGTTACTTTATATTTTTTAAAATTATATCTAATTAAAGTCTAATTAATTAGAATTGTAAAAAAAATTAAAGAACGATTCTGAAAGAAGCTAGGAGGAGAGTCGTCCCAAAAGAACTGGCCCACACACACCCATCAGATATCGGATAACAAGAGCCGAGTCAACCGGCGCCGCGTCACGGCCCACTCACCAACCGATCTGTCGCCGGCCGGGCACCGCTGGGCGCCCCGGAAAAGATCTCCGTCCCTCCCGTGGCGGGGCCCGAGGAGGGCCGTGTGGTGACTCGGACGGCCGCGGTCCGCGCGCGCCCGTGGCCACTCGCCCGCCCCGGCGTCCCCGTCGCCACGCACGCCCATGTGGTACACTGATGATAACCTTGTTTTTGCCCCGGCCGACACGCTTTTAGCGCTGCTAGTGCCTGGCTGACTCTTCCCCTCTTTCCGCAGCCACATGGTTTAACCGGCTCGGGTGGCCACGAAATGATGGGTGGCACTGCCGCTGTTACTGTGGGTGGATCGTTGTTGTTGTTGATGATAATCTGATTGCCACCACCCAAGGTGCCGACTTTCACATCATGCCTGCCTGCCTGCCGCCGTTGCATGAGCAGGAAGAAACAGGCCCGGCACTCAACTTGCCGCCAGGCAAATCTGTGGGCATGAAAATGTTTGCACGAATCTTCGTGTAAAATCAATGACATTTGCTTAAATATGTAATACTTATGGCACATCTAGATGTGCTTTAGCAAAACTGACGATATATATATTATCAAAGAGCAAAACGTGCGAGGTTTTCTTTGGAGGCAAGATCTTCATAAGATCCACGAGACCATGACAAGGCGGACGTAACCTACGACAAAGTGAGAGAACAACGGCCACCGGATAACATAATCTGGTACCAACAAGATAACTGAATGCAATCCGATTCATCCAATTCATTTAGTCTAGTGTTATTTAACTACACTTTGAGCAGATCTCAAGTCCTCAACCCAATGAAAAGTCGCCGACGGAGCCAAGCGCGCACAGCCTTGCACGCTGCCTCCCTCTCGGCCTTACGAGGATCCGAGTCATCCCGCGTCACTGTCCATTCAGCCAGCCGCTATCATATTCATCTCCCCCAACGGAGCTTTCCACGTCCCCTTCCCGTGCCCCATAAAAGCCGTCGCCGGCGACGCTGTCAGCCCCCGCAACGGAGGCCTCGCCAAGAAAGACAGACAGACAGACGCACGGAGTGACGACAACACCACCACCGTGACGAGAAGACGGAGAGGCAGGCGGCCGCCGGAGATGAAGAAGTGCGCGTCGGAGCTGGAGTTCGAGGCCTTCATTCGGCAGCACCTCGCCGCCGCCGAGGCCGAGGCCGAGGCCCAGCGGGGCAGGCCTGGCCACGGAAACGACGACGGCGGGTTCGGCGGCGACCCCGGCGCCAGAGCGGACGTGTTCTCCCCCGGCAGCGGCCTGCCGGGCCTCTGCTTTGGCGACTCGGTGAGCAGCTGCTACTAGCCCGAAGCTTCCCTCTTAGCTCAGCCTCTGCTTCTGTACCTTCACTGTTCGTGCGTTTAACTGAATTTTCATCCTGTGCTCCAGCAGAACGCCCTGGAGCTGGAAGGGAGCAACCCCGGCCACTTGTGGTGGTCCGAAGGCCTCCGGGCGCCGCCGCACCACGCTGCCCCGGCGCCAACCCAGTCGCAAACGCCCGCCGTTTCCGGTATGCACCTTCAGCCTGCAACAGAGTTGGATCTTGTTATCAATATGCGCAGAATGTTGTATGTTAAGTCAACACCTAGCGAGCAAACGCCCATGTGAACCGCAGTGGATTTCATCGAAAGAATTCTGAACAAAAGAGAAACATCACTTGCTGATCTGTGTGCAGATGTTTTCGTCTGCTCCAAAATTCCTAGGATTTATATTCTTGTCTTCCAAAATTGCCCTGGTCCAACATAGAAATAGAAGTACACTGATTTTAGAGTTGGGAAGGAAATTGATAGAGACACACCAGGGTTCTGTCTCACCTGCTGCCGCATTGTTTTGGTCGCAGCTAGCCCGAGGGAAACAATCTCAGGGAACCAGGCTCTCGAAACCGAGTCGGACTCTGACAGCGAGTCATTGGTCGAGATTCAGGGCGGCCGATGCAAGCGGAGCGGCAAATCATCAGATACCAGGCGAATAAGAAGGTATGCAGAGATCAAGCCAGTGCCAAGTTCTGTAAATTCTAATTAACACTGAACAAACTGCTTACGTTTCTTCTCTCCAATGAACTAATGAATTGCCTGTGTAAATTTCAGGATGGTGTCCAACAGGGAGTCAGCTCGACGGTCCAGGAGGAGGAAGCATGCGCAGCTGACTGACCTTGAGTTGCAGGTGGATGCACTCTCTCTGCTGCTTCATCAAACAAAAATTACCTTCTTGTAGCCTTGTTGCCTCCTAATGCACATGCCATGATCCAAGTTTGTTTCAAGCTTCTGACCGTCGACATGTGCCATCCTGATTGAGCAGGTCGAGCAACTTAAAAGTGAAAGTGCAACCCTCTTCAAGCAACTGACAGAGGCAAATCAGCAGTTCACCACCGCGGTCACTGACAACAGGATCCTCAAATCAGATGTAGAGACCTTAAGAATCAAGGTAACACTTCTCCTCTGGTACAAGGAAGAAATAGTCACCTCTAAACGATCATCAGTTCCATAGCAGAAGTGACATCTGAAATTGGCTCCGCAGGTAAAAATGGCAGAAGACATGGTGGCTAGAGGCGCAGTGTCATGCGGCCTAGGACAGCAGCTCGGATTGGCACCACTTCTGAACTCCAGGAAGATGTGACAAAGCCTTGGTGAGCGTTCTCACAGGCACAGGGTTGAACTTGAAAGGGAACCATGCACTCTTCAGAGGTTTCTAGCTCTAGCTCTTCAAGTTCAGACATCGGCGGTACGAAGCACTGCAAGTCTAGAGTGCTCGAATAACCGGATGCCCGCTTGCCCAGCGAGGCGGCCAGATGTGTGGATGCCGTGTGGCCCGGAGATTCACACCAAAGCAGGGCCTTTATGTATAGTAACGAACACTGGCTGTTGCATACCTGACATATGTGCATGCCTCGCAGGCTGCAAAGGTACTAAACTCTGAAGGTAGTGAAACTACTCTGTGTTCTGTATACTGGTGAGTGGTGAATATATGTATTGATGTTCATATACAACCAACCGAGTCGTCCTCTGTCCATTACTTATGTAACTTCTGCTAAAAAAAATCTTTGTTCCATACTTGTACAGACTACAGAAAACTTAACTATGCATCATCTAGTCGGTTCTTTGATGTAGCTCTGATGTACAGTATCAGTGCATAGTATCGTCTGTTGGCGTTGGCAGGTCTGAAGGTCCTTAGGAAATGATGTAAACCTCACACCTCAACCGCAATCAACTACCAGCTGAAAAAGGGATTGTGTTTGTACAAAACTGTGAGAAACAGAGTGCAAATGTAAATGAAATGACAACATAATAGCCACCAATTTCAAAGTAATGGACAATTAGGTAACCAGGTCATAAGGAATTTTTCTTCTCCCGTTGAAGAAAATTTAATGAAGAATTAGGCCTTGGTCACCCATAGGACCCTAAGGAAGAAATATTCAGGGTTTCGCGCTCTTTCTCTTTTTCCTAACTACTTGCGCAGTTGTCCTACCAAAACATAACTTACAAACATATACAGTAGAATGCTTCCGTTCTTGCTACAAAAAGGTAAGCAGGTTAGGACCCGGCCAGCGCACTGCCGCATCGCACGTACACACACAGAGAGACAGACACACCAGTACGTTTTTTAAGAAGATATGTGAGATGGTTGTAATAAGGTAACACAAAGGAAAATATGTTTTAATGAAAACAATATAAAAGTCAACCAGATTACTCAATCTAAAACGAATAATATGGAAAAATCAACTAACTCTTTAAGTAAAATTTTAAGCTACACGAGATGTGCAGTTCTACTGGGATTGCAAGTGTTATGGCGCTGCTAGAAGGAGGACGCGAGAGGGCCGGCTGGGGGCCTTTTTGCCCACGGCCGGGGAAGAGGGAAGGGATTTCCTTCTTAATTCTTGCTTTTCTTAGATTGATACATCTCCTCTCTTTATATAGAGAGGTTTACTTGACTCTCAAGCAAGGCTTACTTGACCCCTAAGCAAGCGACTCTTATCTCTAATTAACCCTAAGACTAACGGGCCCATTAGGCCCATTACGTACTCTAACACTACACCCCACCTGGACATGCAGCTTGTCCTCAAGCTGCAGCCTAACCAACTTATAACCATGACTCGACGCAACCCAAACCTAACACCTAAAAACAAGCCTTTTACATCTCGGCTTGTTTTATTATTCTCAACCTGAAATGGACTGGGACGCTTTATTTTGGACCCCTTAACAAAAAGTGGACACCATCCGCACGTCGGACATGCACGTGTACAACCACCTGGATCCCATGGACACCATCTGGACAAAAGGAGTGCATGTATAGGACCACCTGGAAGTGGTCGCAAGAGTGACCAGCAGAGGCGCCCTTGCGGCGCCCGGTGACGGAATGCAGTGGTGCTACGTGGTGCGTTGTTGTCGGTGACACCATGCCTTCTTCCTGCCGGACGGCTGTTGGTCTGCACCGCACAGGGAAGAGTGGGGGGCTTGCGATGGAGAATGACGAGGAGGGGTGCGCCCCCCCCCCCAACCGCCAATGACGCAGACTTGGAGGTCGCTGCCCGTGGGGAAAACAGCATGCCCGCTGCCCGTGGGGGAAACCGCATGCCCAAGATCCCCGGCGCAGCGGATGAGATCAAGGTCCTTTGCGCAGCGAAGGGCAACTTGGAGGAGCGGCAGCTGCAGACCACGCATCTCCCGCACACGCCGACGCGCTAGGAGGCCGCGCGCCGTAGCCTGCAGCCTCACCGCCGCCGACACGTGGCGGGTAGTGATCCAAGACGGAAGCGGTGACGGCGACAGCGGGGACTGGACTTGGTGGAGCGGGACTCCCGCCGGCGCGGTCGATGCGGGGCCGGAGCTAACCGACGGTGGCTGCTGCAGCGGCTGTGGCGGTGGCACACCGGGCAGCGGCTGCGGCGGCGGAGCGCTGGGCGCGGCGGAGGCCGGCAGGAGCGGCGGCTGCCAGTGCAGCCAGGGTTGGGCGGTGGTGGCGATGGATGGCAGCTGCAGTGGCCC
>NC_041392.1:687845709-687862808 GCF_002162155.2 Triticum dicoccoides | reverse complement strand
GCGACGGTGGCCGACAGCTGCAGCTGGGGCAGTAGCGTCCCCGCGAATGCCGCGGAGGCCCCTGGATGCGGCGAGTACCACGGCAGGGCCGGCAGCCCGGCGGTGGCGGTCAGCGGCAGGGGCGGCGGCGGCCCGTAGGGGCTGGCCAGGTACAGCCGGATCCCCTGGACGGCTGTGACGAGGTCGTTGAGGACCCCGGTGATCTCCTGCGGGGTGTAGACGGCGGACGGTGGTGCGGTGGAGGGCGCCGACATCTGGGCGGTGGCGGCGCCGGAGGATGCGACAAGCGGCGCGGACGGGGAGGGCAGCGGCGCGGTGTAGATGGCCAGCGGCGCGGTGGTGACGGTCGGCAGCGGAAGCGACGGGGTGGGAGGCGACGAAGACATGATCGGAACTGAGCTACCTGATACCAAATTGTTATGGCGCTGCTAGAAGGAGGGCGCGAGAGGGCCGGCCGGGCAAGAGGGAAGGAATTTTCTTCTTAATTCTTGCTTTTCTTAGATTGATACATCTCCTCTCTTTATATAGAGAGGTTTACTTGACTCCCAAACAAGGCTTACTTAACCCCTAAGCAAGCAACTCTTATCTCTAATTAACCCTAAGACTAACGGGCCCATTAGGCTCATTACGTACTCTAACAGCAAGTGATTAGTTTTTCATACTGCTTACATTCGGTAGATGTATCGAGACATCTAGAAAGCATAAAGGAAGACAGCGATTCCATACACGTTACGACATTTCGTAAAAAGCAATCTTTCTATATAGAGGAATTGTGCCCCCACCGATTGTTCGCTTCCACTGTTATTCCAACTTAAAGAAAATCCTGTGCACCCTAAAAACATGGGGATGTGGAACAAAAGGTGGAAAGAATCAGATGGAAAGGGTTGACCGAATAAAAATCTCCGAAAAGTGAATCTGCCTCTAGGGAGTCCAAGGGGCACCACTTGCAGCACCTTTCCCCCCACCAAAAATGTATGATGCGGTTGTTCTCTATTATTATTTCCAAGAAAGGTATGGCATTGCTCAAGCATGCCATATTTCCATTTGTGCTTTTGGGCCACATAATTTTATTCCTGGTCCCCTATCATCCAATAGGCCAGCCTGTAGAGGAACCGTATCTGTCGTTTGACAAACGTAATGCTCTGATCTGACTTTATGTAATTCACCAAAGTAGGAAAAAGCAAATTCACATGCTGTATTATCAAGAAATCATACATGTGCTACTTGGCCCAACCAAATTAAGACCAATGATGAGTACAGCGTTCAAAAGTAAGTGGTAGGCAATCCGGAATGGTATCCCCACCCCATCATGAATGATGAGTCTAGGGGTGGAGGAAATGTTTACTCAGAAAGGGATTAATCGAAAGTGGAAAGGGAGAAAAATGGCATTAACACTCAGTCTCTCACTACCCCTCAACCAATCAACTGGCGACAGAAGAAATTAACTTGTGGATCATGAATTCATGACAGCCTGACAGGAATGTAGGCATCAGCAGCACTATTGATCAATCAGGCTACGACACACATTGGAAGGGAAAGAGACACCAAATCTAATGGTCCGCCGGTTCTTTCGGGTTTGCACGTAAAGGCAAAGGCAGATCCTAAATAAGAAGAGAAAGTGTGACTTCTTTGCAGCTATATGCATGAAAGTTCTTACTGTGACTAGGCTTTACTTTCTCTTAGCTGCTTCAAGAAAACATAATTGGCTGTAGATGTACAGATAATCACATCACATAAATCATTGGAAAAGTCTTTAAATCATTAAAATTTCATATCACTTGGATTGCTTCGATTTTCTAACCTTCTGGAACTATTAAACTAATTATGATTTTCATATTAATGTGGAAGCTTAGGGCTTCATTACAATTTAAAAAATATTATTAGCATATCAGAATTCAGTAATAGATCCCATTGGTTCTTAATTTTTTTTCTAGTTTTCTCCTATATTCACGTGTATCATAAAAATAAACTAACTCTTGACAAAGGCTAAGTCCATTTGAAGCACAATCAAGTTGACATTTTATCCACTGTTGTAATACAGAAATTAACTTGTGCATGCCGACAACACAATGCGTGATATCAGTAAAACCACATTGCTCTACATGGAAGTGGATAGAAGATCTACCCATATCAAACCTAACATGTCCATCGAAAAGAATCGAGCATCGCCTTTGAGAAAATTCCATAGCAAAAAGGAAAACCATATCTTGAGGGTATTCCATTGGAAGTCTATATATAACAAGTCAGAAGGGTGAAGCAGTCAGACAAGACACACATACACATCTTACATAGCAAGCAGCAGCCAGCAGGAATGCATACAAACACACATCATCCCTCTAGCTGTGTGCATCGTAGAGAAGTTTAGTGTCAGTGATTCATGTCGCCCAATAACAATCACGAGTTATACTGTCAATGGCCATACGTGAATCGAGATAGAGGGCAGAATGTAGCCAAGGATGACTTGCCGGGTATGTGCATGTATGCTTCATGGTGAGGGTATGCATCCCCTGCTTTGAATCCATGCTGATATTTTCCGGCAAGTTGTTCTTGGCTAGCATCTTGTCCTTTTTCTCTCACGCGGGCCATTGTATGGATTACATGTTCACCTTTAGCTTCCAATGCAATGCATACATCATACCATTGTATATTAAGGATCTGTGGATGGGGGTAGACATTATATCATGATTATTATGTTATTTTAGCTGAGACTGATGTACTTGTTTTGGTTCATACACAGGAATCTACAGGTTAGGCTGACAGTGACATGGTCAGAGTGAGATGTGCCATTTAGGTGAGGCCCTCCAAGCCCCCAAACAATATTATATTATGTTCATGTTTATGCATATAGGAATCTTTGCAACCCACAAGCTAGATGTATGGATTAGTAAAAAAGATGTCGGCGTAGCGACTAGCGAGTGGCATATCATTTCACCCCTTATAGGCCTAGTGTGTCAAGGATGAAAAAAGCTGCAGTGGTACCGTTTAACTAACTAGGCGACATGGAAATATACGCAGGCCAAGAACCAAAGTTAATTTCCATACAATTGGTCCAAATCCAACAAGCTACGTTCAGTTTTCCGCGTTGTAGCTAAAAGTTCAAAACCAACAAACAAGGAATCACCAATACCTTCTTCAACAACAAAACCCATAGAACAGCAAGTCCCATGCTGACTCAAATACAGTAGCAAACTAGTGTATGCAAGGATAACTGAATATCCCCGCCCAAAAGGAAGGATAACTGAATAGCATACGTTAGTATCTGTCTTCGTCATAACTTGGCTGAGAACAAGAAGCGAGTCAATTGGACAATAGCACGCTCAGTGACAGTAAACATATTAATCCAAGATAGCGTACTCACAAGAGGAGGCTCAGAGTTTCCATTTGGTTATTAATCCAAGATAGCGTACTCACAAGAGGAGGCAGAATTCCTTTATCACGCAGATTTTGGGATTGGGATCAGAGTGAGTACGCCTAATTTGTCGGTATGCTCTGGGAAAAAATGCAAGTTTGGGAGCATTCGACCAGGATAACTGCATCCGAGTAACCCAAAGCGAACACAGACGATGACTGCTCCTCAAATTCGCCAAGTGGCTAGACTGTTTATTGCCGGTCGGAAACTATTTTAGTACTGTATATCTGCGACACACGCCCTTACTGATGATTTCCCTTGCGGTCTGCCAGGGTAAGCAGGGACCGGAGCCCTACAGGTAGAGATCCCCTGGAGTCTCTGATGAATCTCTATCTACTGTAGATTTGCAGGCGAGGCGCATATCCAGCATGATCTGCAGCAAGAGCGCGGATCGTAGCTGGGGGTTGGAGCCCCTGAACAAGCAGGGAGGGGCCAAGCAGCGTACCTCTCTAGGCATCTCGTGGTCCGCCGCGGCACCCTGGTGGAGGACATGGGGCCAGGAGAAGCAACCGGCGTCGGCGAATGGCGCAACCGCGACGAGCCGCCGGGGACCCCGCGTCCGGCCGTGGTTTGCCTCCCTCCCTTCCGCTCTGGGCTCTGGGAGAGGCTGGCGAAGTGGCTTTCCCTATGGGCTTGTGGGCTTGAATGGACTGGTTCCCGTGGGTTGATCACGAGATGGGCTTGCTAATATCACGGGCTGTGCGGGTGTGGGCTCATTAGGCCTTGGTTTTGTGCTACGTGTTTCGAGCTAAAATTTGTATTCCCCTAACTAAAGGTTACATATGAATTTTGCAGCTTTCTCAAAAAAATAAGAATGAGTTTTGCAGAGTTGGCAACTCGGCCAGCACTACAAAGGGCCAGATATTTTCGCTGCAGCTTCTCCACATAACTCATGGTGGAAAAAAACTCCGGAGAGAAGTTGTAGTTCTTTTCGCCTTATGCCCTCATAGTTTATTTGTTGAGTTGTCTGATGAAAAGTTTATAATGACCATGTTTTGTAATTGCATGATGTTTAACTTGTCTTTGTTTTAAAATAATTGAAATTCTAAGATCTACGTCAAACTTCATTAAGTTTGATCAAGTTTGTATAAAAATATATAGGCATCTAAACAACCAAATTTACTTCATTTGATTCAATATGGAATAATTTTTCGTACTATATATATTTGGGACGATGCTATCTCGCTCTCGCGCGCGCCAACACTTGTTTTCCGATAGAGTCGGTTTTCCCAATTTGGAAAGTAATTATTGCTTCTTTAGAGGATTAGATGGAAGGTTATTGTGTAGATTAGAGGTAAATACATGCCACGAATGTTCAGTTTAGTGCATGAACTTGAACAATACGTCGAACTGGTTCTAAACCTTGGCATGAGCGTACAAATACAATGTTAATCTCATCCATAGACGTAAAGTGGGCCGACATGGCACTGACATGGCATAGGGCCTGTTTGTAACAACGAAACATGATTACTTGTATACTATACTAGTGGACCCGTTGCGTCAAATGGCGCAGAGGCATGCTAAATCCATGTGCGCGATGAAAAGAAATCCATGGTTTAATCCTCTTTAATACTAGAAATGTGGTGGATTGATGTCTACGTACAATGAGATGAAGCTTGTTGTTTACAAACAGATCTACATTGAATCTGACAGTAGCATTCTAACCCCTTTGTATAAAAAGACAAATGGGGGCTTGTTGTTTACAAACAGATGACCCATCTCGCCAAATCGCGTAGAGTCCCATTTAGAACCATGTGTGCTTTGAAAATATTTGCATTTGGTAGTAACTTTACGTTTTAGCATGCATGTATGGTAAGAATTCTAGCCCTTTTATATAAAAAATGAAGTGAGACTTGTGTTTGAAAATATATGCACTTATAATAGTACCAACTGAAACCCTATGTTTTTTATCAGGTCTAAATTTCTACGACTATCCTTAGAGTTAATCACAACATTCAGGCATCATTTTCAACTATTTATATAAAAAAAAGGGCAGCCCGGTGCATGTAGCACGCAGTATTTCCCTACATTTCTGTAAGAGGCTGTTTCCAGGACTTTAACCCGTGACCTCATGGTCACAAGGCAGTAGCTTTACCACTGCGCCAAGGCTCCCCTTCCATTTTCAACTATTTATGCATATGAATATTTCATAAACAAAAAAAAAGGTCACCCCCATAGACAGTGTACAGATGTCCACAGAAAATATCATGTTCATATCTTCCTATGCTAGTACACTATGTGTGAAGCATAATAAAGTTCAGTATTGTAAGATTGCTTACAACAAGGAACTTTGAGTGTTCATAGAAAGCACAAAATTTGGAGAGTCAGCTTCCATAAAAGTGGACAAAACGGCCACTTGATTAGCCTATAAAGTTTTCTCCTCCGCCAGTGCTTACATCATACAGCTTGCCTGGACAATCATATGCCTTTCTAATTTATTTCTCTTAAACAGAATATGAAGTATACTGAAAAATTATGTATGAATTGCTACAATTAACCAGTCTTATTTCACATGAATATCTGATATTATATTTGACTAATCAAATAAATAAGTAGAACATGGGAATGGAAAGGTATACACATCCTCCCGCAAAAAAAAAGGAAAGGTATACACATCCTAGAGGAATGATCTGCAGCTCAGCACTCAGCATCACCTACGGTCTGACAGAGCTGATACAATTTTCTGCTGGCGCAACCAGCAAGCTTATACACAGGGTGATCGCACTACAGTCAGCGCTTAAGTTTCAACAATACTGTAACAGGAGGTATTATATGATACATGTTTGGTCTAGACAGGACTCAATATGGTTATGAGACAAGTCAAAGCAAGGAATTGCACATGGAAATGAAGTGCTAAACAGATGTAAGAGTGGAATCTGGTTGATCCTGAGTGTAGAGAAAGCTCAAGCGGATTTATTGAAACAGGAAACTTATTCGATGTCCATGTTTCTGCATCTTGGGCAGGTCCTGGATACTTTCAGAAGAGATAGAAGATGCAGAAACATGAGAGACAGATGTTGAAGTTCTATCTCAAGGACCATACAGAACAGGCACAATTAATATGCATGTGGTCCCCCAGCAAAGTTTGATGAAACACATTATTTTTTATCAGAGAAAATGCAGCTTTTAGAACATCCACCTGAGACACAGTAGATGAAAAATGACTATCACAAATTCACAATAGCACTCTAGTTAAAGAGAAGAACCAAGTAGTACTTTTCCTGCAACTGAAGAATCTAACCATGGAATTTAAGTAAGATTCATTTTGAGAATTCAAGCAATGATCTATGAATCTCCATGGAGACCTTCCACATCATGTACTATAGTTTCACCCAGCACCATATCCATACATTTTATACATTTGTTTGAACGACTCCATACTCCACAGCATCAACGAGTAGTTTCTAAAGGCAAAAAAATAATAGATAAAATATACCACCAGACTTGGTGAGTATACCTTTACCTCAACTATGAGTTATAGTCACAAGAAACTGATAATGTTGATTTCTTATGTAGGTACCAAGCGAGTTTGCATAAAAGATTATTTGGAAATGAAGTGAGTGTGTATAAAACAATAAGCAAATGGTCTACTGGACTAATTGTTTATCTAGCTATCTTTTCTTTATTACCAAGCAACAACTATTAGTTGGGTAAATAACAAGCAGGTGCCTGTAAGTGAAGCTGGAAGGACGCTATGATGGATATAGTTCTGAACGTATTTTGATATGAGATTATTTCCATGGCAAGATAGCTGCATGGGATTGACAAATAATTCTGAAGCACAATTTCTATGACACTTCTAGGGGTTTTGTGGTGTTGTATTTCTTTTTTTCTGGCTTATTTGATAAAAATACATGGTCATATACTTGATTTAATTGAGATTTGATTATTTAAAGGAAATTATGCAATGCTTGCTATTTCCCTACAGGAGACCCGCTCCCTCAAGCCTTTGGGGTCAGGCAGTGCGCTGATTCCGCGTCTCCCCTCCAATAAGTGAAACCATTGGTCGCTCCCTACTTCCTTGGCATAGTAGATTCACTTGATAAATGAGTTTTCAGAAAAATGAGAAAAGCTTGACCAGGTATCATCACATCATAACAAGTTGCTTATGGTTTAAAAAAGTTTGGCCATGATTTTTTCTTTGTATATTGACTTCTCTTCTTCTGGGAGGATGCCAACTGATATACTTCTTTGTGATATTCTGCAGCGAAGAGCAGCAAGCCGCAATTATATCTCGTGGTAGTTTCCATATTTTTTTATAGAGGAGAAACAAGACAGAGGAGAGCCAAGTAGAGGGGCCAAGGGAGGACCTCAAAATTAAGGAAAAAGATCCTAGATCAATCTGACCTCCTTGGTGAGGAGGGTAAGATGGAGGAGGCTCTTGGATCTCAATTGGCTCGGCTTCAACAGAAATCATCTGCGCAGCACGAAAATAAAGATAAAACCTTGGCAACAGAAACCACGGGAAACCTGAAATTCTGGACTGAACAAAAAGACATAAGTTGGGGAGAAATTTAGGTCGCTAGACTGCCGTGCTCCTGCATATGCATGATTTTGCAAATGTGATACCTCGGTGCTCCCTTCAGTTTTGAACGACTCAAAGACCATTTTGATCCCTCTAGCAAACATGTTAACATAACTACATACGCAATGCATTTCTAAACCATTAACCAAAGCATTTATGCACTCAGAACTAAAATCATCTAATTGTTCTGTTCTAAAATATTTAAATGTCTGCACTTTGGTATGGCTGCAACTTGGTGACATGAACTGAATTATGGCTGAAGAATAAGAAAGTAGAACCTAGAAAGATCTACCATGCGTACATAACAAATCTGAACAAAAATAACGAACACTGATGATTCCAAGCAGCGCATAGCAAAACCATTCTTTTGGAATATAAGACGGGTCATTTTTTATGTACTGTATAATAGGGCCATTACTTATACAGCAGATATCAAATTAAGCAAGTGGGTAGAAATCAGTAGAAGTGGACAACAAAAGTCAGCAGCCCATCACCTTGCAATATACATAGAACATACTTTCACCGACCATCATACCGCTAAACAACAAGACTCATCGGCCATCCACTTGAATTATTATTCTGCAACAGAACAAAAGAAAACACACATAGAACACCAATTAGAAGGGCTCCTACACACCAGTCAATAGTCTATATGGCAACAAAAACAAATCATTTGGTCATTCATCAGGCCGATGGTGTGCATTAGGTTGGGCCTGCTTACACGGTACAGAGACATTTAGGCTACACAAATCTTTAGAGAGAGATTAGGGCATGGAACAGAGGGGAAGCTCATCTTGGCGTCTCCCCAAAATTTGCCCATGGTTGCCTGTGCCCGCAACCTCGCACATGCTACTATGCAGAGGAAGAGGCATGGAAAAGGAGGTGAGGGTGGAGGCAGAGGCGGCGCTGCCGCTCACGGCAGAGCAGAGGCGAGCCGGGCCGCCTCCCTGGCCGGCCGGCAGCGCAGCCTCCACGAGGGCCGGCCTACTCCTTCACCCTATCGCCGACCTCCTCCCTCTTCCCTGTAGCTTCACCACATCGCGACGGGCCGACTGTTGCCTGCCCTCGTCGCCCGCCTCCCCTGCCCATCCACCCCACCATCGACCTGAGAACAAACATGGCCGGGTTACTGCAGAGGCATTCTACCGAACATGTTGCATGCAGGCAAACGGAAGGAAGACTAACCTCAATGCAAAAGGCAGAACGGCGCGACGGCGGGCGCAGGAGACAGCGGTGGAAGAAACTGGTCTGCACATGTAGCACACAAGAGGAAGAACACCGAGGTAAGTAGGGTGAATTGCGCAGAGAAAGCAAAGGGAAAAAGGACGAACCAAGGAAGGCAGGCACGGACATTAACCAGCAGCACCGATCGAACGCACAAACGCCATCACAACGGCTATGCACACCGGCGGCGAAGAAGGTCAGTCAGTCCGAGTCGAACAGGATGCGAAGCGTGGTGGGGCGAAGGAGGCGAACGGCGGACAGCGAAAATGGAGAGCGCGGCCTCTCTCCACACCAGGTAGCATTCGCCGCACGGAACAAACCCAACACCGCGGCGAAGGCACGTGCCCTAAGCGGACGACTCAGCCCCACCGTCATACAGACACCAGGCCAGCGGGTGAAGGCCACCCGCGCAAGAGAGGGACGCGCAGCCCCCCACGCACGCACGCCGCGGTCAGCGCGGGATGAGCCACGCGACGCGCCAGGAGTGGGCACCCGAGAATTTCGGACCCAGCCAATGGAAGAACCCGGCGAGCCCACCAGTCATCGTAGCCCACGCTCGATTCCCTGGGTCAAACCGTGACCAATCAAATTCGCGGATAATTTTTAAATGCATAAACTGTTCTACAAATCGAAAACAATTTTGAAATTCATGATTTTATTTCCGACTACCAAATGAGTTTTGCGCTTTCCCTCATACACTCCCCACTAAAAATTATGCACCATCCTATTAAGATCATCACACACGGACATGGAAAGTTTAAACACCTCATTCATGGGATGGCCTGCGCAACTAATTTGATCATCGCCTCTTTCCCAGCCAAAGAAAGTGTATCATGCATGCAATTATTCTTTTAGTGAGCCCCGCTTGCAGATTTTGGCACTTCCCATTCGACATTTTACCTTGTGGGGATAGGCAAGCTTACATATTTCTCTTCAAAGGTAAAGAGATAAACTTGCAGTGTAGTGCGCACCGCCTCCTGGCTTGTATCCCGGACAGGCTTTCCCAAAAAACATGCTACATCCAATGGCCTCTCTCTTTCTCTGTGTTAGCGATTTTTTCCAGCATCACAACTGATAGCAGCAGCACGTAGTATATGCATAGGTATAAAATTTGTTTTGCACTGAATCAAACTATGGCGGCTGTCATACCGTGTCCATAGGGGTCCTCCCCGGTGAAGCTAAAGCAACGAGAAAATTATTAACTGAAGGTAGCCCAAATGATATCATTTGAAAGGCTGACTCCAACGCTTCGGCTCTACGAACCGCTACGTTCACTCCTAGAACCACCCCACACAGACCGGAGGAGGCAACTTTTTTCCTTCCTCAACACTGGCAAGTGCCGACGATGGGTCCTCGTCCTTATCCGTCTACTGCTCCAGCAGCGGGAGCAGGCAGGGAACCCAACAGTTTCTCTCCGGTAGAGGTATAGGGCAAATGTAATATACTTTCAGATATGCTACATCAATGCTGGGCACGGCGCCATATCGAAATAATTTGCTTATGCTCTTCCTCCATCTCGATGGCGTTCTAATGGGCGGTGCTAGGAGCAGGTGGCTCGATTTTCTTGCCAGTCTTCAGATCTGGTAAGATCTGTGTCTGATGGTCGGCGCACGACACTCTTCCGGGTGGCGTTGGTGTCGGCTATTGCAGTTGTGTTTGGTGTCTTGTAGTGAGCTGTGTGGATGGCGGCATGCAGCGACATTCGTCTTCTTTGATCATGTCAGATGAAGTTGACGGTGATGGAAGCTAGTGGACATTGGGAAGAACCCTGATTGACATGCCACAAAGTTTCGGTCTTGTCGGCGGTCCGGTTCATCGGCTCGAAAAACATCCTTGTATGCAAAGATGCTCCTCCATATCTTGGTATAACCGCAGTGGAGGAGGACAATGGTGGGTGATGTTTTGGCGGGGCATAAGATTCTGCCAAAATGAAATCCTAGTTTTACTTTGAGAGAAACTTCTTGCGAAGTGTTTGATGCAATATTGCAAGACATCTATATATATATATCTCTTGTGATGACCACATATACTCTTTGTAATACGCTTTGTCTAATGAAATGTATGCGGTTATTTAAAAAATCATTTGAAACATTTCATTATCCATACCACATAACCATAATGTATTGGCGTATGGTCACTAGTTGGACCTGTGCACACGCATATCCTATGGCCGAGAAAAGTTCGCCGACGCCACCACGATCGGACTCCTCACCGTGTATTTGCCGGTGTCGTCCACCCATGTCAACGATCCATACAACGCTACTTCGGGGATTATTTGGCTATCCCCAACCCGAACCACGACCGTGTACCTCTGCTTCTCGTGCTTACCGTCGAACACCAACCTGTTGGGCACGACGTTCACCTTCACCCCGTCCAGTCCCTCCACCGTGGCATTGTACCTCACCGGCCCGTCGCCCACGTTGGTCACGGTCCTGGCGAACGTCTTCTCTCCGCCGTTGTAGTCGAAGAACGCGATGAACGACGGGTAATTGAGATCGAGCGTCGCGCCGGCGCAGTCCACGGGGCCCGACGATTGCACCACAGTCTTGATCTGCGCCGCCGTGAAGTTCATGGCGCACATGAGCTTGATGTAGTTGTCTGGCCCGGCGTCGTAGACCAGGCCAGGGTCCAGGGAGCGGTTCGGGTCCATGTGGCCGGACCCCATCGCAAGCGGGATGGCTGCGTACTCGATGCCGTCGGCCCTGTCCTTGATGGGAGCCAAGGTGTTGTCCGCCGCGCTAGCCGTCGTCATCATCGCCGACCGCACCGCCGCGGGGCTCCATTCCGGGTGCACGGCCTTGAGCAGCGCCGCCACGCCTGACGCGTGTGGGCACGACATGGACGTGCCGGAGATGACGTTGAACTTGCTGAACAGCGGCGACTGCGTCCCCGCGTCGGTGACGCTGGCGTTCTCCGCCCACGAGGCGAGGATGAGCGAGCCGGGCGCGAGCAGGTCGGGCTTGAGCACCGTCGGGCAGCTCCGCGACGGGCCGCGCGACGAGTAGGTCGCCACCTGCGGCGCGGGCTTCGTGTCCAGCACGGTCACCGCGAACTTGATGGAGGCCTTGGGCGCGCGGCTCCTCTGGATGTAGTGCAGCAGCGCCGGGGCGCCCCGCGGCTTCAGGATCACGCCCGGAAATGGGAAGTTCTCGTATAGCTCCCTCAGCGTGTCGTTGGACAGGAACAGCCCGGCGCGCACCTTGGCGGCTTTCACCGCCGATATCGCGGGGGTCAGGGCGTCGATGTACGGCACGTCGCAGACCACGACCTTGCCGCGGTTCGCTGCGAGCGCCGTGTCGTTGTCGCACAGGCCGAGGAACACGATCCTGGCGTTCCCCAGGCCGTGTGGGCTTCCGGCGTACAGCGATTCGCCGACCAAGGTCGTGCCGTCGCCGAGCCGGACGATGGCAGAGAACTCCCGGTCCACCGTGCCCGCCGCGACGGTGAGCACCCACGGCGAGCCGTTGCGAAGGTACCCGGGGTCCGGCCCGTCGTTACCGGCCGAGGTTGACACGAAGACGCCGCGCTGCATCGCCGCGAATGCGCCAATTGCGACGGGATCTTCGTATAACTGCCGGCCGTTGAAGCCAAGCGAGAGGGAGAGCACGTCGACGCCGTCGGGATGGCCTGGTCCATGGCGGCGAGTACATCGGAAGCGTACGCGTCGTCCTCCCACAGGGCCTTGTACACGGCCACCCTGGCGCGGGGCGCCATGCCGCGAGCGACGCCTCGCCCATAGCCGAAGAAGGACGCGCCGGCCACGGGCGAGCCGGCCGCCGTGGACGACGTGTGCGTGCCGTGGCCTTCCGAGTCCCGCGGGGAGTCGACGGCGATGGTCACATTGGAGTTGGCGATGAGGCCCTTGTTGTACTTGAGTGCGCCGACGAGCTTCCGGTTGCACGCCTTGGCCGCGTCGAACGCCGGGCCGGACTCGCAGAAGCCCTTCCACCGTGCCGGCACCGGGGGCAGCCCGTCGTCGCGGAAGCTCGCGCTCTCGGGCCACACGCCCGTGTCCACCACGCCGATGATCATGTTCTCGCCGTACTCGGATGCCTCCCATATTCCTCCGGCCGCGCCGACGCCGAGGCCGAGGAACTCGGGCGTGTGCGTCGTGTCGCGCACCGCCCTCGCGTCGTCGCGGTAGCACGACACGAATCCCGGGGAGCGCCGAAGCCTGTCGAGCCCATCCGCGGAGAGCCGCGCCGCGAAGCCGTGCGTCGCGTGGTCGTAGACGTAGAACATGTCCGCCCCTGGGGCGGCCGCGGCGAGCGTGGACTCGTACCAGCGCTGGTGGCTCGAGAACACCCCCGGCATGGCCGACTTGTCCATGTGCACAATGTAGGAGTAGGACGCCGCCGCCACAGTATCGGCCGCCGCCGGACGCGGGTAGAGGGCGACCAGGACCAACGCCGCCCATGGCCACATTGTGCGATGTACGTACGTGAGTAGAGCGCCGGCAACGGTGGAGTACGACGGCCGGCGTCTTAACGGGCGACGGCGCGCATGGCTATTTACTGCATGGAGTACGACTCCTTCGGTGGTTGCTTAGTCTCTGTTTAGACATGCCACTGGTAGCCAAGCCAGCGGCATGGGCCTCGTCGTGTACCACAGGGAAAGAGCATTTTGGCGAATGCTTACAAGCGTATGATAGAGTAGTCGATTTTGGTCGAAATGGTTCGGGCACGCACAACAACTAGATACATGTAGAATTAATGCTGAAGTTCATCACTGGGAAGTGTAGTGTCAGGCCGACAAGTTACTAGTTTAAGAGAAGAAAATCCGGTGGACAAGTTGATCAGTTGGAGCAGAGTTGTTCCGGGGCGAGTAACCCCAACGTGACCTGTCTCTGTCTGTTCAATTACGTAGAGGTATGTCACGGAGCTCGGAAACAAATCGGACAGCGATGCATGGCTATCCAACACAAATGGATACATCCATAGTTCTCATTATTTCCCATTTGCAGCCATGCATTTGATGCATGTTAATCTGTTGGGAACCCACTCATGCAACTACATATATCAGTTTTGCTAAAACGCATCTAGATATGTCATAAGTATTGCACATCTAAGTCCTATATTATTGATCTCTTGCGAAGATTCGTGTGAGAATTTTGTTTTGCTTTTTTTTCCTTTCTATACTTGATTGTTTCATTTAGATGTGCAATAACTATGGCACATTGACCGGTTCTTTTGGGTGATTCTACCAGAATCGCCCCCCTTCCCAGCTTCTCCCAGAATCACCACTCCATATGTTTTTTACAATCCTAGATAATTAGACCTTAACTAGATAGAGTTGTAAAAAAAATATGAAGTGACGATTCTGAAAAAAGCTAAGGAGGGGGGGGGGGGCGATTCTGGGAGAATCGCCGAAAAGAACTGGCCCCTAGATGTGCATTTGCCGACGAGCCATGCAAGTTTCTCTCCAAATACTCCAGCAGGGCGTCCATCACCGTCTTCTGCCCTTTGCCAGCCTGAGTAGGGCACCTTTGGTCTCGACAACGATGGCGTGGCCGCTCTTTTGTTCCTTTGCATGGACCTAGATATATCCTTCTCATGGCGCACCGGACACCGGTTGGTGAGTGGCCACTGGCGCGACTACGTACATAGGTACGACTGTAACGGTTGATCCGTTGAGCGGCTGCGGATCGTGCGTCTGTGGCCCATCGACGAGCCCTCGCCGGCGGAGACGGGTCATCGCATTGTGCCAGGCCTCGAAAGCGCGCGTGCGTTCCACCCTCTGCGCGCACACCCCGACGGTCGACGCATGCATCATGCAACGGTGCTGTTTTCACTGTGGCGTTGGCCGCGTGGGTGCGAGACCCAATCGCGGAGTGAAGTCTATTTTAAACCTTGAAATTGTAGAGTTCGTCATAAATGAACCCTCATCTTTAAATCCCTGAAGTCTATACTCTGTACTCATGAATCCCGGTCATTCCCAACCCTTAACCTGTTTGGTGCACGGGGAAAAACATGATCCCAGCCAGAATCAAATTTTTTTTTTCTACTCACTACACCGGGTCCACATCGTGATGGCTGTTGCCCTGGTCCTGCCGTCCCTCCGGAAGCAGAGCACGAAAGTTGGCCACCTTCTGCGTGCTGGCCAACTGGATCAGGGACAAGGCGCTGGAGCGTGCGAGTCCGGCTATACCGACGGCGCCTGAGGGGGCGGGCTTGCGGGTGGTGGTGACAGCCGCAGAGATCAGGGACAGCGGGCTGCTGCCGTCGGTGGAGTGGGTGGAGAGCGTCCCGGTCGTCGTCTGCCCGCTGCACGGCGACGTGGTGGTCGGTGCAGATAGGTCGAGCACCGTCAGGTGGCTGGTACTCAGCGGCGCGGTGTAGAGCGCCGTGGCCGCACGCGCACCACCCTTGATGATCGTCGTGAGCAGATGCTTGCCTATAGAACGGGAGAGAGAAGTGAGGCAACATGATTGTATTGCTCAAGCCAAAGGGCAATCGTACATGGGGCATGCAGATGCAAACGTGCATGACGACGTGCTAACAAACTCCGAGAGGCTAGCTAGCTAACCAGCTAATGATCCTAGCTTACAAGAAAGGATAAGCACAAGTATAAAATATTGCCTTTGGTCGTCGCCGTGGAGACGGCGAGCTGGAGGAAGACGAGGACTGACTTGCATGGACAGCCACATTTTGGCTTGTGGTTTGTGTATTTTGTGTTGGAATCGATGATGTGAAGGAAGGCGTGCATTGATTTCTAGCTAGACATTGCATGCGTGCTACACACTCTCCCAGTTTCCACATGCGTTCTACTTTTTCTGTGTTTACACATGCGTACTCAGCTGTAGCATTGCAAACTGGCCATGTAATATCCAAGATCCAGGACGTGCAGATCATATCAACGGCACCTCCTTCCGAGCGCTCTTGCATGTGGCCGACGCACTGGCCCAGTTTGCGCAAGGACCAACGTACGCTGCATTGCTGCTCGGATTGAATGGGCCCAGGCAAGAGAGAAAAGGAAGAGGAGATGAAGATGACATGCAGGCCCAGGTTGTCATAGAGAGAAACGAGCGATCCCGGCCGGGATTATGCTTACAAACTGGTCTAGAATTGGTTTAGGGTTGAAAACGATAGGGGTTGCAGAGGATAGGGTACAAACTTCAGGGATTTAAATGTGAGGGTTCATTTACGACGAGCTCTACAATCTCAAGGTTTAAATTAGACTTCACTCCCCAATCGCGGGTCCTCGTCGTTCTTTTGTCACGCTGCGTGCTATCACACTGCTCCATATAGGTTGCGTACACGGTACTCCCACTCTTATATTAGTTTACAGAGGTGGTATATTGTGAGGGCTGGGCGGTCAACGAGATCGACCTGAACAATGGGCAGCCCGCCCTGGACGGCCCGAAAATCCTGGGTCGGGCTGGGCCTGTTCGTGCCATCTGGCCGGGCTTGGGCCTAGAAATTGAGCCCGACGGACTGATCGGTCAGGCTCAGGCTGGCGAAAAACATGATTTTAGCCGTAGTCAGGTCAGGCCGATCGGGTCATGTTGGGCTTTTTCAGGCTCGGGCCCGATTTAGTAGGCCTGGCGATCAGGCCGCGCCGGGCCTGAGCCTGGGTTTTCAACACTAGGCTTTCTTAGGCCTGGCCTGAAGCCCGACCCGACCCGACATATGCCTAGGTATACCTCAGGTGCCTGAATGTTTTCACGCGTTTGTCGAATTTGCAATGAGGCCAAACACAGAGGCAGCGTGAGGAGCGACAATGACCACGGCGAGGCTGAGACAGGACCTCGGCCGAGACAGACAAGACTGCCATCGGCAACATCCTACAAGGAAGCGAAGAAGAAGGTTGTCGATTGTGGGTGCGTCGTAGCTGTACATGGAGGGAGGGGGGTTACATGGATGCCTACGACGTCGACTAGCACGACAGTGGGGGTGGGCGGTGAGAGGAGGTTGGGGTGGCGCACGGCAGCACCAACCGCCC
>NC_041392.1:687838972-687845293 GCF_002162155.2 Triticum dicoccoides | reverse complement strand
GTTGAAGGTAGGCCTGATAAGACGGTGTAGGTCGGGGCAAGCCAGAGGAAGAAAAAGAACAGTGCATGGTGCAGGATGGCCGTTAGATTTTGGTTGGATGCTCCAAATTGACTAGTGCTAAAAGTTTCTTCAGGCACCTTGTTAGGTGCTTGGTTTACAACATGGCCTAGAAGGGAGACACCGTTTGTGAGAGCTGTGTCTCTACTTATTTCTATTGAGATGATGTCTCTGCTTATATATTGTCAGACCTAAACTCGTCTCGCCTCCGGCACTCCTGCTAGTGGACTGGACCATAACACATGCGTTTATGTAGCTTTTATGGGAGTGGTTTTTGGAGACTTCTATGGACCAGTTTTAGAAGGTTTCGTGCAATTTACTTCCTTCTTGTTTTCTGTGTGTTTTATGTATCGGGTTTTGCTTTTTTTGTTTCCAGTTTATTTCCCTTTTTCTTCCTTTTTTCTTACTTTTCCAAATACATATGGACATTTTTCAAATAAACTATGAATATTTGTCAAATACACACTGAACATTTTTTGAATACACGGTGAATAACTTTTACATACACTATTTTTTTTCATAAATGCCATGACCATTTCTATTAAATCGGGTGAACATTAGTTAAGTGTTAGAATATAGAGTATTTTTTAATGTCCCAAACATTTTTGAATGGCACAAAATATTTTTTAAAGTTTAAAAACTTTTTTATATTTATATACTTTTTCAAAATTTTACAAGCATATATTTGAAATACATGAATATATTTTAATGCAATAAAAATGTTTTAGATGATATGAGCACTTTTTATAAATTAGATAAACAAACTTTCATGAAAAGCAGATCTAAATGTGTGAACGCTCTTTTGAATGATGCAAACATCTTTTAATAGTTACATGAGCAAATCTTTTTATGCTGTCGAAATATTTTTTAAATTGATGATGAATGCTTTATAATTGGGAGGTGAATTAATTTTTCCAATATATGCATTTAAGTTAATTGTAAATATCTATACGACTATTAAATAATCCAACATTTTCTTTTCTATAACCACCCCGCTTTGTGTACCCAGACTAATTTCTGCCGCTAGATTATCCCACTTAATGAGATCCGACGGACTAAATACATCTGATTAGAGGCAATGGTTGCATGTAGCAATTAGCTTTGACTGACCATACTCCACTGGACAAACTCCCACGCCACGCCCAGTCCGCATATAGAAAAAGAATAGCCTCGCACGACCTGGATAATGATTGTCCCATCTATTTCACACGACGCCCCAGCCCCGCGGCGTCCTTACGCGATGCCCGACCTGTTGTCCTAGCTCCGGTGGCCACACTGCCTCCGCCACCGATTTATACTGGTAGGTCGCGGACGACCGAGGCGCCAAGGCGGTGTTCCAGGCCTGCAATCCTCCTGCCCACGACGCCGGCGACGGCGACGCCCAACACCGCCAACCTGTTCGTCCTCGAGAGAATATGGTCCGTGCAGCCGGCGGCGTCGCCTCTAAGTAGTGGATCCTCTCACCTCCAAACGTCCAAGGTGCAGATCCCCTCTTCTTGTTTCCCCTATCCCCCCTTTTTTTTAAAAAATTCTGAACCCAAGACAAAATGCACCTATCCACCCACGTTGCGCTCGGTCGTGGATATAATAGCTTGGACCGGCATGAACATGACGTCTATTATCCATTGGTTGGGCTAGCCCTCGCGTACGTCCATGTTGCCGTAGGCTTCCAATCGGTTTAGAGGAAATCCATCTTTTATGTACGTACTTGTCGGAAAGCATAAAACACTAGCGAGTAACTTTCGGAGATCGTGGTTGTGACAAAAATTGGTACCAGATCACAGGTTGTTGATCCATGATTTTCAAAAAGCAAGTACAAGATCATGGTGTTACTGACCTTAGGAGATAACTGATCTATAATCCACTTGTCTATCAAGCTGTCAATGGTATTTCCAATTATCAACTACCCCCCTCTTTTGTAGTATTGACAAAGACTACAGTTTCTTTCATCGCCCAAAAAAATCACCCTGTTTTGGTAAATGTCAGCCATGTTTATAACCCATTTGCAAGATTTGGCACATGGAATTTAAGAACAATGAATCAACAAATCTTAATTAATTTAAGATCATATCTCAATGTGTATGATGTAGTGTGTTATGTCTTCTGTGTACAAATGATGTTGTGTGCTGCTCTCAAACTCTTGAAATTTATGACGCCACAGTTAGAATGGGTCTTGTTATCAGTAACTACACAAATGTATAATCTTTTCAAAGAAACCAGTTCTGTTTTATACAACCAATGTCCTATTATTTTATCTCCATTCCCCTTCTAATTAATCTGTTCACTTACCTTTCCATTTAATGTGTGTATGATGTTTCCATGGTCATTGATTATTTGTACAGGAGATGATGTGGGGCCATGGGTCTTGGTATTTTTTTCCTTCAATAATTGCATCGGTGCATGCGATTCCTCCATGGAGTCTTAACCTGTTCTTGTGATGAAGGGTAAAAGAAGCAGCAAATCTGATGTTTTGTGTTCTCTAGCTTTTCTGTATAACCTTTTACCCTTCAACAAGTCCATCTAAAAAGAAAAACTTCATACGGAGAGACGGAGAAACAAGCCAGGAAAGAAAAGTCACCCCCACAGTAATCATAAACAAATATCATGGTTCACTCAGATTTTTTCCTAACCAATATTTGTTACATATTTCTGCCACATGCATTTTATTTTGACATTTATAGAACCAGTATAGTTTGCTATTGGATAAGGACTTTAACTAGCACTACATTGATATACTGTTGCACATAACACATTAAAATATGGATAAATGGCTAAGAAGTTGAAGGTGCAGAATGTTCTTTGTTAAACTGGAAATGATTTTTTCGCAGTAGCAAACTTCAATGGTTAGAAAACTGGTAGTGCATATCATTTCTATACAGTTATTTCCGCACCAAATATGCATATCATTCCGATTAAAACCATTCTGATTGTTCAACCCCCTAAAGAGTAATTGACATTGTGATTTATGTTGCTTTGATACATCGATAACCAAATGTTGAGTATCCAGAAAAGCGGGTATGCATACGACCCCCTCCTATTATGCTATATGTATCAAGGAAGTTGTTTGCTGTCTTTATGAATTGAGACAATTAGATAATGTGTCTTGAATTATGTAAGATGTATTTTTTGGTTCCTAAAAGGCATTACATAATGACTGTGGTCTGCCATTTTTCCCACTCGATGCATATATGAAGCCTAAAGTCTTGTGATCAAAGTTGTTTATGCCTGAATCAGTCTATTTTTGGTAATCACATGTATCAGATTGTTTAACATTGGTTTCAGATTGGGATGACTGAGTTGTCATCGTGATGCAATGGAGGGTTAAGACAAGTGACGACGAGGGAAGGCGGAGGCTTGATATAGATGCTACAGCTGTTGTGGCGGTGGTAGAAGCTTGCGATTTGGATGGTAGAATTATGTTATGTTTACAAGGCCAGGTTAATAAAATAGAGAATGCACTTGGAGAGATGGCTTGTGTTGATTCTGACCAAATTACTTACTATTTCGTTCAGCAGTATAGACTGAACTGGGAGAAGGAAGCAACTAATAATTTCATTGAGAAGGCATATGTGAAGCTGTAGTATATGAGCTAATGTTTAGGTACATTATTTCTCCAACCATTCGAACTTCGAACTGTATATCATTGTTGTAAATCAAGTGGAATATATGTGTTGCCATAGCTATTCTATTCTGAGTTCAAGCTTTGAATATACTACTGCAAGGAATCTAACCATTTTTTTTTGAGATGGAACACTCGTATTCCATTAAGACACGGCTAAATCGCCGATTACATCACGGGTTACATCATCAGGATAGTTAGAGAACCACTGCTTAAACTCTCCAGCAACTAAACCCGCACCAAAGGAATCTAACCATTTTAACTATGCTCAATTTGTCTTGACACACCTATTATGAACTGTGCCTACACAAAAGAATGTTTAAAACTTGAAAAGCTAACCTCGTCGAGCTGGACATGAGGCGGGTCTGAGCAAGCTACTCCGTCTAGAACGATTGGTGTATGCTTGACCTTCAATTATTTAAGAATTTATCAGATTCCTACCGGAATTACCTTAGCAAATTAATAAATTACCAGTCCCAGCTCCCCAATTGTCAAAGAAAAAACTGCACATCCCATGTAATTTAGGCATGTACAGTGTCAAGTTCGGGCGAGTGCCCGCCACGTACAGCAGTCACGTCTCACATGTACTCGTTCAAGAGAGCACATCACTTAAAGCTATCCATTCACACATTGGCGGATTCAGGACCCAGGCCGGGGGGCCTGGGCCTGGGGCGTGCACAATACTTTCTTCGGTCAGTGTAGCATTTTGGGCCCTGTAGCCACACTGTAGCTTACTATTGCAGGCCTAGGGCCCAGGGCGCGGCCCAGTCCTAGCTCCGCCCCTTATTTCATGTTCCTGAAACTCTCTTTCTAATAATTGATTCCGTGTTTTGGGCATGGACACGGGTAAATGTAAAGTTGGACACAGCCTGGCCGGCCCATCTAGTAGCAAAGGCCCATCTGGCCTTCTAGCGACAATCGAGCGTGGCGAGACTCGCTAGCGATCTATCGTCGGCTCGCGCGAGCCGACAGGTTATGGATTAGTACCACCTCAAATATACAAAATAATATGAGCGAAGTAGACCGACGACGAATGAAAAACGGACGAAATTACGATGGTAAGAAGCGATATCCGCTTTATTCTTAGGTAAAGATAAAGATAAAGATAAGAATAAATATATAGTATTTAGCAGTAGTATTATCAGCTGTTAATAAATGTAGAATGTACTCCCCGCAAAATGTGAAAAATGTAGGACAAGACCGAGGGGTGTTGCTAATTGGATGCTCCGCATGTCAGATCCTGTGAAATGTAGGTGCCTTCACGGCTTCACCGGTGCTTGGAGAAAAAGGTATGTTTGCACCATCATCTTGGCCAGGTGATTCAAAAGCGCAACAGGTGCTAGCTTTTGCTTCCGGTACCAGCGGGTGCTTCAGGGCTTCCGGTTGAAACCATTGCACATATTAAATAAGCTTAAGCACTCTTGAAGCACTCTCAGTTGTAATTTCCTTTTTCTTAGAAGTGTTGTATTGTTTCCACTGAGATAATATAAGGCAGCTCCTGGGTAAATCTAGACCCTTCTCCTATTAAAAAAAAATGCTTTTGTATCAATGTGGTACCTGGAAAGAGACTTGCAGAAATTGTTCTTGTCCTGACTTGGTGGACACTTATTTAATATTCCCTTCATCTGGAAATACTTGTTGAAGAAATGGATGTATCTATATATATTTTAGTTCTTGATACATTTATTTTTATCTGTTTTTCCAACAAGTATTTTCAGACGGAGCAAGTACTTATAAGTCAGACATCCACCATTCTATAAGCTCGATACTAACCTTTTTTGTACTAATATCAAGTCAGACCTCGATGTATATTTATTATGTTTGGGGCTCTTTGTACTTCTTCTAAAATTTTAATAGATCTAAGTATTTTTCGCAAAAAAATAAAGTTATTGCTTTATTTTTTATTATTGGAACAACAAAAGGCCTAGCCTTTAGGTCAGTCTGAACAATTAATTTACATGTGTTTGCTTTAGGTGCCTAAAAACTTTTTACGTGCCAGTTGAATTTGCAGCGAGCTCAAAGGCGGAGGCAACTTGAGGAGCGACAACGACGAAGGTTGACCAATGTGAGGCCAAGCTAGGACTTTGTTGGAGACAGGAACGAGACCGCGAGCTTCGACATCGTAGGAGAAGATGAGGAAGCAGGTTTACGGGTGCGACTGCAGGGTCATCGCCGTTGTAGAAGGGGGGAGGGGGGGGTGCTCATAAGGATGGCCATGGTGACGACAAGCATGGTAGTGGGGGGAGGTCGAGGGAAGGGCGGGCGACTAGGTGGCACGCGGCAGCGCCTGCCTACCACGAGGGTTGGAGACAAGTGGATGTGCAGTACTGCTGGTCGAGATTGAGCTAGCACGAATAAGAACAATGATGCTATCTTAGTACAATGGGCGTTAGATTTTTGTTGAACGCTCTAGAAAATCGACTAATGTTAATAGTTTCTCCAGGCATGTTAATAGGTATTCCACCACTCCAACATAAGGGCATGTATAATGATGCTATCTTAGGAGTGCCATGTTGGATAAATGCTGAGGTAGAGGGGAGAGAATTCATAAGTAAAGGTTTGCCTTCTCTTATTTAAAATATCATCTGTTAGCACAATATGTGTCACCATATTTTTTGAAATAACTAGTTGAAAGGATCGATATG
>NC_041392.1:687809855-687838538 GCF_002162155.2 Triticum dicoccoides | reverse complement strand
TAGCTTTTCTTTAGCAATTTAAACTTTGCATCAAAGTAGGTTGTCTAGATATGCAACTAGATGAGCAACCTATATGATGCAACACGAATAGGAACACAAGCAAGCAAGATATATGAATCAAATAAGCTACACAAGTAAAGGCACGAGATAACCAAGAGTGGAGACGGTGGAGACGAGAATGTGTTGCCGAAGTTCCTTCCCTTTGAGAGGAAGTACGTCTCCGTTGAAGCGGTGTGGAGGCACAATGCTCCCCAAGAAGCCATTAGGACCACCGTAATCTCCTCACGCCCTCACACAATGCGAGATGCCGTGATTTCACTATTGGTGCCCTTGAAGGCGGCGACCGAACCTTTACAAACGAGGTTGGGGCAATCTCCACAACTCAATTGGAGGCTCCCAACGACACCACGAAGCTTCACCACAATGGACTATGGCTTCGCGGTGACCTCAACCGTCTAGGATGCTCAAACACCCAAGAGTAACAAGATCCGCAAGGGATTAGTAGGGGGGAATCAAATATCTCTTGGTGGAAGTGTAGATCGGGGCCTTCTCAACCACTCCCGAGCAAATCAACAAGTTTGGTTGGCTAGGGAGTGAGATCGGGCGAAAATGGAGCTTGGAGCAATAATGGAGCTTTTAATGGTGGAATATGTGAGTCAACGGGGAAGAAGGAGACCCTTTATATAGTGTGTGGAAAAGATCCAACCGTTACCCACCAACCAGCCCGCGGCCAGCGGTACTACTGCGCCTGGCCAGCGGTACTACCGCAAGGCCGCGCGGTACTACCGCACGGCAGTGCGGTACAACCGTACCGTCCCACGGTACTGCCGCGACCCCAGCACAGAAACAGACGCAAGATGGGGGTGGTACTTCCGCACGCGCGGTACTACCGCGTCCCCCATGCGGTACTACCGCAAGGCAAAAGTCCCAGCCAGGGGGAAGGGGAACTTCCATGCCTACTTCCGCAAATAAACGGAAGTAGCAAAAACCCGACACAGTAGTACTGCCGAGGGGCGGTACTACTGCCTGACCGCATAGCGCGGTACTACCACACGGCAAAAGCGGTACTACCGCGGCAGGTGCGGATGTAAAAAATTACATCCGCTCCTACTACCGCAAGGGGGCGGCACTAGCCTGGTGGGCAGCGGTAGTGCGGCTCTAGGGGACCGGTACTACCATGAGCACCAGCGGTACTACCGCGTCACGGCGCGGTACTACCGTGGATGCCTACGGTACTACCGTTGATCCAGGAGCAGTACTACCGCAACCACAACAGCAGCCAGTCAAAGGAGGCAGGAAAAAACGGAGGAAGCTCCAAGGAAGGAGGGGATAAAAGGAGACGTGTACGTGATGATTCCACCCAAACCTTTCCAACGCGGACCCCCTCTTAATAGTACGGCTTTCCTACGACTCAAATCCACCAAAAAGAAACGTAGAAAAGACGCCGTCTTCGTCAGTCTTCGAGGGGCACCCAATCGTCTTGTGCCTAGCAAAGAAGTGTCTGGAAAATTCATGGCACATGATTAGTCCGCAAATGCGTTGTCATCAATCACCAAAACACTTAGGGATAAATATGTCCTTACAATCTCCCCCTTTTTGGTGGATTGATGACAAAACGGGATTTGCACAAGGAAAAATACTATTAAGTAAAAGCAAACCCCTCCTCTCTATAATATAGACGGGCTCCCCCTAAATGTGTGCCACCTAGATGAGCACGAATACTAGGAACAGAGCTCCCCCCTATATTATAGAGACAAGGCAAATTTATCACTAGACAAGATAGTACAGATATAAGATAACTAAGATAGATAGAGTGCATATGTCTTACACCATATGGAGGATAGGTCTCGAAGGCACAAACCGAACAAAAGCAAACGAGGCAAACGAGGTCCAAATGACAAAGTAAACAAACACACCAAGCACGACACAACGCAAATCCCTACACTCTCTCCCCCTTTGGCATCGAGACGCCAAAAAGGCAGAGAGGACACCTACACACACGGGGTGGGTCAGGCAAAGAAGTCGTCCCATTGCTCCTCGTGCTCCTCGTCAGACTCAGCGGCGGGGATAGTCTCCTCGATGTCATCCTCTGAACTGGTCCACTTGTAGCCCTGCTTTGACATCCAGGCAGCCTCAGGTGTGATGACGTCCTCAGACCCGCGAGACACATCCTCTCCAAAGAGCCTCATCACCTTCTTGTCACGGCGGCGACTCTCCTTGTCAGTCACGTGAGCCCTGTACTGTCCCTTTGCCTGCATGCAGAAGAGAGTCTTCATCTTGTCCTTCAGCTTCTTGGCCCATGATGGCTCAGAGGAAGAAGTGGTGGACCTAGCAGCACGGTCCTCAGCAGCAGTCTCAGCAGCAGCAGCCTCCCCCTCACCAGCAGCCCTCCTAGCAGAAGATGCCTCAGCACGGGTAGTGGTGTTGGCCCAGTTGGGCTTGATGCGGAGGCTGATGGACTCATGGCGAATCTAGTCTGGAGCAAGGAACTCATCACCTGGATACATCTTCTCCCAAGTGGTGGAGAGCAGCAGAAACATGTACGGTCCATAGATAGGTACCTTGCGAGTGAACACCGCAAACCGAAGCTCACACCACATGATGTGTGAGACATCAAGTGGCTGAGTCTGAGAAGTACGTGCCTCTTCACACAAGAGCAACATGTCCACTAGATATGCATGAACCTTTTCCTTGTCGCCAATGCGTGGGAACAGAGTGTTGCGGAAGATGCGATGCATGATATCCAGAAAGGAGTTCAACACCCAAGATGACTTGCCATTGGGGAGTACCTTCTCAACAAGGAAGGGCTGAAGCTGGTTCTTGTTGGCAGACTCAGAGTTGGCATGGGGGCGAACGCCAACGGGGGTGTGAACCCCGTCATCAGGAATGTGCAGCAGATCCATGAACTCTTTCCATGTAGCAGACAGCTAACGGCCATTGGTCATCCAGGTCATCCTCTGCTCCTCCCCGGGATGAAAGTACACTGAGGCAAAGAATTGACAGATAAGCTCAGGGTCATAGTCAAGGTGAAAGGAGATCACCGGCTCAATAGCAAACTGCTCCACCAAGTCCAGAGCCTCTCCAAAATAGTCACGAAACTTGTCTTTCCGCAGGTGATGCATGTCTATCCACTTGACATCCACGGAGGTATTCTGCTTGTTCTTGATCACATCCAGATAGATGAGAGCCTATTGCTTGGTCCAGAACAACTCGGTGCCTCTGAGGATAGCCCGAGGATTCACATAGGGATTGATCTTCCGGCGCTCAACATACTCAGTGGTTGAAATCTCGTCCATGCCCTTAGCCGGTTCCTTTTGCTTGCTGGCAGTGGTCTTGACATTGCGCTTGGGGGCATTGGAGCCCTCTGGGGCTTCATCTTGGGGGTTGCGCAGACGCTTGGAGCCAGTGTCACGACTGGGATTGGAATGGCGAGAGCCACCACCTGAGACACAGAACGCAAAAACACCCACAACAGCCAAGAGAGATTAATGCAAAGACCACAACAAAGCAAGTGAAACAAGTAGAAAGCACACATGATAAATGCCTAGAGAGAGATTTGATCCCTACGGTAGTACTGCCAAGAGCTGCGGAGCTAAGAGAGTAGTACGGCTCTTAGACGCGGTAGTACCGTGCAAGATCACGGTAGTACCGGGTGTAGGAGCGGTAGTACGACCTTAGCGCCGCGGCTGGCGCGGTAGTACCGCATCTGCGGAGCGGTAGTACCGCACCTGACGGGCGGTAGTACCGCAAGAGCGGTAGTACCGCACATCGGGCACGGTAGTACCGCACCGCGTCAGATCTGAACTGGTTCAAATCTGAGAAAGCCCGCGAAACCACGACGGTACTACGGTTGGACAAAGCTACCACAAGACAGCATATCAAGTATGTTTCCTACGCATCACGACTCTCCTAATCCTACTCTTGCATAGATTTGGCCTAAAATCTCAAGAACGACAAGTTTCTCCCCAAAAGCCTAGAAGCAAGAGAATAGCCAAGAAAAAAGAGGGATTTGGGGAAAAACCTTGGTCCATGGCAAGAGGAAGTGGTGGGGAACGATCCCACCGGCCGGAATCCGAGGAGAGTGGCCGGAGACGGAGATCCGGCGAGGGCCTCCGGCGCCGTTCTTGAGAGGGAGAGACGTGGAGAGAGAGACAATGAATGGGTATGGGGAGTTGGAACTCCGCTGCCCGAGTCATAACCCCCACACGCCCTTGACGGCACGGTAGTACCGTGCCCAGACATGGTAGTACCGCACGGTGTGGTACTTCTGAAGTACCACACCAGAGCGGTAGTACCGTGCTGTGGCGCGGTAGTACCGTGCCTCCCAAAGCGATAGTACCGCGCCCAGACGCGGTAGTACCGTGGGCTCAAGAAGATGCACGTTTCGAGAGCGAAAAACTGGATCTTTGCACAAACCACTCCGAGCCAACACGACACCACAAGACCACGCAACACACAAAACCAGAAAGGCACACGACAAACGAACCAACCATGAGACACCACCTCTCCAAAAGAGAGGGCAGTGGCCGTAGCCACCTATGTTTGAGTCAATTGGTATGGCACCGCGAAGAATTATCCTTGGGTCCAGGACCAAAACTCGTCTTTGAAGCACAAGTACCATCAAACATGGCTAATGTGAAAGACTTGATTGATTTATGCATAATGGGGGGAGGGAGAGTTCATTGAGAGAACATCACTCCCCCTATGTCCATGCCTACATCTAAATAGGACAACACATTGAGTATGGTGGGGTGTGCAAAGGTTCAAGCAACATTGCTCGAATCGATGATATTTAGCTCATGCCTTAACTCGCGAAATCTTGCTTCATCCAAGGGCTTCGTGAAGATATCTGCAAGGTTATCATGAGTGTTGACGTAGTTGAGCTCGATCTCTCCTCGCCTAATGTGATCCCGGATGAAGTGATACCGGATCTCAATATGCTTCGTCTTAAAGTGTTGCACCGGGTTGAGAGAGATCTTGATGGCACTTTCATTGTCACACCAAAGAGGCACTTTGTCACAAGTGACACCATAATCCTTTAAAGTTTGCCTCATCCATAAGAGTTGTGCACAACAACTACCGGCCGCCACATACTCCGCTTCGGTGGACAAGAGAGACACACAACTTTGATTTTTGGAAGACCAACTTACCAAAGAGCAACCAAGGAATTGGCACCCTCCGGAAGTGGACTTCCTATCCACTTTGTCTCCCGCCCAATCGGAATCCGAGTACCCTACAAGCTTGAAGTTTGATCCTCTTGGGTACCATAAGCCAAAGTTTGGGGTATGAGCCAAATATCGAAAGATTCCTTTGACCGCCACATAGTGACTTTCCTTAGGTGCGGCTTGAAACCGTGCACAAATTCCCACACTCAACATGATGTCCGGTCTAGATGCACAAAGGTAAAGCAAGGATCCAATCATGAAATGATATACCTTTTGATCCACCACTTTACCATTGGGATCTAAGTCAAGTTGGCACTTGGTGGGCATTGGAGAGGAAGCCGGCTTGACGTCACTTAGCTTGAATCTCTTGAGCATGTCTTGAGTGTATTTGGATTGATTGATGAAGGTTCCTTCTCTTCTTTGCTTCACTTCGAACCCTAGAAAGAACTTCAACTCTCCCATGGAGGACATCTCAAACTTTGATGTCATGAGAGCGGCAAATTCCTCATTGAAAGCTTTGTTAGGGGAACCAAAGATAATATCATCAACATATAATTGGCACACAAACAACTCCCCTTTGACCTTCTTAGTAAAAAGAGTGGGGTCGATTAGCCCAACTTCAAAACCACGGTCTCGTAACAACTCGGTAAGGTGGTCATACCACGCACGTGGGGCTTGTTTAAGGCCATAGAGTGCCTTATCGAGTTGATACACATGATCGGGAAAGTAGGGATCCTCGAACCCGGGGGGTTGCTTGACGTAAACCAATTCATTAATGGGACCATTAAGAAAAGCACTCTTCACATCCATTTGTTGTAACTTAAAGTTATGATGAGAAGCATATGCAATCAACATGCGAATGGATTCAAGACGAGTAACGGGAGCAAAGGTTTCACCGTAGTCGATACCCTCGACTTGGGAGTAGCCTTGTGCTACCAAATGAGCCTTGTTGCAAATGGTAATCCCATGGGCATCTTGCTTGTTCTTGAATATCCACTTGGTTCCAATGACATTGTGGTTCCCCGTTGGCCTTGGCACCAATCTCCACACTTTGTTGCCCTCGAAGTTGTTGAGTTCTTTGTGCATGGCATTGAACCAATCCGGATCTTCTAGCGCCTCATAGACCTTGTGGGGTTCCACACAAGAGACAAATGCGTGATGCTCACAATAATTTGCTAATTGTCTACGAGTGCTTACCCCCTTTCTTAAGCTTCCAAGCACATTCGTCATGAGATGATCCTTGTTGGAGAGCTTGGAAGCAACCTTGGCGGCACGACGCTCTAATTCCTCCTCGATGGTGAGTTGAGGAGCGGTTACTTGATCATCTTGAGCGCCGTCATGAACTTGTTCTTGATCTTGAACTTGCTCGGGGGAGAGAACTTGACCTTGGGCATCACTTGGTGTGTTCACACTGTCTTGAGTATGATCTTGCCCTTGGTCTTGTTCATGAGGTTGAGGGCCTTCACTTTGTTCTTCGGAAGCGTGTGGGCCTTGGGTTGGTGATGGCTCCACTTGAGTGGAGCATTGTCCTTCTCCTTCGGCCACAAGGGGTTCCTCAATGGGTAGGATGAAACCAACACCCATTCTTCTTATGGCTTGAGGAGGAATTTCATCACCTACATCACAAGTGCCACTTTGCTCCACTTGGGAGCCGTTATTCTCATCAAACTCCACATTACACGTCTCCTCAATAAGTCCCCTGGATTTATTAAGGACACGGTAAGCATGAGAGTTTGTAGCATAACCAACAAATATGCCCTCATAAGCTCTAGCCTCAAATTTAGACAACCGAACACCTTTCTTGAGAATGAAACACTTACACCCGAATACCCGGAAGTACTTGAGGTTGGGCTTGTTACCGGTGAGTATTTCATATGGAGTCTTGTTCAAGCCCTTGCGGAGGTAGAGCCGATTTGATGCATGACACGCGGTGTTGATGGCTTCGGCCCAAAAGTTGTACGGAGACTTGAACTCCGCCATCATGGTCCTTGCCGCGTCCATCAACGTCCGGTTCTTCCTCTCCGCAACACCGTTTTGTTGAGGGGTGTACGGCGTGGAATATTGATGCTTGATTCCCTCGTCACTAAGAAACTCATCCAAGGTGTAGTTCTTGAACTTGGTGCCGTTGTCACTTCTTATTGTCAAGATCTTTGCATTGTGTTGACGTTGTGCTTCATTTGCAAAGTCAACGACGGTTTGTTGGGTCTCGCTCTTCCTCTTGAAGAAATACACCCACGTGTACCTTGAGTAGTCATCCACAATCACCAAGCAATACTTCCTACCTCCAAGACTATCGAAGGATGGAGGCCCAAAGAGATCCATGTGAAGGAGCTCCAAAGGCCTCTTTGAATAAATGATAGTCGTGGGAGGGTGAGCCTTCTCATGTAGCTTTCCTTCGATACAGGCACTGCAAGCACGATCTTTAGCAAAACTAACATTCGTTAGTCCACGGACATGGTCCCCCTTGAGGAGACTTTGCAAAGATCTCATATTGACATGGGCTAAATGGCGATACCAAAGCCATCCCACATCAACTTTAGCCATTAGGCATGTCGCGGTCTTAGTGGGTCGCTCTGAAAAGTTAATCACATATAGACCGTTCTCGACATGCCCAACAAAGGCTACTTTAAGAGTCTTGCTCCACAAGAGGGCCACGGTATCGATATCAAAGAAAGTGGCAAAGCCCATGATATAAAGTTGACGAACGGAAAGTAAATTGTATGCAAGGGACTCAACAATCATGACCTTCTCAATCGTGAGATCATGAGAGATGACCACCTTGCCAAGTCCCAATACCTTAGAAGATGAGGCGTCACCCCACTCGACATTGGTGGGCATAGATGGAACCTTGTGCACGTCCACCACCAAGTCCTTGCTTCTGGTCATATGATTTGTAGCTCCGCTATCGAGCAACCATGATCCCCCACCGGAAGCAAACACCTACAAGAGATCAATGCTTGGTTTTAGGTACCCATTTTGTAATGGGTCCTTTGATGTTAGAAACAAGGGTTTTTGGAACCCAAATAGACCATTCAATGTATTCATGAAGAGAACCAACAAATTTGGCATAAACATGCCCATCACTAGCACGGCATAACACAAAAGAAGGATTAAAATCGCCGGCTTTGTTGAGAGGGATGGAATTGCCCTTCTTGACATTGTTCTTCTTCTTCTCCTTAGGGGCACTCTCTCCCTCCCTCACAAAGGTTTGCATGAGGGGAGGAGGTTGTTTGGTCTTGTCATTCTTCTTCTTGTTCTTGGAGTCGGGCACGTACCCAACCCCTTCCTTGGCCACACCTCCCTTTTGGTTGATCAAGAGATCGTTGAGGTTCTTCTTGCCTTGTATGAAAGTCGCAAGACCTCTCTCAAGTTGCTCCTTCAACTTCGCATTTTCCTCAACAAGATGTATATGCTCACAACACGGGTTAGTAGCATTTGCATTATCAATTAAAACCATATGAGGAAAAGTTGCTTTCTCCTTAGTTAGCTTCACTTGGAGTTGATCATGAGACTCCTTGAGACTAGCGTGAATACACTTCAAGGCCTTGTGGGCCTTGTCAAGTATATCAAACTCCTCTTTGAGTCTAGCAAGATCAACCCCGAGTTTGGCCTTCTCGGAATTTAGCACACGAGAAACAATGAGGGCATGATCATAATCTTTCTTTAACTTAGCATGATCAATGTTGTGTGACTCCTCAAGAGCCGAACGAAGACCACGCTCTTCCTCAAGAGCATTGGAAAGATCCGAAATCTCATCGGCATAGTCACGACTATGCCCTTCCATCTTAGAGATGGTGTCTTCGTGAGCCTCGATCATGTCATTGGCCTCACCCAGTTGTTCCAAGAGAGCAACAAATTGCTTCTTGGATTTTCCCTTGAGTTTGCCCATAAAGGCCTCAAACTCGTTAGCCTCCACATTAGCTCCCTCAGGTTCATTAATGCTATCCGTTGGGGAAGGATGATTAATGATGGTAGTTTTGATGTTGGAGGTTACCTTGTTAGTGGCTTTAGCCATGAGGCACTTGGTGGTGATGCTCTCGTTGGGTGAGTCGAAGAGAGACACCCGTGACGTTGTTGCAATGGCAACGGAGGCCATGGCAACCGAGTCATCATCATCATCATCATCATCATCATCCTCATTATACTCTTCTTGCACAACCAAAGCCTTGGGAGGAGTCTTCTTGGTGAAGTTGTTCTTGTTGGGGAACGACTTGGCCTTGTCCTTTCGGATGAGTTTGCCACCATTGTCTTCCCTCTTCTCATACGGGCATTCCGCAACGAAATGACTCACGTTGCCGCAATTGTAGCAAGTCCTTACACGTTGCTTGCCCCTTGTGCCACTCGAGTTGTTTTTGCTAAAATTGGGCCTCGAGTTTTTCTTGCTCCAAAATTGCCTTGAAGCAAGTGCCATGTGTTCATGATATGCATACTTTGTATCTTCAGGGTTGCTCTCCTCTTCTTCCTCTTCTTCTTCTTCCACGGTGAGCTTGGCCTTCAATGCAAGGTTAGGCTTCTTTGCCCGTTGAGAACGGAGCACCGCATTGTCGGCGGTCTTGTCCAAAATGTTCATGGCCACAAACTCATCCAACACTTCGCTTGAGGTCAAAGTGTGGAAGTTCGGTCTTTGACGAATGACGGAAGACATGGCCTTGTGGTAGGGCATCATTGCCTTGAGGAATTTGCGCTTGATCCAATTGTCATCCATGTCCTTGCTCCCGTGATCTCGTAGTGAGACTGCGAGTTTGGTTACTCTCCGATAAAGCTCACGAGGTTCTTCATCTTCCTTCATTGCAAACTCATCGGCCTCATCTTGTACCACTTCATAGTTGGAGCGTTGAATGCTTGCGCTTCCCCGGTAGAGAGACACGACACAATGCCATGCATCTTTGGCCAAGGCGAAGGGACGAAGATGAGGTAGGTCTTCGGGTGGAATTGCATCTTGAATGATGAAGAGAGTATTCTCATTGAATTGATTGTCTGCGGCTTCTCGAGGAGTGAAGTTGCTTGGATCATGTGGATAGAAACCTTCTTCAATGATTATCCAAAGGTTAGTGTTCACATGATTTAAATGACGTTTAAAGCGGTAAACCCACGAATCAAAATCCTCATTTTTCACAATCTTAGGGGGAGGACCGGCATGATTCAAATGAGTGGAAGGAACCGGTCCAACATAAACAAGTGGTGGTTCCACATGGGAAAAGATGCCAGTGCCATTCTTGCCACTAGAAGAAGGAGCGTTTTCACTACTAGCTTCCCCCTTGTCGGGGATAGCATCCTACACCTTGATGGCGGGATCACCCACTTTCAACGGTGCGGTGGATAGTTTAAGCCCCTCAAGAAATTTAGTAAATATGCTTTCAACTTCGGTCGTCATGGAGGTTTTCAATGTCTCCAAGGCCACATTGAACTCCTCACGAGAGACCGAAGTTCCCCCATCGCCCGTAGACGAGATAGGATTCACACCGGAGTGTTGCTCCGCACCGTCTACGGTATCAACCATACTCTTTGGACGGTAAAGTCCTTAATAAAGAGACGAGGCTCTGATACCAATTGAAAGGATCAATATGGTTGACTAGAAGGGGGGGGGGTGAATAGGCAACTAACAATTTTTAGCTTTTCTTTAGCAATTTAAACTTTGCATCAAAGTAGGTTGTCTAGATATGCAACTAGATGAGCAACCTATATGATGCAACACGAATAGGAACACAAGCAAGCAAGATATATGAATCAAATAAGCTACACAAGTAAAGGCACGAGATAACCAAGAGTGGAGACGGTGGAGACAAGGATGTGTTGCCGAAGTTCCTTCCCTTTGAGAGGAAGTACGTCTCCGTTGGAGCGATGTGGAGGCACAATGCTCCTCAAGAAGCCACTAGGACCACCATAATCTCCTCACGCCCTCACACAATGCGAGATGCCATGATTCCACTATTGGTGCCCTTGGAGGCGGCGACCGAACCTTTACAAACGAGGTTGGGGCAATCTCCACAACTCAATTGGAGGCTCCCAACGACACCACGAAGCTTCACCATAATGGACTATGGCTTCGCGGTGACCTCAACCGTCTAGGATGCTCAAACACCCAAAAGTAACAAGATCCGCAAGGGATTAGTAGGGGGGAATCAAATATCTCTTGGTGGAAGTGTAGATCGGGGCCTTCTCAACCACTCCCGAGCAAATAAACAAGTTTGGTTGGCTAGGGAGTGAGATCGGGCGAAAATGGAGCTTGGAGAAATAATGGAGCTTTTAATGGTGGAAGAGGTGAGTCAACGGGGAAGAAGGAGACCCTTTATATAGTGTGTGGAAAAGATCCAACCGTTACCCACCAACCATCCCGCGGTCAGCGGTACTACCGCGCCTGGCCAGCGGTACTACCGCAAGGCCGCGCGGTACTACTTCTTGCAACCAAGCGGTACTACCGCACGGCAGTGCGGTACAACCGTACCGTCCCACGGTACTGCCACGACCCCAGCACAGAAACAGACGCAAGATGGGGGCGGTACTTCCGCACGCGCGGTACTACCGCGCCCCCCATGTGGTACTACCGCAAGGCAAAAGTCCCAGCCAGGGGGAAGGGGAACTTCCATGCCTACTTCCGCAAATAAACGGAAGTAGCAAAAACCCGACACAGTAGTACTGCCGAGGGGCGGTACTACTGCCTGACCGCATAGCGCGGTACTACCGCACGGCGAAAGCGGTACTACCGCGGCAGGTGCGGATGTAAAAAATTACATCCGCTCCTACTACCGCAAGGGGGCGGCACTAGCCTGGTGGGCAGCGGTAGTGCGGCTCCAGGGGAGCAGTACTACCGTGAGCACCAGCGGTACTACCGCGTCACGGCGCGGTACTACCGTCGATGCCTACGGTACTACCATTGATCCAGGAGCAGTACTACTGCAACCACAACAGCAGCCAGTCAAAGGAGGCAGGAAAAAATGGAGGAAGCTCCAAGGAAGAAGGAGGGGATAAAAGGAGACGTGTACGTGATGATTCCACCCAAACCTTTCCAACGCGGACCCCCTCTTAATAGTACGGCTTTCCTACGACTCAAATCCACCAAAAAGAAACGTAGAAAAGACGTCGTCTTCGTCAGTCTTCGAGGGGCACCCAATCGTTTTGTGCCTAGCAAAGAAGTGTCTGAAAAACTCATGGCACACGATTAGTCCGCAAATGCGTTGTCATCAATCACCAAAACACTTAGGGATAAATATGTCCTTATACTAGTTATTGTAGATAATGATAAGAGATAACCCACCAGACATGTTTTTATTATCACTCTAAATTACGTACAAGCCTTAAGGTAAGACTATCTTATAAACCACTGTATATGCCCTAAGTGGGTTAACCCAGGAAACGCCCCAGTGTCCCGCGAGTCTAGTGTAGACTAGCAAGTTCTTTTGATCGACTTTCTTTTAATTAATTTCTAAGCAGTTTTTTTACTTCGACTGGTTTTTGTTACGAAATTATCTAAATTAAATGTTCGCAAACATTCATGATTTTTTAAAACTTAAATTTCACAAATAAATCATGAATAAAAATAATCATAAAGTTTGAAATCTTTGCAAATTCAAGAAATTTTCACATAATTGAAAACAAATGATAAATACAAAACATGTTCATCAATTTCAGAAAAATCAGGAATTTTTAAATGTTCAGAAATTTAGAAAACATATCCAATTACCAATTATATTCAAGAATTTGGAAAATGTTCTCTGGTTTTTTAAATCCTGAATTTAAAAGTTGTTTGTCAGATTTTAATAATGTTCCCAGATTTAAAAAATGTTCATGAATTTAAAAATACTCCCATTTTAAAACTAATTTATAGATCAAAAAGTTAAAAAAATTAAACAAAAGCAAAAAAAATAGAGAACCCGGTGAAATAACTTAAGAAAAAAACGCTAAAACACATGTCCACGGAAGGTTTCACAAAATAAGTGTCTCAACTTTGTACTAACTTTAGTACAAAGTTGTACTAAGGTTAGACACTTATTTTGGACGAAGGGAGTATATAAATAGTAGTATTAACAGCTGTAGTAATAGTAAGTAAGGTTCAGAGCACAGAGGAATTTACATCAAATGAACTTGCTAATAATAGTGTAATAGCTCGTATCTTTCTGTTTTCGCAGCTCTATATAGCACCGGCACACCGGTTTGTACAGAAAAAATAGAAGACAAATCCCAACTAAATTCACAAGAGGATTCTCTGATCTTGATTGACACTGGACAAGGAAAATCAACAACTGTGACTTGTGAGGCCTGAGGCGTGAAGTTTCAGACCTGAAGTTAATTTTCCCTGAATCTAGAGAATCTGCCACCCCTCTTCCCTGGTCTCATCACCAGGGCAGTTGAGCTCCTTCGCACCGATGTTAGGAGCTATGTCGCCGCCTTAAATACCCAACCGATTGTCCAGGTAACACATTTGTTTCAACGACTTAATTGACTGCATAAAAGTTAAGAATGGTGATCCTTTCATTTCTGTACCAACTATACCAACCCAGAAGCCAAAGATCTGAAATCATCACTGTAATCAGACATTTGTTCGCTAAAACTTGAGTGTGTGAAACAAAAAGTTCAACTGTGTTGCAGCAGTACAAATCAATAGCCAGCGATGGATCTATCAGGTCTAGAGTGAAATCTTGGAAAGTGTTGACCAAGTGTGGATAAGTGAGTGAGGTTTTTGGCTATTTGAAATGCAAAGAAGGAAAAATGAGACCATTGTAATTGATGCTAATCGCAGTGGTGAACATGAGGAAGCGTCTGTCTCCAAGTTTATGTAAGCTGCCTGGGATGCACCCCATCAGTATCAAAATATAATCAAGACGTTTTTATAGGCTAGTTTCGCTGCTTTCGCCTGAAAAAACGTTTTATATTTTGGTACCGAGGTAGTAGAGAGCAACCCGGTATGAACATTAGAGGTCAATAGTCAAATGCCCCAAAGCCATCAGATGCTATCCGTAACAAGTTGAGAAATAAGTAATTCATAACTTCAATACGACTTTACCAATAGAAAAACTGTATTCTAAGCAAATGACAGAATGCACAAATTGGGGATGCTTTCGGCTAAAATCTACAGTGTAAAACAAATTAGACACTAAAGGAAGGCATCAGAGAAGCCACGTTGGTCACAAGCATCAAATCAGAAATTTTCCATCCCTGTGAATTAGTGGGTTGGCTTGAGCACAAGTGCCAATGGTGAACTTGAAACATGAGAGAAGGAGCAGGGTTCGGCAATTGCAAAATACTACTAATGGAGAAACTTCTCCAGCAAACAAAGCCCCAAATTGGTCCTTCAGGCGCACTTACATGTCAACCGGTGCAAGATAGTCGGCTTAACACAGTGTTCTTTCACTGCATTACGGATCGCAATAACAATTGGACTCATGCACAAACTCCACTTCAAACGCATATAGTGTCACCAACTGAGTGGATTCGCAATCCAAGATACTAAATATACTCTGCAAGTGAAAGAAACTAGCACAGGCATAAGACTCAAACACGTTCTAATAACTCTCAGCTCCGGTGGCTAAGACTCAGACAAGTTCTAATAACTCTCAGCTCCGGTGGCTAAGACTACTTGGGAGTTGATGACAGCGATAGTGGCTGACGTGACTTTCACAGAAAACTTATCTGACAGCAGCACATAATAGGAGATATGTATAACCCAGGAAAAACTGAAAGCAGCAGATGCCACACATAGCACCAGATATTACCAACCAGTGCACACATTTAAACGTTGTCAAGGCATCCAGATGAGCCTTGGTGTAATGCTGATTTATCCTATTTTCAAGTAAACCTTCTGTTAAAAGACAACAAAGGTTCCAGCAAGAGGTCAAACACTTGACCTCACATGGCATACGTGGAAGGAAACGGACCCATGCTTGTCTCAGCATGTGCGGTAGTTATGTATATATCCGTGAGTGAGTCGTGTGGTTTTGGATCATCATGTTATCATACATGTCTGTCGGACAATTGACAAGCTGTTGGGTGAATCGCGTAGCATCTGCAGTTAACCGGCTGGAGAACAATCACTTCCTTAAGCCCTCGAGAATCAGTTCGGCTAACACTTGACAATCAATCCCCCAGCATCTGATCGTCATCCCATGGGAAACAAAATGCTGAGACAAGAGAAAAGAGCTTAGCGGTTCGCTTAGTACTAATAATACCAGGGTAAGTAATGGGACAGATGCAACTGGTACTTCATAGTTGTAACATACTGCACATTTCTTAAATCTAAACATGTAATTTGTTGCGAGGGGTAAAAACAAACATCATCATGGTATGCATTCTTCAGATCCAAAATTACCAAATGAGGGATTAATTCTGAAAGATGCAAAGAGATCTCCTGATATATTGTGATTCATTACCAACACGACGATGAAATACAGAAGCTGTTACATAACTAACAGTTTCTTATATTAAACAATTTAGTATATCGCAAATAAAAAGTATGATTGCAAAACAAAGACTGGAAAAAAAGTTCATGTAGGTTCCACAAATATACTGAATTATATGGTCAATATTTCAGTTTTAGAAAGACAGAAATAATGATTTTACACTATGGCGAGAAACAACTTCGTGTAGAAATTCAACTTGATCTGAAAACAACATTCACTGTTTCCTTACTTCTAGGAATATGGCATAACAGAAACATAAGAATCAAAACCACTATATGAAAGCACGATTTCCTTTCTAAACTTGGACAGTTTGTTCCTGAATATCCAAAGGCCCTCATTCTAAAGAGATCCAAGTTTGGTTCTTTACTGAACATGAGATAGACTGCATTCAAAGATTTCCATGACCAACTAGTGCAAACAGGTCGAATAGGAAGGAAACTAATCTTATCCTATACCACATATTAAAGGTTTTACACAATCACGATACTGATATTTATGAATGAATGTGTGTGTTCTACTAGTACAACCGAAATGTTTGCAGAATATGCACAATCACTAGGCCAACATTTCTTGTAAGACAAAATCACAGAGGGCCTGGTCCATCAGGTTGAAACAAAACTGAATGGGTAAAATTGAATTCAACATCTACATCTAATGCAATTTAAATAAAACACCTTTTTCATTCGTAGGAAAAGCATATGTTGCATTCAAAACAAAAAATGTTGCTTATGTCTCGATCTAGGCTTAGGTGGAATAATTGTTGGAATGATGAAATCTACTTTACTTTATTTTCAGTGATGGCAAGTGATGAGTTTCATATGAAGTAACACTATAGTTTGCTATGTTTAACATGATGGAACCTCACTTCAAACCAATAGCAAAAGAAAGCTTAAGAAAATGATTCAGATATACTTGCATGTCTAGGTCGGACAGGGTCATTCTTGCTCAGGGACTGTTCTGGCCTTACCATAGTTCTGCAAGATCTCAAACCTTCTCATTTCCCGATCATAGATGGCCGCACTTAAGCCCCATCCGCCAGGGTTTTTGATGGAAAAGCTAGGTGAACGGGATCCCCAACTGAAGAAAATTCCATGGTTGCCCAGCCTTCTTGACATATGCCAGCGGCCCTATCCGGTCCTCAGCTCGTAGACCCTGAAGCAGTAGCTAGAGTCTACCTTCTCAATATAGCAAGAACATGCAAGTCTTCCATCCGGATGAATGAATAGCCTTTGGTGCACATAATTATGCTCTATCCCCTAGAGCAACTTCCATGGAAATCTGTCACTGATCACAAGCTGACTGACACTCATCCTTGTTGAGTTTATTGTGGTATGGAACACCTTACCCGTTGCGTCCCTCAAGTATGCAGTACCATCTTGTACAAACACCACATCTGTTACCTTGGCATATACTCCCATCTCTTGCAAAGATTTCTTGAAGTACCATGGATCACCCATGTGTATGACAACAATTGCATTAGAACCACTGATTAGAATCATATCCATCACAGAAACCTCTTTTTTTGAACACCATATTATATTAATTAACCAGCCACACGAGTACACTCATTCGATACAATATTCACCACACAGGGCGGTACATCATTTATAAGAATACCATCTAATCTATTGTCAAAGCTATATTTAGCGATTAAATGTGCCACCATATTGGCCGAACGGCTAATCTTTGACAATTGAAAATTGTTGATCAACTTCGAGATGCTCAACGCTTTCATCTTCAGGTCACGCATAGCAGACCTGTCATAGTCCCTGGATGCAAGAGACGCTACCACAAAAGCGCAATCAGTCTCTATAATTATAGGATTATGAAGAGAAATACCTATGTAGAGACCGGCAATGCAAGCCCTAAGCTCCGCTTCCTCCACGCTTTGACAGGTATCAATGAAATCCTACGACAACCTCTTTTGATGGTACCAATCTCTACCTGAAAAGGTATCTTGAGACCCAACCGACAGTGCCATACCAACATGATATAACTCTCAATTCCAGGCACTCAGATAGTTCTCAAGAGATTTTCAGTTGCGACATGGTAGATGAAGATATTTGTTCCATTGAAGAAAGCGAGATTTTCATCGCTCCCCCAACCAGCATCATACTTGAATCACTCTTGAGAGAAATATTGAACACCCTGGTTCTCCTCCAATCCCATCCTTGTGTCCTCATTAGCTGAGCTTGCACCTGTCGGTCTTGTTTAGGCAAGTTCTCGATCCTAACATGATACTTTGAGGGTGCAACAAGCTGGAATGACTGCAGGCCTAAGCAAGACAGGCTGTGGAAGCCAGCTATAAATACTTCTCCATGTGTAGCACACATCACAAACCAGCAAGGGTTCACAATATTTCATTTGCTGAAAAAAAATTCTGTGGGATACCAGGTCCGACATAAACCCAATCGCGGAACTTCAAATTGTCCTCGTGAGATATGCAAGACAAAAATTGTCAAGTAGGAACATATAAAATAAGGTTTCACTTTTGGTTGATAGAGAAAATGGTATAGTGGTGGGCTTTCATTCAGTACACCATGTGCAACACAACAACAAATATGAGGACACAACTATGGCCCTTATCACTAAATCCCGGCCCTGTTACAGTAATACCCTCACATTCCATATCTCCCCTAAACCCTTTAGGTTTCTTCCAGAGAAACACTTCAGTTCCAACATGATGAACTCAGGTGGCATATACATAGAGCTTAGAAAAAATTATTTATGATACATTTGAATCCAAGTTATTTTTCTTATTTTTTATTTAAAATTAAAATTTATTCGCCCTTTTTAACTATAATTACATTATGATTATGTCACACCCATTTTACATATTTTAAAACTTAATAAACAGATATCATTATCAAAGCGACAATGTTCGCTCTCTTTCATGTGGAGTATATTCTGTTTTGATGGATAATTGGCCTAATTTAATTGTTTTGTTTTTCATGAGAGCTCTATTCTGCCTTGATCTTTCTTACCATCATATGTATACATACTAAATTTTTATATTCGTTATAAATTATTTATGCTAAATGCACAATCATAGATAATATATTGAGTTGAGTTGAAATTGTATTCAAAATCAAAAGTTATATTATTTATTTAATACATGCAACTCAAGAAAGATAGTTGAACAAAAAATCTTAAATGTGAGAAAATAGGAATAAAACCATGTCTACTAAAAAATGAAGTTATATTATTTATTTATTATATCATTTGCATCAATGCATTGTCTATATTTGTGTGTATCCTAACTATCTTGGTAGAGATATCTAAGTTGTGTGATATAAGAAACCTTATAGAGGTTTCTAGTTTATAATCACTCATACACAATAAAAATCTAGAGTATATATTTGTTATCTAAGAGAATCTTGTCTCTTAATCTATGGCAAGATGCTTTATCTAGTTTTTTCAATGTGTTTTACATATAGTAGTAGGTTTAGTAATCTGTTGATAAAGGGTAGAATATAGCCAAGGATGACTTGCCGGGTATGTCCATGTATGCTTCATGGGAGGGTATGCATTACTGCTTTGAATCCATGCTGATATTTTCTGGCAAGTTATTCTTGGTTAACATCTTGTTCTTGTTCTCTCATGCGGGGCCATTATATGAATTACATGTTCACCTTTAGCTTCCGGTGCAATGCATACATCATACCATTATACATTAAGGATGGGGTTAGACATTATGTCATGATTATTATTTTACTTTAGCTGAGAATGATGTACCTATTGTTGTTCATACATAACAATCTGCAGGGCTGACAGTGGCATGGTGAGACTTAGATATGATGTGCCATTTAGGTGAGGTCTTCGAAGCCTACACAAAATATATTAGATTATGTTATTGTTTATGTATATAGGCACACTTGCAACCCACAAACTAGATGTATGGATTAGTTAAAAAGATGTCGGTGTAGCGAGTGGCATATCACTTGACTTATAGGCATAGTGAGCCGTGACAAGGTTGAAAAGAGTTGCAGCGGTAACATTTAACTACCTAGGCGATGTTCAATTTTCCCCTTCTAGCTAAAAGTTCAAATACCCACAAACATGGAATCTCTAATACCTTCTTCAACACAAAACTGTAGAACTACAAGCCCCATGCTTACTCTTTTCTTTACTTTTTTGCGAATCTGTCCCACGCTTACTCAAATAGCAAAGTAGAGTATGTAGACATAATTGAATAACACACAAGAGTATCTGTCCTACCATAACTTGTCTGGGAGTGAGAAGTAAGTCAATTGGAAAATATCATAATAGCAAGCTCGATCAATGACAGTAACTATGTGGTGTGACTGCTTATATCTGCGTTGGGAATTCCCCGAAGAGGAGAGGATGATGCAGCACATCAAAGGTAAGTATTTTCCTTAGTTATGAAACCAAGGTTATCAATCCAGTAGGAGAACCAAGCAACACTATGTAGACAGTACCTGCACACAAACAACAAAAACTTGCAACCCAACGCGTAAGAGGGGTTGTCAATCCCTCCTCGGTATTGAGATAGATTAAATTGTATGAGATTTGATAACTAGATCTAACTAAAACACAAATAAAATAAATAAAGAAAAAGTGCAACAAGGTATTTTTGGTTTTTGGATAAATAGATATGAAAATAATATGATAGGAAGTAGACCTAGGGGCCATAGATTTCACTAGATGCTTCTCTCGAGAAAATAGCATATACGGTGGTTAAACAAATTATTGTTGGGCAATTGACAGAAAAGCAAATAATTATGACGATATTCAAAGTAATGATCATGTATATAGGCATCACGTCCAAGATTAGTAGAATGAAATGATTCTATATATACTAGTATTACTCCACACACCGACTGCTATCCAGCATGCATTTACACTACTAGGGAAAAGCCTATACACAGAATCTTACCAGCAGCGCGCTATAAAATCAGGCGCTGCTACTAAGTAGCAGTAGCGCGGGCTGTGGAAACTCGCTGCTGAAACAACTTTATCAGTAGCGCGCGCACTCCAAGCGGCGCTACTGCTAAAATTCCCACGCCGCCGCCGCGAGGCCAGTTATAGCAGCAGCGCATTAAAATAGACAGCGCTACTGCTACGTAACGTAGCAACAACACATTCAGGCAATAATCGCTAATGCTAAATTAACTACAGATCTCACTAGCCTCATCCACAGATCACACTCACACACACTCGATCACGGTCTCCTCCTCACCCCCCGCGCCGCCGGTCCTCCCCCGTCGCCCCTCCCCCGTCGCCCCTCCCCCGATCTGCGCCGCTGTTGCCTCATCCTCCTCGCTGGACTCGGTACCGGCCTCCTCCCCCGTCCTCCCTCCACTCGCCGCTAGCCGCCCCTCCTCGCTCCGCCTTCCTCCTTGATCCGTCCCCCCTCCACTCGCCGCCGGCCGGCCCCTCCTCGCTCCGCCTTCCTCCTCCGTCCTACTATCTTCTCCCTCCTCGAGTCGCCCCTCCTTGTCCCTCCTCCCTGATACATTTTGATTTAGTAGGCTTTCATATGTAACATTTTGATTTAGTTGATTTAGTATGCTAGTGGATTTAGTATGCTAGTTGATTTAGTATGCTAGTTGATTTAGTCGATTTAGTTGATATGATTCAGTTGATTTAGTAGGCTAGTTGATTTAGTTGATTTAGAACATTTTGATTTAGTTTGTTTAGTAGGCTAGTTGATTTAGTTGATTTAGTAGGCTAGTTGATTTAGAACCTTTTGATTTAGTTGATTTAGTAAAATGGCGCCACCACCAGCACCACTATGTCGACTGTGCAAGTCAAGGTGCGCCAGCAGCCTTGCAACTGGCAAGCTGTTCGGCATCTACTTCCATCCGAGTTTTTGTCATGCGGCAGTAAGAAATTAGATGAAATGTAACAACTATTTTATTTTTAGTGTTGGCATTACTGCATTGTGTCATTTTGCTTTTCTTACACAGATCGTCCCATGCAATGTGAGGTTGAAATTCAACAAGCTGACAGGAGACACTGTGACATTTGAGGCTCCTGGGGGGCCGTACACTATGGAGGTCGAGAAAGGACGCAATATGTCGCAGATTGGAGGAGATGGATGGGCCCGTTTCCTCGCTCGCATGCGTCTTACTGGTGGTGAGTTGATCAGATTCTCCTTCAGAGCAGAAAGACCCAAGCTGGTTGTCATTTATATCAACCTGGTGGAAGATGATGAAGATGACGAAGATGATGAAGATAATGAGGACCCACTGAATGAAGATGATGAGAACCCACTTCATGAAGCCATCATAGCTCAAAGAATGAGGCTGAGCAAGGAGGAGGTGTGCAACCTATGGGACATAATTCCGCCACGTGATGACTTTGTCGGGGTGCCATTCGTGACCCGCCTGACAAGTACCATGGTCGATCGGCATGAAATGGTATGTTATACGTACTGCATGTAGTAATTTGATGATATATATATGCTTTATTGTTATACTTACAAATGCAAATTATCCGATTATATGCTTAGTGAATCCGATGATATGCTTAGTGTAGAGTCCAATGATATGCTTTGTGGAATCTAGTCGATGATATACTTTAGTGTAGAGTCTGATCACATGCTTAGGCTATTTATTAATTGATATGTTTTTCTTATTCAGAGATTGCCAAAGAACCTATATGTGAGTTGTGGTATCGAGCCTGGCGAAGAAGGCTCAGTTGGACTACGCCTTACCGCAAGGGGCTCCGTCACCACATGTACTTACCGCATGGGCACAGATGGTCGCACACACTTGAACTCGGTTGGGTGGAAGAGATTCCTCGTTGGCAAGAATCTTTGTGCTAGACAGGCCATCCTAATTACTATCAGGAACACCCACCGCCCAGGCTTGAGGATGATGATCGTCGTCGATATCATCTAGAACTACATATGTTTATGTGGCTATATCATATAGAACTACATATGATGATCGTCGTCGATATCATGTAGAACTACATATGATGATCCTCGTCGATATCATCTAGAACTAAATATGATGATTGTCGTCGATGTCACCTTGTACTGCTTGAGGATGCATGTTGAGTATATATGAAATTGTTATCTAGTACTCCCTCGGTTCCAAATTACTCGTCGTGGTTTGAGTTCAAATTTGAACTAAAACCACGACGAGTAATTTCGAACCGAGGGAGTACTACCTAGTACCTATAATGCTTTATGAAATTGATATCTAGTAGTACCTAGTATCTAGAAATTGCAGTTTATCGAAGCCGGAATGGGGAAATGGTGAAAGATATAACAGTAGCGCTGGACCGGGAAATCGGTACAGCTAAGTAATAGCAGCGCGTTCCTGAAAAGCGCTGCTGCTATAGTCAATAGTGGTAGCGCGGGTACATGTAGCGCTACTAAGAGTTAGCTGTAGCGCCTTATTAGTAGCGCGGGTACCTGCGCTGCTGATAGGCCTAAAACCCGCGCTGCTGCTAGCCTTTTCCCTAGTAGTGTTAGTGTATAAGTTCATGGAGTAATGGAGTAATGCAATAAGAACGATGACATGATGTAGACAAGATGTATTCATGTAGGAATAGACCCCATCTTATTATCCTTAATAGAAATGATACATGTGTGTCATGTCTCTTTCTTTCATTGAGATTGAGCACCGCAAGATCAAACCCATCACCAAGCACATCTTCCCATTGCAAGAAAAATCAATCTAGTTGGCCAAACCAAACCAAAAATTCAGAGAAGAAATCATAGCAATAAAGATCATGCATAAAAGAGTTCAGCAAAGACTCAAATAATATTCATGGATAGATCTGATCATAAACTCACAATTCATCGGATCCAAACAAACACACCGCAAAAAGTCATTACATCAAATAGATCTCCAAGAACATCGAGGAGCACATTGTATTGAAGATCAAAAAGAGAGAAGCCATCTAGCTACTACTTACGGACCCGTAGGTCTACAGTGAACTACTCACGCACCATCGGAGGGGCAAGGGTGATGATGAATAACCCCTCTGTGACCGTTGCTCCCTCCGGTAGAGTGCCGAAAAAGGCCTCTAAACTTGATCTCGTGGTTCTGGAATTTGCGGTGGCTAGAATTGTGTTTCGTCGACTCCCCTAGGTTTTTGGGATTTTATAGTATTTATAGAGCCAAGGTCGGTGGAGAAGCTTCCTGTGGTGCCCACTACCCACCAGGGCGTGCATGGGCCTTCTGGCATGCCCTGGTGCCTAGTAGGCCCCACGGGCCTCCTCCCGTGCACTTCTTTGGCTCCTTGGGTGTCTTCTGTCCAAAAAAGATCTCCAAAACTTTTCATGGCATTAGGAATTCGTTTGGTATTGTTATTCTGTAAAGTAAAAAAACAAGCAGAAAAGAGCAACTGGCACTGGGCACTATGTCAATAGGTTAGTCCCAAAAAATGGTATAAAGTTGCTCATAAATGAGTATAAAACATCCAAGAATGATACTTTAATAGCATGGAACAATCAAACATTATAGATATGTTGGAGACGTATCAGCATCCCCAAGCTTAATTCCTGCTCGTCCTCGAGTAGGTAAGTGATAAAAACAGAATTTTTGATGTGGAATAGTACCCATCATATTCATCACAAATTGTTTCTCTGTAGCATGGACATTTGGACTTTAGATGATTCAAAACAATAGTCTATAATTTGACATGATGCCCTCAATACTCAACCATATCAACAAGAAACCATATCTTTCAAAATATCAACACTAAACAAAGCTATCCCTAGCCCATTATGCTTAATCATCGATCAATTCATGAAACACACTCAAATATTACCTACATCCAATGCACAAGTATGATAATAGTGTTCCATAGTTGGTGATTTATAAGAGAAGATGGAGACTCAATAAAAATAACAATTGCATAAAAGTAAATAGATAGGCCCTTGTAGAGGGAAGCGAAGATTTGTAGAGGTGGCAGAGCTCAAAGCTTAAATTGAGAGATAAAATTGTTTCGAGAGGCATGCTTTTCCCTTCAATGAAACCGACTGTGAATTACCAATACTTTCCATGCTAGGTAAACCATAGGCAATTCCAAGCATAAAATAAAGTTTATTCATTTTCCCACCATTCTTTCACAATCCATGGCTAGCCGTAACCACGGGTGCCTTCCATACCAACACTTTCCAAGGAATTTATTATTTTACAATGTAAAGTAAATTTCTTTTTATTTCGGGACAGGGCATCGTCCCTATTACCGGCTACACTCTTGTGCAATGACAAGTGAATAAACACTCATCGTGAGAATAAAATACCTAGCATGGAAAATATTGGCCACCCCTTGCCGCTTCATGAGTGGTATGGGCACACAAAAAGGAAATTCATTTTGAAAATTAGAGTTGGCACATACAAATTTACTTGGAACGGCATAGAAATACCGCATATAGGTAGATATGACGGACTCATTTTGCACAACTTTGTGTTTAAGGAGTTGGATGCACAAGCAGTATTCCCGCTTAGTAAAAGGAAATGCTAGCAAATAGATTGAGAAGCAACCAACCAAGAAATGAAAACTATCATAAACGAGTATTAAGCATAACTAACACTAAATAATGCACCACGGGTAGGATGTAACTTCAATGCATAACTATTAATTTCCATGCTTGCATAGGGAATCACAAACCTTAATACCAATATTCTTACTAAAGCATAATTACTCACCAACATGACTCACATGTTGCTATCTCCATATCGCAAAACTATTGAAAGGAATCAAGTTTTAATATCGAGTGATCTTCATCATAGTTTTTATTATCCCTCTTGAATATCCAACACTTTGGGACTAATTTCATATATTACCATCGCTTATATCAAGCTCTCAAACAAATTTAAGTGAACAACAAGAGCACAAATATTTCTTCAAAATTTTCATCTCTCAAAATAATATAAGTGAAGCATGAGACGATATTTATTCAAAATTTACTGACTCCCAAAATAATCTAAGTGAAGCATGAGAGCAGATTTCTTCAAAATTAAAGCACCGCCGTGCTAAAAAAATATAAGTGAAGCACTAGAGCAATTCCATAGCTCAAAAAGTTTAAGTGAAGCACACAAAGCAATTTTAACAAATCATAGCATCATTATGGCTCTTTCAAAAAGGTGTGTCCAGCAAGGTTGATTGTGACAAACTAAAAAGAGAAATAGGCAAAGACTCATATAATACAAGACACTCCAACACTACTAGGGAAAACCCTAGCAGTAGCGCTGGTTTTGTGCTCACTAGTAGCGCGGGTAGGTGTGCTACTAATAAGGCGCTACAGCTATTGCTTAGCAGTAACGCGTGCCGCACGCGCTACTACTAGGACAAATAGCTGCAGTGCTTGTTCACTCCCACGCTGCTGCTAATGTAACTACTGGCAGCGTGTTTTCTTTCCATCGCTACTAGTATTGTTTTTTAATTTTTTTAATTTTAGTGTATTTATGCGCCATCGCACAAATATTGGTACAATACCAGTTATGAGGTTTACATCATTATGTCCATAACGGTGTGTCAAATGAAGGTGGATTAGGTTCAAGTGGAGGCAATATGTGGTGCATGTCAAAAGTATACTACTAATCCAAACTTGATCTAGTTTGGACTAGTAGTACTTTCGATGTGCACCACATGTTGCCTCCACTTGAATCTAATCCGCCAGCACAAGCTATTTAATCATCATCATAATCATTAGCACCAAAAATATTTATTTAATCACCACTAACACTAGCTAATAATAATCATCAGTCATTACCACCAACACTAGCTATTTTGTCAACATAGTAATAGTGTAGCACATCATCATCCTCAAACTCATTTCTAGCTAATCACTCTTGCTGCTCTCTCTTAGGTAAAACAACATAAAACATGTGTAGCTCTCCTCCTTGATCAAGTTGGAGCATGCAGATGAACCTGTCTCCTAATTTTGGGTAGCACATCTGTTTGCTGCCCCTAGTACTTGTCTGCGCTCCCCCATCACATATCTGGTCCAGTCTTGCACTATTAAGCATTCATCGCTGATCTTGAATGCACTAAAGTAACATGTAGGATATCTTGGCCGTAAGCTAATAATACTCATGGTACCTTTAGTCTCGATCCCATAAGGCACAACATTCATCGGGAGTCCCTGTTGAAGAACATCGTATGGTCACATACTTAGCAATGAAGTTTAGCTTCACAAATAATGTATGGAAAAGATGCACTTAGGACAAATAGTAAAAATCTTACCATCCTTCCTAAATAGATGTGACCGTAGTTCATGACGAACACTATTGGTCGCACGTTTTCAGTACTAAGATTTCTAAGTCCAGGAAGAAAATTTGTCTTGACGGTATCAAGATCCTCAAGCCATGAAACATAATGACTTAGCTCCTCGCAGTTTAGTTCAGCCCCTGGACAGTAGTATGTCCTGTCTACCAAGCGCTGGACATGTTTGCTTGCACCAAAATAAGCTGACAATACAAATTAGTTGTCAACTATTTTTGAATAAACAATATCAAAGACATAAATATGGTTGAGAAACTTACATTTTGGTCTAATTGGAGGCGTCTGCACATCGACCCAGATGTCGGTATTACCTTCAATATCATCTTCCGGACGAATATCAAAGGTGATAACCATATCAGGCTAAATGCATAAGTCTTGCATAGTGCTCGCCATGTTTTGCATCCAAAATAGGTGTAGTCGTCTAAATTGTATAATTTTGCGTGGAAAATATAACCATGCTCGGTCTTCAAATAAACTTTCTTTACCTCCGTAGTATGACTGAAACCTATCTTATCCAATACGAAAACTCTTGCATGGCAGGGGATACGCTAGTAGAATAGTAAAAAAATTATAAGTTCAAGCAAATGAAGCAGATGTCATGCTTAATTATGAAAAAAGACTTGTCGTTGTGACTTACTGTATCCACTTCGAAGTTCTCGTCCAGCTTGATGCTGAAGCGCCTATCATCATCTAGGAAGATTCCGTCGCACAGGCCGCGCTCGTCTTCACAGTATTTGCAAATACCAAAATCCTTTTTGTCGTCAGACATTTCCTATGTTCATAGTTAAAACATTAATTGAAAATCGATAGAAGATAACTACCAGGATACTCAACACACAAATCCGGGGCACTCGATATTTCCTACATATTCTGGCAAAAGTCATGCCAAAATTCACGGAAAAATCCGGCATGACCTTTGCTAAAATAGGATATATCGAGCGCCTGAAATTTGCTGGAACGGAAATGAATCAACACTCCGGCAAAACATAGGCCACTCGGAGGTGTAACCTGCAAACATGATCGGCCACTTGGATATTGAGCAACACAAGATATACATTTCAAAATATCTTATAAGACTCAAATTAGCATGCATTCAATAAGCAAAAGTAAATCATCTCACGCGTCCGTACATCGTTGAATATTATCACTAATACATCCCGAATAGTGTCATACATATAACATCACTAGTACAACTAAAACCCTAGCACACGACGGGTATCGGCACGGGCGGTGGACACCCACAGAGAAGGAACCATCACGGGATCATAGCTCTAGTGAGATCCCTGGAGAACCTGCCAGGTATTGGAGAACCTGTGCTCTAACACAAACAAGTAGCGACGGACGTGCGCGTCCTCCTCACTGACACGGTGACGCACCACCTCCGCGGAGTCCTCGAGCCTCTGGACCGTCACTGGCCCACGCGACCGCCACCAAAAAAGGTTCGGGTCAATGACAGGCTGGCTCCTCACCAACCTGCGCCCCCCAGTAGGTAGCGCCTCCCAGTACCACCCCGGTGGAGCCTAGTCCCGGACATGGCCCATCTGGTCAAGCAGGTGTCGTCCTCCGCCGACTCGACGATGAGGATGCGGGATAGGCATCGTCCACGTCGATGCGGGAAAATTGCTTTAACTAAAAAATAGCAACAAGTTCTTACTAACTAGTTCTATTAATTCAACTAGTTCTTACTAAAAATAAACTTACTATAAATAAAAATATTCTAGTACCTAATTAGTACCTAGTTCTTACTAACTAATTAGTACCTAAGAACTACTGCCCTAATTACCCTAACTAATTTAATTGAGGTAGAAACCCTAGGCAGAGGTAGGGGAGAGGGAGGAGCAGGCGTGCTCAGCTCGGGTGCCTGCGACGAGGGAGGGGCAGGCAACGTCGAGGTCGTGGTCGGGGCTCCG
>NC_041392.1:687793617-687809456 GCF_002162155.2 Triticum dicoccoides | reverse complement strand
CGTTGAGGTCGGGGGCGGGGCCGGCATTGAATCTGGGGTCGGGGGCGGCGTGGGGAGAGCGCGCGGCGGCCGAGGGGCGGCGGCGGTGAGGCTGAGGGCGGCCTCGGGCGGCGGCGGTGAGGAGACGGCGGCGAGGGCGAGGGACGATTTGGGGAAGAATTGGTGGCCGAGGGGCGGGGTGGGGGGAATAAGTGAAACATAACGGCAGCGCGTTTCTGGAAACGCGCTATAGCTAAGTTAGCTATAGCGTGTTTACTGAAACCCGCTACTGCTATTCCTTTCTCCTTATTTCCCTTTTTTCTTTTATTTTTCTTTACATTTTATTTTTTCCCTTTCTGCTTTTTCTATTTCTTTCATTTTCATTTACTTTTCTACTTGTTTTTCACTTTATTTTATTTCCGTCAGTAGCAGCGCTTTACACGTAAGCGCGCTGCAGCTAAGGAGATTAGCAGTAGCACTGGGCCATTATACGCGCTACTGCTAGGTTGGGCTAGCCATGTGCGCCCAGTTCAAACGTAGCAGCAGCGCTTTTCGTTAGTATGCGCTACTGCTAAAGTCATAGCAGTAGCGCGATTTATTTACGAGCGCTGCTACTAAGTAGCAGCAGCGCTTGATTTTGTATAGCACTACTGGTAAAATTCTGTGTATAGGCTTTTCCCTAGTAGTGCAAGCAGAACTCATGATATGTGACGAATAAAAATATAGCTCCAAGTAAAATTACAGATGGTTGTTAGAAGAAAGAGGGGATGCCTTCCGGGGCATCCCCAAACTCAGTTGCTTGGTTCTCCATGAATATTACCTTGGGGTGCCATGGGTGAGCACTACAGAAAAAATACACTTCCGTGAAGATACGTGTTTGTCACAGTAGGTCACGTTTTCTGTCATGCATGTACATCCATGATGATTTTATGACAGAATCAAGATAGTCATACATGTGCTGTCGTAGAAGTGTTCCATGACATTACCAAAATTATCACCACGAAAGTGTCCACTTCCATGACGATAAATCACGCGTCATAGAAGTGATTTCATCAAGGGTGACCAACACATGGCATCGATCGTAACGAGTCGCCGTTAAGCTATCATGTCTGGTTTTGGATCCGATAACCCGTTAACATCCCGGACCAATGGGGATTTTCCACGTGTAAAATTCTCATTGGCTGGAGGAAACACATGTTTGCTCCTCGATGGGCCAGATGTTCTCCGTTCATTGGAGGAGACATGCCTATGATACATCGACATGTGGCAGGGCCAAACAGAGGCCCATATAGGTTAAAAAGGCCAGCCCAGTCAAAGGCCCATAGTACTTACTTAGGTACTAGTGGCCCAACCCAATAACGACCTGTTTAATAAAGGCCCATTTACGGCCCGAAGCCAGAACTGGCCCGTTAATTATTCGCCGAATATTTGGGCCCAATTACGGCCCAGTGATTTTTGGCCTGTTAGAGGCCCGATGTAGACATGGGACCATTTCAGCCCGGTGTGTCTTTCGGCCTGGGAATGGCCTGTGCTGCCCATGGGCCATATATGGTCCGACGCGACATCCAGCCCACTAACGGCTCATGATAAAGGTGGCAACAGTTCAGCCCAACATGACTTTGGGCCTGTTAAAGGCCTGTCGTATAATTCAGCCAATTGATGCCTGTACTAAGCTTTCGGCCTCTTAAAGGCCCATGATATCAGTGGGCCAACTAAGGCCTGAGATATGTTTCGGCCTGGTAATGGGACGTCGTATAACTGTGCCAAAAAAGGCCCGGTCTACATTTCAGCCTGTTGAAGGCCCGTCGACGACTAGTGAAAATTGAGGCCTAACATGAATTTCAGCCTGCTAAAGGCCCATGGTTTCTTCTGGGCCGTAACAGGCCAGCAGAATATTCATCCTGTTAATGGCCCATCGCTACATGGGCCAAACTAAGTGCTGGGTCCACAAAAGGCCCAACTAAAATTTGGGCCGAATATAGGCCGGAGTAAGTTGTGGGCCTGGCGCAAAGTGTGAAGGCCCCAATGGCCATTCGGGCCCAAGAAAGATGCAAGCCGGCCAAATTGTGGCCCACTAAAAACCAGGCCCATTACAGGCGAATGTTTCGGCCTGGTCGACTACATCAGATTTTTTCCTGATAGCGAATGATGGTAGTAAATAGTAGGAATTAAGAACAAACCTAGTCTATACAATAAAGAAATTACGGCATAGTAACTTAGAATAAACCTACACTATACAATAAAGGATTTATGGTATATTACATCCGCTAGGCATCGAAGTTCGCCACCAGTGATCATAAAGTGCAACGAAGAAGCAGATTACAAAAACTGGGCACCATTGCAGCGTAACAAAATAATATTGAACTGAGACCACTTCCAAGATAGTTCAAGGAAGGTTAGCCTTGCGCGGGAACTGCTACGCAAGTTGCTGAGCAAGGCTGTGAGACCGGCCTAGCATGTCGGTCATAGCTTCCAGGTGTAGCTGTTTAGCAATGAGGTTCTCATTGTTGTTCTCTGCAATCTTTCTTAGAGATAGGACTTCAAGTCCAAGTTGAGTTGCAGAATGCCTTTCTGCTAGAACTTGGGACTGAAGAAGTCGAACTGATTTAGACAGTGAATTCTGTGAGCTTGTCTGACTGCTAGTCTCAAGTAACTTGAACACTGCATCAAGACAAGACTTTGGGGTTGTCTCGCTATCTTCAAGATGTTTTGCCTTCTTTGCTGCAATATATGTCGGTTTTGTCTCACAACCTTCAGCAGACTTATGCATGCCATCAGGTATATCACCCTGAAACAAGCAGAGAGATGATAGGTTTTGCACGTGTATAAACAAAGATGATAACTGTGCTGTCAATTCCATCCAATTTCAAATTAGAAAATAAAAGTACAAAATATCAATAGCGTAATTTGGCATTGTTCATAATGTGGGGAGCTTCGCCACACTACCGGATTACCATGCCAACATAACAAGCATAGATGAAGGACAAAGACAATCATTGTATCTATTTTGGTTAATGTGCATGTCATGTTGTTCATATCATTAGCCACATTAGTAAGATAAAACAAGAGATGACAAGGTGCAAACATGGGCTGCTTCACCACACACTGGATTATAGATCCACAAAACAAGCATACATATAGGGAGTATTGAGTAATGTGCATGGTATGAATAAGGAATTTGGTTTTACAAGTAAAACTTGGAACTTACGGTTGTTGCGAACATGCATTTTGATAGAAACAGCAAACTAAACAGCAGTAAATGATAAGGAGTATGAGCAAATTAAACAAAAGTTGAGGATAAAGACTTTAGAAGGACTGACTTACATTAACAGTTAACACCGGCTTTATAATGCCCTTCTCCATGTCAAGGGAAGGATAATTCAAGAATTTCATCATAGAATCTTCTTCATAAGCATTGCCTGTACTCTACATTTTGTAGAGTAATTATAGATATGATAATACTGTAAGGGATAGAGGATAATGAAGATAAGATGCAGATTGATGCTACATAATCAACTACCAATCCCTGGAAGTACAAGCATTACAGGACCAAATGTACTGACAAGAGCAATGGGCTACACTTCAGCACCAATCCCTCAACAGGGGTAAGTACAGTGATATACGACATTCAATCCTTACAAGAGAACCGTAGAGCTAAACCTCTTCAAAAGCATTGGGTTGATTCTAAATTTATCTAAGAGTCCATAGGATCTTATAATGTCCACCAAATGGACGATAACGAGGCTAACATGTGCAGTGATGCTACATAATGAAACAACTATGAAAGTAAGTATGGTCATACAAGGCAAGAGGTACTCACAAGAGCAATGCAGTGTGCATTATAGTTGCGAGATTCTGTGGTCCCTTGAGAATGAATGTTCTTCTGCTAACAGTTTTCGTAAAAGTGAGACGTTAAGGCAAATGCAGAAATGTAGTTCAAATTGTGATGTGATATCATAGACAATACCTTACGCTGCAGACGAGACCAATGTGTAACAAGATTATTCCAGTCACTGTCTGATAAATGTAGCATCGGAGACTTTACAGAAATTTTGTTTAGAGGCTTGCCATTGAAGTGCGCTTGTCTCAGCTACAAACGATACTTCATCAACGAGTGCTTGAAAAGCGCAACCAACCCTTGCTCATCTCGACAATCCATTTTTGTCCTCGCCTATTTAAAAGAATGACATCTTGTGTCTTCTGTCAGCAGAAACATATGCAGTAATTACCATGAATAACATTAGTACATTACTTACGCGTAAGTTGCGGAGGAAGACTGGAAATTGTTCTGTGTCTGCGGTATAATCTTTCCATGAAGGAAAGATGCACACAAAGTTCCTGACAACAATATAAGCTTCATCTTCTAAACTAGGAAGAAATGGAACAGGGGTCCTATTTTGTTGTAGGGTGAAACCCTATAGGGGATCTTTTCACACTTGGAGGGGGAAAAGAGGAAGAACACTCAAGAACACAAGGCACAAATCACTCAAATAAACCCAAATATCACATCCACTAGAGTAGCATACATGAGATCCACAAGATTACATGAACAATTCAAGGAAAATAGCACTAGGATAAAGGTTCTTCCCACTAGGTGAGGTCTTGCATCCAAGAGGATCTTCTCCAAGAGGAGGGCTTGATCTCCAAGAGGAGCTTCTCCAAGAGGAGGTCTAGATCTCCTAGAGGAGGAAGATGAGCAAAACCCTCTTTGTGTTCTAAGTACTTTGCTATCCCTAAACATAACCCTAGGTACGGCTTATATAGGCTTGGGGTCGAAGGTGAGGAAGAGGGGCTCAAACAGGGGATCTCAGCCGGCCATCCTGGGAGGCCCGTGCGCATGGGGTAAGTTGGGCCCGTGCGCACGGGGGTCCCATGGGCACGGTACATGCTCATGCGCATGGGGTTCCCCGATGCCAACTCTCTGGATAGTACGTGGGCACGGGGCTTCGAGGGGCCCATGCGCATGGGGTCGCCTGGGACTTCCAGTGTTGCTGATGTTGCACTCCGTCTTGGTTTGCGTAGCCTTGGGGTGGTCCTTCTTCTCCTTGGGGATGCTCCTAAGCTTCTTGGTGGTGTTCCTCTTCGTACCTAATGAGACATAACATATTTTGGTGAGGTAGCAACAATGTTCCGTCGTATCCGTATGCAAGTCAAGTAGGAAGGAGTTCACCTTGGTTTCCAGTGCACGTGCTCTAGCTCTTGTCATAGGTCCACGTGGGGCTTGATGTATCGGTGTAGAGTCCATGGGGGTGATGGAAGGATGCTCCACATCATCTCCCCCCCCCCCCTTGGGAGAGATCCGTCCACGGATCATCATCTTCATCACCATGGTACTTGGCCAAGTCTTTGACATTGAAGGTGTTGCTCACATTATACTTGTCTCGTGGAATGTCGACCTTGTAAGCGTTGTCGTTTTAGCATGCGAGCACCTTGAATGGTCCATCGGCTCTCGGAAGGAGCTTGGACTTGCGCTCCTTGGGGAAGCGGTCCTTGCGGAGATGTATCGAAACTAGATCACCCAGTTGGAACACCATTGGAGACTTGTGGGTGTTGAGCTTGGAGGTGAGTCCTTGTACTTGGTGCTCGATCATGGAACGTGTTTCTTCATGCATCTTCTTGAGGTAGGTGGTTCTTGCACTAGCGTCCATGTTTGCTCGTTCTTGAAGCGGTAGAGGAAGAATGTCCAATGGTGACAATGGGTTGAAGCCATAGACAACCTCGAATTCCTGCAACAAATTAGAAAACACTAGAGGAAGAGGATTAGAAATGTTAGTTTTTGCCACCTCATCTTTGCATAGGAGGACAAAGTGGATGACACTCGATGAGTTCTCACACACTTATCTTATCTCTCTTTTTGTGGCTAGGAGGACTAAGTTTTTCTCTATTGGTGAAGAGGCGCTCAATTTTGGCTTGTGGCTCTCACTTTCTTTTTGGTGGTTCACTCTCTCACTAGGATCTCCACTATGGGTGGATGCTTGCTTATCGACGATCACTTGGCTTGGTGACATTGGTCTAAACACATATTCCTTGCCTTTCATCTTGAAGCTATAGTAGTTGGTTCGTCTGTTGTGGATGACTCCGCGGTCAAATTGCCAAGGTCGTCCCAAGAGAAGGTGGCACACTAACATAGGAACTACATCACACTCCAAGGTGTCCTCGTAGGCGCCGATCTTGAAAGAAACTTGCACCGTATGGTCCACTTGAATACTGTCGGAGTCGCTTAGCCATTGCACCTTGTAGGGACGAGGGTGCTTCTTCTTGACCAATTGGAGCTTGAACATAGCTCGTCGCTTGCCAAATTGTGACAACTTCCTCTATCGATGATGACCTTCACAGAATGTCCGTTGATGCCGGCCTTGGTGTGGAAGATGTGGCACCATTGGTCTTCATCTTGATGGTCTTGGAGCGTCAAGACCTTGAAGACCACGAGAGAGGGACTTGAATCGTTGTCACAAAACACTTGATCATCTTCATCTTCGTTGACGCGCCGGTGCATGGCCACGTGCTCAAGGGATTCCATTTCTTTTTCACTCATCGAGTCATATGTGCCATCATCATTGAGGATCATGGTTCACTTGTTTGTGCACTCGAAGGACTTGTGTCCTCGGCCACCACATGTGAAGCACTTGAGAGAACTTGTCCTGACGGGGTCGTTCGGTGGCGCCGAAGATGAGGGAGTCTTGGATTTGTAGTTTCTTGCCGGGGAACGAGTCGAGGAAGGCGTATCTTGCTTGGAACTTGACTTGTCGCCGGTACTTGGTGATGCTCTAGTTGATGTAGGAGTTGCTGAAGTCACGGGAGCTTGAGAGTAGGAGCCGTAGGTCTTGGACGAGTACTTGGCATATTTGAAGTCATCTTGGACTTGTCGCTCGGCCTTGGTCTCTTGATGAACTAGCTCGAGAAGGTTTGAGTATGGTTGGAAGTCGGCAATCCGCTTGATTGGGTGGTTGAGGCCGTTCAAGAAGCGTGCCATTGTTTGCTCATCGTCTTCCTTGACATTGGCTCATATCATGGCAATCTCCATTTCTTGGTAGTATTGTTCCACCGTCTTCGTGCCTTGTTTGAGGAGTTACAACTTCTTGAAGAGATCATGGGTGTACTGTGTAGGCACGAAGCGGGCTCTCATGACATCCTTCATTTCCGACCATGTTGTGATTGGTGGTTCGCCTCTTGTATGTCGTCGCTCGATCACTTGTTCCCACCAAATGAGAACGTAGTCTTGGAACTCGAGGGAGGCCATGGCGATATTCTTTTCCTTGTCGTAGTTGTGAAGACGGAATATTTTATCCACCTTCAAGGCCCAAGAGAGGTATTCTTCGGGATCATTGCTTCCGGAGAACTTGGGCATGGTGAACTTGAGCTTGCTGTAGCGGAGTTCTTCATCATAGTGGAGGTATTGATGTCGCTCTTGCCGTGGAGGGAGGTCCTCAAATGCTCATTCCTCACGTTGTCGCTCTTGTCGTGGAAGAGGACGAGGAAGATGCGCGTGGTTGCGCCTTTCTTGTTGTTCTTCAAGTCGAGCAGCTTCTTCTTGTCGCGCTTGGCGAAGTGCATCTTCTTGTTCACGGACTTGGCGATTGCGCCCTTCGACGGCTCTAGTGGCCTCGTTGAGAGTTCGTTGAGCTTCGAGTGCTTGAGCTTCATGTTCGAGGGCTTGTGCTTGACGGCGCTCTTGTGCTTGTGGAAATGCATCACCGTCTTGAGATGGTTGACGTTGCACTTGAGGAGGCATTTGCTCTTGCTCCATTTCTTCTTGCGCTTGATGGCGCACCCTTTCACGTGCGCGAACTCGGTCTTGTAAGCCATTGCCATAGAAAGGATTTTCTTGAGGGACTCGAGCTCATGGCGGACTTGCTTCATAAGAGGAGTAGTCCGAAGATTGCCGACTTGAGCGGCGGCTGGAGTGGCGCCGTCTTGTTGATGAGGAAGAGGAAGAAGGGTGCCACACGACCATGTTGCGGATTTCTTCCATTTGTGTAGTGAACTTGTCGTTGATGTAGCTGCGGTTCCTTGCTTCCAATTGGCGAAGGTCGGCGGCAAGTTGGTCAAGGCGTTCACCCAAGGCTTCACTCTCTTGACGGAGAGCTCGTTGCGCGATGAAGAAGTGGCCCTTGGTGACATAGTCGGAATCAACACCTTGCTCCTTGAAAAGCAGGTTTGCCGACGAGCTTGGCCTATCCATCATAACCAAGTGGGGTGAGTAGGAAAATGAGAGAACAATACCGAAGTTACCTTTTTCGAGGATTGAGGATGTAACAAGTATCACTCAATGTAATGCCACAATAGTAGAATTGGAATCGGGTTTGTATCTCACACCTACAAGTAAAAGGCTTATGGAGTAGCTCGGTTAGGATGGTGGCAAGTCAAGCAAATGTTAGTCAAGATATCGATAAGGTTGAGAAGGTTCACAAAAATGCAAGTAAAGCGAATAGATCAAACCCAAGGATATCACTAGGAACACACACACGGAAGATAGATGGGATCCGCACAACCAAGGCGTGAGCTCAAAATGTGAAACCACGGAAAATGCTCTTGTTGTGCGAATGCTAGAGAGACACTAGCTCGATTGCTCAAATGGGCAAGATACGCTTATGCACCAACCTATGAGAGAAACGTGCCGTCTTCAGTCCCAACTATGCTTTGTATGAGGTGACCAAGATGATATGACTATGCAAAATGGCCCAATGATATTGCTTACAAGCTTTTTGTTTCTCCTCTTTTGCTTAAAAGTTTTTTTTGATGCTTGATGCTTGAGCCAAGTATGATATGAGACAAGTATGTAAGATATTCATGGGAGATACTTATGGCACTAAGATATTGACAAGATCACTACGGTGCACAATAATGTGGCCCGACAATTCTCAACTCTCTAGTCTCGATGGGTAAGCGACGCAAAGTGGCTCGGGTTATCAAAGCAAAAGCAAAGGTGAGAGTCGTCGAGGTTACCGTCCGATCCTACGATAAGAATGAAGTTGTTGAAGCCGGTGTGGTGTCTGAGTCGATGATCGAGTGGCGGCGATGATGATGTCCAAATGCGCCTAAGTAGCCGAAACACCTTAGGACACTAGAGAAACCGCAGCCCGAAACTCAAACAACCACGAGAAATATCGCGGAAGAACACGAGTGGTGGTTGGAGGACAAAAAGATGCCAAACATAAAATGGCTGAAAGTCTCTCGATGGTCCGTGCACACGGAGTAAGTGAGGCCCATGTGTACGGGGTCTCAAAGGCCCGTGTGCACAGGGTGTGCTGGGAGCGGACGAGGTGCTCCAAATCCGTGGTTATCACCAATTTTGAGGCCAAATTTGAGGTAAAGGAAGGTGGGGAAGCTGGAAGCTGGGTAGATCCACTTGCCAAACACCAAATTCGTGGACCAAAACAACCAAATCTCACAAGATCCAACAAATTGCAAGAAAAATTTTTGGGGCTATTTTTGTAGGGATTTTCGAATTTGGACGAAAAACAACAAAATCAAGCTAGGAAATGGGGGATGGGACTCCAAGATATGAATCAACCTTTCTCATGATACCAAGATGTTGTAGGGTGAAACCCTATAAGGGATCTTTTCACACTTGGAGGGGGAAAAGAGGAAGAACACTCAAGAACACAAGGCACAAATCACTCAAACAAACCCATTATCACATCCACTAGAGTAGCATACATGAGATCCACAAGATTACATGAACAATTCAAGGAAAATAGCACTAGGATAAAGGTTCTTCCCACTAGGGGAGGTCTTGCATCCAAAAGGATCTTCTCCAAGAGGAGGGCTTGATCTCCAAGAGGAGGTCTAGATCTCCTAGAGGAGGAAGATGAGCAAAGCCCTCTTTGTGTTCTAAATTCTTTGCTATCCCTAAACATAACCCCAGGTACGATTTATATAGGCTTGGGGTCGAAGGTGAGGAAGAGGGGCTCAAATAGGGGATCTCAGCCGGCTATCCTGGGAGCCGGCTATCCTGGGAGGCCCGTGCGCACGGGGTAAGTTGGGCCCGTGCACACGGGGTGCCCCGACGCCAACTCTCCGGATAGTCCATGGGCACGGGGCTTCGGGGGGCCCGTGCGCATGGGGTCGCCTGGGACTTCCAGTGTTGCTGCTGTTGCACTCCGTCTTGGTTCCCGTGGCCTTGGGGTGGTCCTTCTTCTCCTTGGGGATGTTCCTGAGCTTCTTGGTGGTGTTCCTCTTCGTACCTAATGAGACATAGCATATTTTGGTGAGGTAGCAACAATGTTCCGTCCGTATCCATATGCAAGTCAAGTAGGAATGAGTTCACATCGGTTTCCAATGCACGTGCTCTAGCTCTTGTCATAGGTCCACGTGGGGCTTGATGTATCGGTGTAGAGTCCATGGGGGTGATGGAAGGATACTCCGCATCATATTTGCTGCAATTGGGGCTCTCTCTGGTTCGAAAAGCGATTTGGCAACTGGATTTGGTGTACTCTTTGCTAGAATGGGGGTTTTGCGTCGTAGAGCTGGTGCTATGTGAACTGGCATCGTCATACTGTTTGCTGTAGTTGGGGTCTGCTGAGTTGGGGCATCAGAAATGACCAGTGTAGTAGGGCTAGAGTCTGCTAGAGTTGGGGTGTTTTGTGAGTCAGGTGATATTGCAACTACACCTAATGGGCTATTTGATTTATCAGATGTCACTACCTTTCCCATATACTTTGCTCGTGCTCCTCCGTGATCAGCAATCGCCCTCTTCCTTTTGAACGTCCGATACACAAGAACAACATTTGAATGGATAAATATGGTATGATGACAGATGGAATATGTACTGAAAATGGATAGGCAGGGCGTATTCACATACACGATGTGTAAACTAAGCTAATGGCAGTGCAACAAAGTAGAAGCAATGCAAAGCATCAATTGCAAGATATGTGCGACCAATATAACCATGGAAAGTTAGAGCAAGCACCTTGATGGGTGAATAAGATAGGGCATCTACCTCTGACTCCTCCATTAGGGAGCTACATTGACTTAGGTCTCCTTCTAGCTCAGAATCACTGTTAGGATCATATTTTGAGCATGAATCTATAGGTGGAGAGCATTTGCATTGCATTGCATCCAGACTTGATTTCAGTCCCTTAATGCCAAGTTTGACAGCCATGGCATTGTTCTGCTTTATTCTTTTCATGCACGCAAGCTCATAATCATTATGATGCTGTTTAGAATCTGAGATTCATGAAAACATAAAAAGTAGTCAGATTATCTATGGAATGCATTGTGGATTCAACTCAAAGAGTGTCTCCCTATAAACCCCTGCATATGCAAAGTTCACCCCCAACCGTGCTGACCCAAACACACACGGAAATACAAACCTCTCATGTCTCTATAACAGGCAGACACACATTTCAAAATTGAAGTAGGAACATTAGAATCATATCAAATTCGTATTTGAACAAATAAACTAAGGAATTATCAGTGGCATAATGTTTAGCTTCAAGGGTGGAGTGCTGGTAGTGCGACATAAAGCAAGTAGGCAGATTGTATTCCATGTAAAAGATCGCAGTCTATGTAAAAGCTGGAAATGACACTTTCTTTCTATACAATGCAGTGTTTGTTTCCCACACATGATGGAAGAGATCACACAGAGAAATACTATTCACTCATGTCTACGATTCCAGTATTTTGAAACAGGGTGGTCCACCCTAAAATAATATTGACAACAAATATGACAAGGCAAGCATAGATGTAGTGAATCAATCATTTACTTGTGAGCTTACTAGGACAAGTATGCGGAATTGTAACTGTAGTAAGAGACCGTCCAAAATCTGAATCAAGAAGTTTGTCTAGCACTTATTGTTTGCAAATAATCGACGTGAATAATTGGATATCATATCAAATGAGTAAGAAAGACAAGTAAAATTGTCAGCAAACCTGGCCTGCAGTAGTAATCCGGGTCAATGTCACTATGACCAACAATCCAAAATGACTAGTGTCTGTTCCTAGGACCGGAATATTGAAACCCTGTGAACTTTACAGGTACTAAAGATTATTGAAATACATCTGAACCATTAAGTGTAGGTAGCACTCGGCACACAACATAGTCCTGCCTAATGAGTAATGAATCAATTAGAAAATGGGTGATGAGGAGTGGCTGCTGAGTGTTGAGGACCTATGTCAGGATAAATCGGGTTGGCTTAGTGGGTGCTCCACACTTGAGCCCTGAACGAACTGGGAAGGTAGGCACGGTGGCGCGCCCGGGCAGCGGTGACGCTGTTGGGCGAGCGGCTCCTTACCTCCTATTAGTCCGGAGTCTCCTCCTAGAGTCATGTCGTTCGGGGACGACAAGTCGCCGGCGATGCAGGCGGCTGGGGGCGAGTATAGATCGGAAGCGCGCAACAAAACAAAGGGGAATCGGGGCCTGGGCCAACCCAAAATCCCAGGGTGGGCCGCGGCCCAGCGTGGGCACCCTGTAGAGATACACACCCGAGCGGTGAACATGCATTTTCGAAACTAAATTAGGAGCATTTAGCTGACCAATTAAACGACTCTGTTTTAATAACATCAGATTCGTATTTGAACTAATTTTGTTTAGCTTGATGGGTGGAGCAGTGCTATTATGACACGAAGCACGTATGCTGATCATAAAAGGGGGAAACCCTAGGTATTTTTTGAGCAAAGAGGGTTTCCCCTCCGATTTCTATTAAATAAACCACCACAAAACCAACATGATCAATTAAACCCTAAGAATGATCAATTAAACCCTATTATGACTATGCCATGGTAGATTTAAAGCTGCAAACCAGGGAAATGCTATTTAGCACCCATTGTTTGCTTCAACCTAAGAACTAAATTCTAAGAGCGGAAAAGAAAGTACAGTAACCAAGTTACGATCTATTTTCTGGTTGAGATCAAAAAGTTGAGGAGATATGAAGTACCACCTCTCTTGCGGCGCCTTGTAAGCATCGGGGGTGCAATGGCTGTCGGTGGTGTTGAAGCAGATCTGCGACGGTAGACGGGTGCATCGGGGGATAAGTCCCGTTGCGGTGGAAGAGAAGGTCGTGTGAGCGACCCCGACAAAGAGGACGACGGCGCCGATGAAGCGAGAGGACGCGATGCAAGGCTCTTCGTCTGTCGTTGTGGATGAGAAATGCCCATCTCTAGCAGTGGATGATACGGTCTTGGTAGGCGCTCCGACATGGTGGAGGACGGTGGCGATGGATGGGGTGGAGGACGACGGCGATGGATGGGGTGGAGGACGACGTTGATGGATGGGGTGGCAGACGGAGGAGGCTGGTGTGGGGATGGTGTTCTAGCGCGGACGGTGTATGGATGGGAAAATGGAGGGAGAGGTACGAGTGTAACGCCCCAGACACACCCGCCGGTGGTCGTTACTCCTAGCGGGATCTAGACTGGCCCCACAGATCAATACTAGTCTTCTCTGTGCACTTTGTCCTCACTCATGCGCACCCGGGAGCAACTTCCCGGGCGGTCACCCATCCTGACACTACTCCAAGTTGAGCACGCTTAACTTTGGAGTTCTGTCCGAATGGGCTCCCGGAAAAGAAGGAATTCCTTATTGATATAAGTAATCTATCATCCCTAATAAGCCAGGACATCACATACACCCCCACTCGGAGGAACCGACGTCCTCGTAGGGCCACAGGAACATTCCCTTTTGGTACATACGTCTGTGCATCCAGTCCGGTACATGTACCATGCCGTGTGCCACGACGGGTCACAAACGTCATGAACAACATGACCACGCACATGTCCGCAACCATCCGTGTAACCGCGAGGGTCGGCTCTGATACCAACTTGTAACGCCCCAGACACACCCGCCGGTGGTCGTTACTCTCGGCGGGATCTAGACTGGCCCCACACATCAATACTAGTCTTCTCTGTGCACTTTGTCCTCACTCATGCGCACCCGGGAGCAACTTCCCGGTCGGTCACTCATCCTGACACTACTCCAAGCTGAGCACGCTTAACTTTCGAGTTCTGTCCGAATGGGATCCCGAAAAAGAAGGAATTCCTTATTGATATGAGTAGTCTATCATCCCTAATAAGCCAGGACATCACAACGAGGAACCATATTTTTGGGACGCGCCTGTCTGAAATATGAGAAAGTTACAAACTTAGACCCCGTTTAAAATTTGGACGTCTCGTCGGTTGGGGATAGGACCGTAATCTCGCATCTCACAAATATTTGCCCAGAGCGATTTCCGGCGAGGAGAGGGTGTTTTGGTGCCCATGATTGGCACCCACCGTGTATGAACGGGGCTGACAGGTGATACGTCTCCAACGTATCTATAATTTTTGATTGCTCCATGCTATATTATCTACTGTTTTGGACATTATTGGGCTTTATTATCAACTTTTATATTACTTTTGGGACTAACCTATTAACCGGAGGCCCATCCCAGAATTGTTGTTTTTGCCTATTTTAGGGTTTCGAAGAAAAGTAATATCAAACGGAGTCCAAACAGAATGAAACCTTCGGGAACATGATTTTTGGAACGAACAAGATCCAGGAAACTTGGACCCTACGTCAAGAAACAAAGGAGGAGGCCACGAGGTAGGGGGTGCGCCTACCCCCTAGGTGCGCCCTCCACCCTCATGGGCTCCTGTTGCTCCACTGACATACTCCTTCCTCCTATATATACCTATGTACCCCCAAACGATCAGAGACGGAGCCAAAAACCTAATCATAGCCCACCCCTAGGGCCAGCGCTATGCACGGCCGCCAACACATAACCTACAAACACCAGAAACTAGTTGCAACTCCTGGACAGAGTACGAGGGTGATTAAGAAGCCAAGAGGGTCAATTAAGGATCCCAATGAGTGGTAGTAGCTGTTCATGGATCATAGACACAGAACTCAGTTCCTGAGGACGGTTTCAATGAGACAACCCACCATGTACTCCTACATGGCCTCTCACCGCTACCTTTACCAAATCGTGTTCACACACTTAGCTCACACACAGTAGGACATGTTCACACACCTCTGATTCATCCCCGATGAATCAGACCTGACACAACTCTATGCAATAGGAGGCATGACAAACAAGCATGGATGAGTAGGCACATCAGGTCTCAAACAACTCCTACTCATGCTAGTGGGTTTCATCTATTTACTGTGGCAATGACAGGTCATGCAGAGGATAAGGGGTTCAACTACCGCAGCAAGTAACAGTTGAATCGTTGTTGTCCGAATGCAGTAAAAGAGAGCAGGAGCGAGAGAGTGGGATTGTTTCAGAATGAACAAGGGGGTTTTGCTTGCCTGGCACTTCTAAAGATATTACAGCTCTTCATCGATGTCATCGAACTCATCGTCGAAACCACGTCTATCGAGAGGGGACAAATACCGGCAACAGAGAAAGAAACACAATCAATGCAATGCACAATATGATGCATGATCATGATATGGTAAAATGAGTGTGTTGGGCTAATGCAACTACAACCAGATGGGTTTGAGCTATTTTGAACCAAAAATTCAAAGTTCAAACTGATTTGTGATCTTTAATAGTGCTTATTATGTTTTTGCACTAAACAGCAAGTTAACTTGTTTAAACATGCATGAAACAAGTACAGATGGATAGATTGGATTTTTCTGATCATTTTTCATATATAAATCTTTGCATTTGGAGTTACAGATTAATTTCTATGAATTTTGAAGTTTGCAACATTTTCTGGAATTTCCTATATAAAAATAAATCTAGAAAATATTTATTGCGTCTGCATAGCATCACTGTGACGTCACCAGGTCAACGGGGCGGTCCAGGTCAAACCTGACCTGTGGGTCCCATGTGTCAGTGTCATCACTAACTTAACAGAGTTAGTTAGTGTTAGATTAAGCACTAATCTAAGTTAATTAGCACTAAACTAAACCTAACTAAAAATTAATAGGGCGGGCCCAC
>NC_041392.1:687791888-687793390 GCF_002162155.2 Triticum dicoccoides | reverse complement strand
AAGGCCAGAGACGGCGGAGGGGCTCGGGATTCCTCCTACGGCGACCAAATGGCCGGCGGAGGGCATCTACGTGGAGCTGGGACTCGCCCGCATCCATTTGTGCAAACGGCAGGGGCTGAGGTGGCCCGAGCTCGCCGGAGGAAAGCTCGCGGCGGTGGCCGGAGTTCGGGCGCGGACGGTGTCGATGCTACGGTGCACAAGAGGAGAAGGCGAAGAGTGCTACGTGCTCCTGGGAGTGTGCTGAGCGGGCTGATGGGCTCGGACGTGAGCTACAATAGTTGTGGCCGCAGCGGCGCCATGGCCAGCGGCGAGGAGCGCTCAGCAAGGTGGTTAGGGCGGTTAGGGGAGGCAATCGAGCACGGGGTTAGGGGGAAAAGGATCGTGGCCTCACAGCGGTTGCAGGGGCCGTAGAAGCGGGCTCGGGGAAGCTCGGATGGCGGCAAATTGACGGTGGAGTCCGCAGCTGTGCTCGGGGAAGACGACTCGTGGCGGCGATGTGGGGCTCCCGCGGTGGCGTGGCTCGGGGTGGAAGAAAGAGGGGATCAAGGCGGAGCCTCTGGGCTGGTCAGAGAAGCGAGGGAGAGGCAGTGGCCGCGGTGGTGGTGAGCGGCGGTGATGGCTGCGTTCGGGTGGCAGCGAGGGGGAGAGCAGAGGAGAGGGAAGAGGCATGGGGAGAGTGGGAGAGAGGTCGGGGGCTGCGTGGCGTCGCGAGGGAGGGCCAGAGCGACGAGGGGGCAGCCAGGCAGGGTGGAGGTGGCGCGCGTGCGGCGAGCACACGCCCGACGTCCTCCTGGCAGCAGCTGGAAGAAGACAAGGAAGGAGGTGGGCTAGGCCAACAGTGCTGGGCCATAGCTGGGCCGCCAGGTTTGCTTTCTCTCTCTACTTTCTGTTTTAATTTTGTTTTCTACTATTCTGTAGTCTTTAGGGCTTTATTAAAAATACTTAGACACTTCCAAAAATCATGAAACTACTCATGATCACTGTTGGGAATATATCCTACAGTAAACATTTTAGTTTATGATTATTTGAGCATTTAAAATATTTAATGGCATTTAAATGCCCAAATGCAAATAGAGTATGATTTAATCCAGAGCCCAAATATGATTTAATCCAAGAATGATGAACATTTTTTAAAGCCATTTGGATTTACTGGAAATATTTTGGTTAAACCTAGTGAATTTCTTTAATGCTAGGGTTTAGGCAATCCCCATTTCAAGTTTCTTTCAAAGTTTAAACATGATGCACACATGAAGTTACCCTAGTGCAATGCCAGAAGCTAGGGATGTGACATTATTGGGCTTTATTATCCACTTTTATATTACTTTTGGGACTAACATATTAACCGGAGGCCCAGCCCGGAATTGCTATTTTTTGCCTATTTTAGGGTTTCGAAGAAAAGGAATATCAAACGGAGTCCAAACGGAATGAAACCTTCGGGAACGTGATTTTCGGAACGAACAAGATCCAGGAGACTTGGACCCTATGTCAAGAAACAAAGGAGG
>NC_041392.1:687783063-687791671 GCF_002162155.2 Triticum dicoccoides | reverse complement strand
GCCCTCCACCCTCGTGGGACCCCTGTTGCTCCACTGACGTACTCCTTCCTCCTATATATACCTACGTACCCCCAAACGATCAGAGACGGAGCCAAAAACCTAATTCCACCACCGCAACTTTCTGTATCCACGAGATCCCATCTTAGGGCCTGTTCTGGAGCTCCGCCGGAGGGGGCATCCATCACGGAGGGCTTCTACATCAACACCATAGCCTCTCCGATGAAGTGTGAGTAGTTTACTTCAGACCTTCGGGTCCATAGTTATTAGCTAGATGGCTTCTTCTCTCTTTTTGGATCTCAATACAAAGTTCTCCCCTCTCTTGTGGAGATCTATTCGATGTAATATTCTTTTTGCGGTGTGTTTGTTGAGACCAATGAATTGTGGGTTTATGATCAAGATTTTCTATGAACAATATTTGAATCTTCTCTGAATTCTTTTATGTATGATTGGTTATCTTTGCAAGTCTCCTCGAATTATCAGTTTGGTTTGTCCTACTAGATAGATCTTTCTTGCAATGGGAGAAGTGCTTAGCTTTGGGTTCAACCTTGCAGCGTCCTTTCCCAGTGACATTAGGGGCAGCAAGGCACGTATTGTAGTGTTGCCTTCAAGGATAACAAGATGTTTTTTTATCATATTGCATGAATTTATCCCTCTACATCATGTCATCTTGCTTAAGGCGTTACTCTGTTTTCATGAACTTAATACTCTAGATGCATGCTGGATAGCGGTCGATGAGTGGAGTAATAGTAGTAGATGCTACTTGTCTCGGACGTGATGCCTATATACATGATCATACCTAGATACTCTCATAACTATGCTCAATTCTGTCAATTGCTCAATAGTAATTCGTTCACCCACTGTAAAATACTTATGATCTTGAGAGAAGCCACTAGTGAAACCTATGGCCCCCGGGTCTATCTTCATCATATTAATCTTCCAATACTTACTTATTTACTTTGCTTTTTATTTTACTTTGCATCTTTATCACAAAATTACCAAAAATACTATCTTATCACATCTATCAGATCTCACTCTCGTAAGTGACCGTGAAGGGATTGACAACCCCTATCACGTTGGTTGCGAGGAGTTATTTGTTTTGTGCAGGTACGAGGGACTCACGCGTAGCCTCCTACTGCATTGATACCTTGGTTCTCAAAAACCGAGGGATATACTTACGCTACTTTGCTGCATCATCCTTTCCTCTTCAAGGAAATCCAACGCAGTGCTCAAGAGGTAGCAACAGGTAGGGCAGTTGTGTCACATTTGAGTGAAGTTACAAACCTGCCCCTATTGAAAATATTTGCCTACATCAATTTCGGCCGAGTCGAGTTTGTTTAGCCACCCACCGTGTATGAATGGGGAAATGGAGGGAGAATTTAACTCCCCAGACACACCCACCGGTGGTCATTACTCCTGGCGGGATGTAGACTGACCCCACAGATCAATACTAGTATTTTCTACGCACTCCTCACTCGTGCGCACCCGGGAGCAACCTACCCATCCTAAAACTACTTCAAGCTGAGCACACTTAACTTTGGAGTTCTGTCCGAATGGGCTCCCGGAAAAGAAGGAATTCCTTATTTATATGAGTAGGCTATCATCCCTAATAAGCCAGGCTGTCACATACACCCCCACTCAAAGGAACCGACGTCCTCGTCGGGCCACAGGAATGTTCCCTCTTGGCACATATGCCTGCGCTCCCAATCCGGCACATGTGCCATGCCGTGTGCTACGACGGGTCACAAACGTCATGAACAACATGACCACGCACCTGTCAGCAAACATCCATGTAACCACGAGGGTTGGCTCTGATACCAACTTGTAATGCCCCGGACACACCCCTAGTGGTCATTACTCCTGGCGGGATCTATACTGGCCCCACAGATCAATACTAGTCTTTTCTGCGCACTTTGTCCTCACTTGTGCGCACCCGGGAGCAACTTCCCGGTCGGTCACCCATCCTGAAACTACTCCAAGCTGAGCACGCTTAACTTTGGAGTTCTGTCCGAATTGGCTCTCGGAAAAGAAGGAATTCCTTATTGATATGAGTCGTCTATCATCCCTAATAAGCCAGGCTATCACAGAGAAACAGAGGTCTTTCGGACGAGCTTGAATCAAATGTGTTTTGCCGCCCATGTTTAGCGCCCACCATGTTGGAATGGGCTCAGAGGCGGTCGTGTCATGTCTAATTGAAGTTACTAACCTACCCCTATTGAGATAAGTGGAAATCAGGCCGATGGATTGTCCGTGTAAGGGGTAGACAGTAATTTCCATCTCCCAAACACTTGGCTTCGGGCAGCAGACGTGGGAGTGGACATTTTGCGGCTTCTTTCAAATTTTGGGACCATAAGCATCCACGTTTACCCTGGCAACTAAATTCGAATCCATTTTGTGTTCCTATATGAATCTTTATAAATCATTCTATGTGTTTTTATAGATCTTCAAAAGCACGACAAAGATGTATTCCACTGTCATATATGAATATGATTTAGAAATGCCGATACTCGAATTCAGAAGCTAGAATCTAGTTTAAGGTGAATTTGAATATTTGGAACACTTTATGTTCAACTCAAATGTCACACGCAGCATAATGTGTACTCCCATTTAGATATGTACACAAGCGATGTATCTAGATTCAAATACCGAGTCAATCAACCAATAATATACAAAACTAACAGACATATAAACACTTATAGAGTATATGATCAATAATATCAACTAACATACATAATCCAGGCCGATGTACTTTTTTTTGCTATAAGGGCATCCTTCTTTTAGCAAAGCTAGTACAACATCTTGGCCCTTTCCGATGCGTACCACTTATGGTCCATCTATACTACTATTATTGCTGAATGCACATTCAGCCTGATTGGCATATTTGTAGGTATGGCACAACAATCAAAATGAAATGTCTCTGAGTGTTATCAATTAATACAGACTTGTGCTCAAATAAAATTACAAACCAAAAAACAAAAAACAATTATTACATGATCTCTAAAACAAATGGTTTGATCGATTACATGAACAAACAACACAAAGGTTATTCAACGATGGAAAGAACATTTCATCGATGATTTACCAAGTGGGAATTTAATTTCCTTTTTTCCTTCGGGACCTTAACAATGCGGTCAGTCTCAGCTTGCTTCGTTTGGAAATCCACCAAATATTTAATGGATGTCTTGAGTACTACTTGTGATTGTGTTGTTTGCTTCCTCAACATGTCAACTTCATCACTAAGTGCAGAAGCAGAATCTCTTTCTACCACTAGTTTAGCTTATAAAGCATCAGCAGTTGGCAATTCATGATGCACGATTGGGCCGGTGCCACTACTGTGGGATGATACAACGCCCATGGGGACCTCCCTCTTTGATCTTTGGCTAACCTGTTTTGCCAATAAAGTTCTAATTGGATTCTGAAAAGTTGAAGTTAGCAAAACATCTCAACTGGGAGTTATAACAACAAACCAGTTAAACAAACAAGGAATTAAGGAGTTTCAATTGGATGCTGAAAAGTAGTTATTAACATCATTGTAACCGGTTGTTGCAGCAGCAAAGTAGTTAAACAAACAAGTTTTGCAAAAGGTACCTGTTGTGGCATTGGAGTTTCTCTTGGATCCTGAAAATTTGAGTAGCCAGTAACGTGATTAGAGCAACCGGTTGCAGCAGCAAAGCAGTTAAACAAATAAGTTTTGCAAAAGGAACCTGTTCTGGCACTGGAGTTTCTCTTGGATCCTGAAAAGTTGAGTAGTCAGTAACTTGATTAGAGCAACAAGTTACAGCAGCAAAACTGTTAGACAAATATATTTTTGAAAATGTACCTGCTATGCAATTGGAATTCCAATTGGATCCTGAAAACTTGAAGTTGGTAAGATGATTACATCAACAAGTTACAGCAGCAAACCAGGTAAATAAGGAAGTTTCTGAAAACATACCTGTTGTGCCAATGGAGTTTCAGTTGGATCCTGCAAACTTGAATGTTAGCAATCAATAAATAAAGTTTTGTAAGAGCCATAAGAAACTAACATCAAACTAGTAAAACTAACCAGTTTTGGCAACGTATTTAATTACACATCAACTAGTAAAACTAAAACAAGTTCTTGGCAATGTATTAAAGTAATAAGTCGGCATCATTTACCAGCAACACAGACATCTGTAAATTTCTTTGGTGTAAGCAAAATGATCCCAACACACATATAAGTTAAAAAGATGGTGTCCCTCATATAAACCTGATAATTGTCTATCTATGAACATGCAAACATTACTAGTGCTACAAGTGATAACAACAAACCATTTAAACAAACAGGTTATCAGAACATAAATTACACATGAATTCTGCTGCACCCTAGAAGTACATATGAGCATCTATTTATGTGCTTAAGTACCTAATTAAGTTCAGGAAAACATGTAATTCTTAACAGTAAGTATCAAACACATAGATAGGTGCAGTCTATAATAGGATCAACAGGCTATGGCATTATGTAATCAGTAGCAAACTAAATTAAGCCAAGCAACATAATTGAACAATTTTGCAAAAAGTGGCTAACTAAATTCCCGAGAAGCAGGTAAGTGAACTTACGCTAGCTCTTTGTACATGCACACTACAACTTCTTTTTTGCTTACAAGGTTGTATGAAGGAGTCCATGGCATCAATTTCTTGGATACGCAGTTCCAATACTTCTTTCTACCCACACTGCATTGGTAAGTTGAATGGTTAATCTAGTAAGATGGTGCACCCTTGATATGTTATATGAGGATGTGTATTAAGACTAGTTGTAGCCACACACATCACACTGGCTTTTACTGTATATTTCATGCGATTACATTTGGCATATCGAGATTTAAGCAATCTACAATAGGATGAAAAGACTGACATCCTTCACATTATTGGCGAACTCAGTCCATGGAAATAAGCAATTCAACCATTCTGTGGGTAAATCAAAAGCGCCACTGGAATATTTTTCACTACCCCAATCATACACGCAAAAAGGGGCGACGCCACCATAGGGGTTGGTATGGGCGGCCGCCTCGGGTGGCTGGAAAGTGTACACCTAGTTTGAGGCATCCAGGTTGGCCCAGGCTAGTTTTGTTCGTCCTAACGCACGAGCAGGCAATGTAGAAAATGAAGAAAAATGTTTCAATTTGGATGGGCCAATAACGTAAGTGCAAGGAAGGCCCTATAGCAGGCTCGCGGCCCAAACAAGCGCCTCCCATATTGATCGACAGTAGGAAAAAATCCCAATTCCTTCGCTCCAGCCTCTAGTCTGGTTCGCTACTAACCTAGCTGCCGCTGGACAGACCGACACAACACTTCCTCGCGCCTTCATTGGGGGGTGGTCTCTGGGCTTCAAGAGAATGGAAGGACAAGAAGATGAAGATCCAACCTTGGGTGTATCCTGCGTGGGAGGTAGCGACGGCAGGAAGGGCATGGCATCGAGTTTGTGCAAACGGACAGTCGCAGCTTGCAAGAGCGGCATGGGCAACGAGCAGGTACATCACGTCCCTGATTATATCTAATTCAACTGTTCAATTTCTGTCCAATAGATAAACCCGACGGTGTTGTAAAACTACTTGTATGTAGGGAATTTATGAGAAAATGAAACCAATTTATGCTTATTTTATAACTCCCCCAATCAGTACTGAACTAACTGAATCTGATGTATCTAATCAAGTTTCCGGTGCAAACATACAAACTCATGTTGTTCTTGAGCCTGAAGTGTCTAATGAACAGACTTCTAATGAAGGATTTGATGCAAACATTTTACATGCTGCTGGTGACGAACATATAGTGTCTAATGAGGGATCTAATGCAAGCGTTTTGCAAGCTCCCATTAAAGGATTTAGTTTCTAATGATGATCTGCGAAGTTGAGAGAGACATAGAGATTTGCAGGCATTGATGACAAGCAAATTATAGTACATTTTCATGGCTCGAGGAAACGTCGAGGCCATCTGCCAGAAGTCCCCATATCATGAGAATGTAGCATAAATACTTTTCTAATCTGTTGTTTCAAACTATTGGCATACTTGTGCAGGATAGATATATTGATATGCAGTTTGCGCACTAGTTATAAGTGCAATTACACTTTGATATTTTTAGCCAGAGAACGAATAATTCAAGCAGGTACAGACCATGTTAGTAGTCCTTGTACACCATGTTGCATTTTGTGTTTTTTGGTGCTTGCATCATTTAGTGTTTTATAATGTGAACTACTTTGGATCATTAGTTGGTTTTCAAAGTGCATGTAGCTTCACATTTCTCAAGTTATGTTGATTTCCGTAGTGCAAGTGCCTTCGAATTTTTGAAGTCAAATGTTCGCCCCTGGTAACTAGAATTCGTGGATCCGCCACTGCACACAAATCATACAAGCATGCTAGTACGAATTAAATGAAATGCAGGGACTTACGCTAGCTCGTTGTACATGCTCACTGCAGCTCTTCTTGCGCTTGGGATGTTCCATGTACAAGTCCATGTTACCACTTGCTTGGATGTGCAGGCCTTGTGCTCCTTGCATTGCCCTCTGCATTTTTGACATGGCTAATGGTTGATCAAATAAGAGGAATCGACCTTGCTGTTGTACCGGAGGACAAATACTTACAATGTTATACGGGTGTGCAGGATGTGTACCAGATCCCGTAGCGCCATCATGCTTCGCTAAAAAATGGTTTTGCTTGTTTCAGATGATATCTCCAGAAGAAACAAGAGTTAAAGTCAGAGTTGCATAGGTGTGTAAGCTAAGAGAGCAGTGAAAGGATATCCAAACATCGTCGGAACAGTGCACAAGGGAGTGATGTGTGGATACCTAGTTCGGGCCGGCGTTTGGGCATGCTCGCCTAGCTAGAGTGCGAGTCACTTCAGAGTCGTTGAGGGTGATGCGCTGGCTGGCCGCGCACGGATGCATATCTTGAGTGGTAGCGGAGTGCTACGATGCGGTGGACGAGACCGTTGGTGAAGCCCCAACGGCCTTGGGGGGCGGCGGTGCGACGATGTGCTCGGTGAAGTAGCCTCGGTGAGGTGGGAGACGGCGTCAGTGAAGCGCACCTGATGCAGTGGAAGTCGGTGTCTGTGAGGCACGTCGGTTGCGGCTGCCGACGTTGTCGGTGGACCACCCGGTGCGGTGGATGAGGGCGTAGATAAGGTAGCTCCGGTGCGGTGGTGAAGCGCGACCGTCGTCTTCGTCGTCGTCATCCGGCATAGAGGTGGGGAAAGAGACGAGATAAGGGGCAATTCAAACTTTGCTTGGGTTGGCGGCGAATTAGGGATTTGAGCAATTTGGGCATGGAAGGGGACGGTGGAGAAGGGAGATTTTGTAGGTCTAGAATTGGGGCCGCCAGATATTTCAATCCGAAACATAGAAGCGCGAACTTATTTTGTCGTCGTTCTTTTTTGGGGGGGAGGGGGGAGGGAGGGAGGGGGTGGGTGGCTGGGTGCTAAGCGCCCGTACGACACACGTGGCCACCACAACACGACCCTGGTATGCCTGGTGCGCCTACATTTGAGAATGCAAATGAATCTTCATTCATTTGCAAACAAATCTGTATGTATTACCATGCACGTGTTTTCCTTGCAAATAATTAGTCATTTCAAACGAGATACTATATTAATTAATGAGGAGTTACTTGAAAAAAATAGAAACAATATCCACGGTATCCACGCTAACGTGGATTAGAATGTGTGTCACATAATTAGTTATTTGAATTTGAGTGTGTGTCACTTAGCAATCTCCAATTCTAACGTGGATTTCGCATTTCACGGTATCCATGCTACTTTTTTAATACAAATTCATATGTATATGATGAACACCATGGTAGTGAGAAAACTTTGGATGGATTCAAACATAGGACCTACAAAATAGCACAACAATCGAGTCAATGTCAACTTTTCCAAACCTAATATGGCACAAATTCGAAATAATTACCCATATGCATGGTCCTCAGTTCAAATCTTATAATGTACACGGAATTGAAACATCGATATTAAGTCTCGTACTATCGACATTCAAATGTTGTTTTTAGCCCCCCCCTCGGCACACACGCTACATACTTCCTATATTGGTCAATCTTCCTCTCCTAATCACCTTAGGAAGCTATCGGTTTCCAACACAGGTTCATTCTTTCTCTCCATGTTTCGATCTCTAATTCTCTCAACTACACAACCCCCTTTTCCCACTCTGTTACCAAATGTATTTACCTCACACACCCACCATTGCACCCCATGCCGAGCTCTCCCTCTCTCTCTCCCTCCTACCCTCTCTTGCTAGATACATGCATTGCCTATCTAGCCCCCAACCTCTTGTGCGCACGCACACACGCTGTCTATCTAGGTCACTCCCTCGAGACTGTCTCACTCTTTCTTCCGCACAGCGGGCCACACTCGCTCAATCTCGCTCTCTTTATCTGAGTCTCGATTAACCTAGTTTTCTTTCACAAACAAATGATATATCTCCCTGTTCGGGCCTCGATCGACACTCTATACTCTCTCACGTAGATTGTCTATCTAGGTCAATCCATCCAAGCCCCCCCACTCTTTCGACCTCATGGCGGGCTACGCTCGCTCAATCTCTCTCTCTCTCTCTCTCTCTCTCTCTCTCGCTCTCTCTCTCCCTCCCCCATC
>NC_041392.1:687771108-687782966 GCF_002162155.2 Triticum dicoccoides | reverse complement strand
ACGCTCGCTCAATCTCTCTCTCTCTCTCTCTCTCTCTCTCTCTCTCGCTCTCTCTCTCCCTCCCCCATCTCTCTATCTCTCTGTCTCTCTTTGTATGTCTTGATTGACCTCGCTCTTTCTCGGACACAAATGGTATATCTCCATGTTTGAGCCCAATTCGACATATTCATATTGTATACTCTCTCACGCACATTGTCTATCTAGGTTACTCTCTCCAACCCATCTCACTCTTTCGATCGCACGACGACCCACACTTGCTCAATCTCTCTCCCTTTATATATGTAATCGATTGACCTTGCTTCCTCCCACGCACAAAATATATCTACATGTCTGTGACTGGATCATCTCTCAAGCTCTATCTTACAGCCCGCACCCTTCCCAAAAGCTCAACCCGACAATATTTCTCCATAGCATATATATCTTTTCAATGAATGTCAGACCACACTCACTTTGTCTCTCTATCTACATGTCTCTTAGTTGACCTTGCTTTCTCATGCCGTATCTTCCACACATTGAAGCTACCTCTCCTTCCCTCGCAAAGCTGCGGCTATTTATATTGCGAGGGGAACTCCAACCTTGGATTAGTTTGTGTAGGCATTTATTCCCGTGGGTTTAGATTATATTTTCATAGCATTCGGCCAACAACTACTCCGAACACCGTTGCAACCCCCGCACCTCCCCCAATTGATTTCCCTCTGGCTCGGTCATCGCTCTCTCGCACGTCCTTTCTCACCTTCAACGTCGCACTATGGTATTATTGCAAAAAACTCTGTTATTCTCTTTAATTATTACAAATAAGCTACAAAACTACACACTGATAGTCCACCTGTAATGGAACAAATTTCGACCAACAAATTAAAGTGCTACAAAGTACACACCGAGGGGCCCACCTGTCATGAACCAAATTTGGACCCATATAAAAATTAAAAAAATAAAGGACGAGGATCGAACATGCGACTAGGGCCTTCAAGCTGCACGTCAATAGGCAACATACGTAGAACAACAATGTTTGTTGTACCCCCCTTTGTTCATATAATGTTTTTATATTACCACAACCTATTTAATGGATAACATGTACTATTATTTTTAGTACATTAGTGGGACCGACTCATTAGCATGTACTTTTCGCCCTCACTTACTGGTGGGTTCCATGTGCTCTCTCTCTCCTCCCCTTCTGCATTTCAATGCACGGGCAAACACGAAGAACTCGCGGGCGATGTTGCCGTTGACCATATATGGACACGTTCACAAGTTACGGCACCAGTTTCACATACTAGTAGTACTAGTCAATGTGTACGTGCAATGCACGTTAATTTGAAAGTATATTAAGTGCATGCGGATATTAAGTAGGATATTATTTGCTTGTTATTATGTGATTATCACTATTTTTGGCATGAAATTAACTGCATGCTAAACGTGTTGACTGCTCAACATTGAAGCAGTCTAGGTTGTTGGATGAGAAGAAATACATGTGGCTTGATGATGTTTTATATTTAATGTGATACGACTCTAGTAGAACATTCAATCGATCAAACCATAGATTTCATTCAGTCTGACTCCGACTTTACACATACGACGATCGATCTAAAATAAACGGAAATGATAAACATTCGGATTTTAAGCATGGCAATCCGAACATTTTTCATGGCAAATTTAGATTACGCGGCGGCGGCAGGGGCGTCTTGCGGTGGGAAGCGGCTCCTCTGTCGTGCTCTGTGTGTCGTCGGGCCACTGACCGATGGCGACGGCGTGCGCCGTTGTTGACGTACTCCTGGTCGTTGGCCCTAGCTTCAAGGAAGGCCACAATATTCTGGACTTCGGTCTCCAGGAGCGAGTCAACTGGCGGGAGGAGGCGACTGGCGTTGGTGCAAGGAAGCGGTCGACAGCGGCGATCCATGCCGCTGAGGGGGGCACTGGCACCCGTGCGGGGACATGCGCTAACAACGACGCGACGGAGACATTCATGTGCATGGGCACTGGCACGGGTGCACACGTCAGTGCACGTGCAGGCGCATGCGCTGGCAGGTGCGCGAGCGCGTGAAAGTCGGCGGGGACCTCATGGAACCCCGTGGCATCAAGCTCGGTGACAATGTGAGGCTCCCAGCCTATCAATACCACGGGGATGGGCGCTGGCGCAGTCGGGGCGACGGGAGCCAGAACAGGAGCGGGGACAGGCGCGATGTCTTCCTGATGTCTACTACACAACCTTCTTCTTGTAGACGTTGTTGGGCCTCCAAGTGTAGAGGTTTGTAGGACAGTAGCAAATTTCCCTCAAGTGGATGACCTAAGGTTTATCAATCCGTAGGAGGCGTAGGATGAAGATGGTCTCTCTCAAGCAACCCTGCAACCAAATAACAAAGAGTCTCTTGTGTCCCCAACACAGCCAATACAATGGTAAATTGTATAGGTGCACTAGTTCGGTGAAGAGATGGTGATACAAGTGCAATTTGGATAGAAGATAAAGGTTTTTGTAATCTGAAATTATAAAAGAGCAAGGGAACTAATTGTAAAAGTGAGCATAAACGGTATTGCAATGATAGGAAACAAGGCCTAGGGTTCATACTTTCACTAGTGCAAGTCCTCTCAACAATAATAACATAAATGGATCATATAACTATCCCTCAACATGCAACAAAGAGTCACTCCAAAGTCACTAATAGCGGAGAACAAATGAAGAGATTATGGTAGGGTACGAAACCACCTCAAAGTTATTCTTTCCAATCAATCCGTTGGGCTATTCCTATAAGTGTCACAAACAGCCCTAGAGTTCGTACTAGAATAACACCTTAAGACAAAAATCAACCAGAACCCTAATGTCACCTAGATACTCCAATGTCACCTCAAGTATCCGTGGGTATGATTATACAATATGCATCACACAATCTCAGGTTCATCTATTCAACCAACACATAGAACCTCAAAGAGTGCTCCAAAGTTTCTACCGGAGAATCACGACGAAAACGTGTGCCAACCCCTATCTATAGGTTCATGGGCGGAACCCGCAAGTTGATCACCAAAACATACATTAAGTGAATCACGTGATATCCCATTGTCACCACAGATACGCATGGTAAGACATACATCAAGTGTTCTCAAATCTTTAAAGACTCAATCCGATAAGATAACTTCAAAGGGGAAACTCAATCCATTACAAGAGAGTAGAGGGGGAGAAGAAACATACGATCCAACTATAATAGCAAAGCTCGCGATACATCAAGATCGTGCCAAATCAAGAACACGAGAGAGAGAGAGAGAGAGAGAGAGATCAAACACATAGCTACTGGTACATACCCTCAGCCCCGAGGGTGAACTACTCCCTCCTCGTCATGGAGATCACCGGGATGATGAAGATAGCCACCGGAGAGGGATTCCCCCTCCGGCAGGGTGCTGGAACGGGTCTAGATTGGCTTTCGGTGGCTACGGAGGCTTTAGGCGGCGGAACTCCCGATCTATTGTGTTCCCCGATCGTTTTAGGGTATATGGGTATATATGGGAGGAAGAAGTACATCGATGGAGCCACGAGGGGCCCACGAGGGTGGAGGGCGTGCCCAAAGGGGGTGGGCGCGCCCCTACCTCCTGGCTTCCTTGTTGCTTCCCTTACGTGGACTCCAAGTCTCCCAGGTTGCTTTCCTTCCAAAAATGAGTTCCGTGAAGTTTCAGGTCAATTGGACTCCGTTTGATTTTCCTTTTCTGTGAAACACTGAAACAAGGGAAAAACAGGAACTGGCACTGGGCTCTGGGTCAATAGGTTAGTCCCAAAAGTAATATAAAAGTGGATAATAAAGCCCAATAATGTCCAAAATAGAAGATAATATAGCATGGAGCAATCAAAAATTATAGATACGTTGGAGACGTATCAGCATCCGCAAGCTTAATTCCTGCTCGTCCTCGAGTAGGTAAATGATAAAAATAGAATTTTTGATGCGGAGTGCTACTTGGCATATTTTCAATGTAATTCTTCTTAATTGTGGCATGAATATTCAGATCCGAAAGATTCAAGATAAAAGTTCATATTGACATAAAAGTGATAATACTTCAAGCATACTAACTAAGCAATTATGTCCTCTCAAAATAACATGGCCAAAGAAAGTTCATCCGTACAAAATCATATTGTTTAGTCATGCTCCATTTTCATCACACAAGGATGCTCTCATCATGCACAACCCCGATGACAAGCCAAGCAATTGTTTCATACTTTAGTAATCTCAAACCTATAAACTCTCACGCAATATATGAGCGCGAGCCATGGACATAGCACTATGGGTGGAATAGAATATGATGATGGGGGTTATGTGGAGAAGACAAAAAGGAGGAAGTCTCACATCAACGAGGCTAATCAATGGGCTATGGAGATGCCCATCGATTGATGTTAATGCAAGGAGTAGGGATTGCCATGCAACGGATGCACTAGAGCTATAAATGTATGAAAGCTCAACAAAAGAAACTAAGTGGGTGTGCATCCAACTTGCTTGCCCACGAAGACCTAGGGCACTTGAGGAGGCCCATTGTTGGAATATACAAGCCAAGTTATATAATGAAAAATTCCCACTAGTATATGAAAGTGACAAAACAAGAGACTCTGTATCATGAAGATTATGGTGCTACTTTGAAGCACAAGTGTGGCAAAGGATAGTAGCATTGTCCCTTCTTTCTTTTTCTCTCTCTTTTTTATTTTTTTATTTGGGCTTTTCCCCTTTTTATGGCCTTTTTTGGGGCCTTTTTTAATTTCTCGTCCGGAGTCTCATCCCGACTTGTGGGGGAATCATAGTCTCCATCATCCTTTCCTCACATGGGACAATGCTCTAATAATGATGATCATCACACTTTTATTTACTTACAACTCAAGGATTACAACTCGATACTTAGAACAAAATATGACTCCATATAAATGCTTCCGGCGGTGTACCAGGATGTGCAATGATTCATGAGTGACATGTATGAAAGAATTATGAACGGTGGCTTTGCCACAATACGATGTCAACTACATGATCATTCATAGCAATATGACAATGATGGAGTGTGTCATGATAAACGGAACGGTGGAAAGTTGCATGGCAATATATCTCAGAATGGCTATGGAAATGCCATAATAGGTAGGTATGGTGGCTGTTTTGAGGAAGATATAAGGAGCTTTATGTGTGAAAGAGCGTACCATATCACGGGGTTTGGATGCACCGGCGGAGTTTGCGCCAACTCTCAATGTGAGAAAGGGCAATGCATGGTACCGAAGAGGCTAGCAATGATGGAAGGGTGAGAGTGCGTATAACCCATGGACTCAACATTAGTCATAAAGAACTCACATACTTATTGCAAAAATCTACAAGTCATCAAAAACCTCGGCACTACATGCATGCTCCTAGGGGGGATAGATTGGTAGGAAAAGACCGTCGCTCGTCCCTGATCGCCACTCATAAGGAGGACAATCAAATAACACCTCATGTTTCAAATTTGTTACATAAAGTTTACCATACGTGCATGCTACGGGACTTGAAAACTTCAACACAAGCATTTCTCAATTTCACAACTACTCAACTAGCACGGCTTTGATATTATTACCTCCATATCTTAAAACAATCATCAAGCATCAAACTTCTCTTAGTATTCAAAACACTCATAAGAAAGTTTTTACTAATCTTGAATACCTAGCATATTAGGATTATTTAAGAAAATTACCATGCTATTTAAGACTCTCAAAATAATCTAAGTGAAGTATGGGAGTTCATCTATTTCTTCAAAATAAAACTACCACTATGCTCTAAAAGATATAAGTGAAGTACTAGAGCAAACAACAAACTACTCCGAAAGATATAAGTGAAGATCAATGAGTAGTCGAATAATTATGCAACTATGTGAAGACTCTCCCATATTAAGAATTTCAGATCTTGATATTTTATTCAAACAACAAGCAAAACTAAATAAAATAGAATGACGCGCCAAGCAAAACACATATCATGTGGCGAATAAAAATATAGCTCCAAGTAAAGTTACCGATGAACGAAGACGAAAGAGGGGATGCCTTCCGGGGCATCCCCAAGCTTAGGCTCTTGGTTGTCCTTGAATATTTCCTTGGGGTGCCTTGGGCATCCCCAATATTATGCTCTTTCCACTCCTTATTCCATAGTCCATCGAATCTTTACCCAAAACTTGAAAACTTCACAACACAAAACTTAACAGAAAACTCGTGAGCTCCATTAGCGAAAGAAAACAAAACACCACTTCAAGGTACTGTAATAAAATCATTCTTGATTTATGTTGGTGTAATATCTACTTTATTCCAACTTCTCTATGGTTCATACCCTCCGATACTACTCATAGATTCATCAAAATAAGCGAACAACACAATGAAAACAGAATCTGTCAAAAACAGAATAGTCTGTAGTAATCTGTAACTAACGCAAACTTCTGGAACCCCCAAAATTCTAAAATTAATTGATGGAAGTGAGTAATTTTTCTATTAATCATCTGCAAAAATAATTAACTAAATAGCACTCTCCAATAAAAAATGACATCAATTCTCGTGAGCGCTAAAGTTTCTGTTGTTTACAACATGATCATAAAGACTTCACCCAAGTCTTCCCAAAGGTTCTACTTGGCACAAACACTAATTAAACACATAAAACCACATCTAAACAGAGGCTAGATGATTAATTTATTACTAAACAGGAACAAAAAGCAAGGAACAAAAATAAAATTGGGTTGCCTCCCAACAAGCACTATCATTTAACGCCCCTAGCTAGGCATGATGATTTCAATGATGCTCACCTAAAAGATAAGAATTGTAACATAAAGAGAGCATCATGAAGGTTATGAATAGCACATTTAATTCTAACCTACTTCCTATGCATAGGGATTTTGTGATCAAACAACTTATGGGAACAATAATCAACTAGCATAGGAGGGCAAAACAAGCATAACTTCAAAACTTTAAGCACATAGAGAGGAAACTTGATGTTATTGCAATTCCTACAAGCATATGTTCCTCCCTCATAATAATTTTGAGTAGCATCACGAATGAATTCAACAATATAGCCAGCACCTAAAGCATTCTTTTCATGATCTACAAGCATAGAAATTAAGCAAAATTCTTCTCATTTGGAATAGTGGGAGCAAACTCAACAAAATAATTATCATGTGAGGCATAATCCAATTGAAAACTAAAATCATGATGACAAGTTTCATGGATATCATTATTCTTTATAGCATACAAGTCATCACAATAATCATCATAGATAGGAGGCATGCTTTCATCATAGTAAATTTGCTCATCAAAGCTTGGGGGACAAAAAATATCATCCTCATCAAACATAGCTTCCCAAGCTTGTGTCTTTGCATATAATTAGCATCATGGATATTCAAGGAAGTCATATTAACAACATTGCAATCATGCTCATCATTCAAATATTTAGTGCCAAATATTCTAATGCATTCTTCTTCTAGCACTTGAGCACAATTATCGGAATCCTTATTCTCACGAAAGACATTAAAAAGATGAAGCATATGAGGTAACCTTAATTCCATTTTTTGTAATTTTATTTTAAAACTAAACTAGTGATAAAACAAGAAACTAAAAGACTCGATTGCAAGATCTAAAGATATACCTTCAAGCACTCACCTCCCCGGCAACGGCGCTAGAAAAGAGCTTAGTTGACGGGGTGTGAGTGCCACTTACCCAGCCTCCCCGACAACGGTGTCAGAAAAGAGCTTGATGTCTACTACACAACCTTCTTCTTGTAGACGTTGTTGGGCCTCCAAGTGTAGAGGTTTGTAGGACAGTAGAAAATTTCCCTCAAGTGGATGACCTAAGGTTTATCAATCCATAGGAGGCGTAGGATGAAGATGGTCTCTCTCAAGCAACCCTGCAACCAAATAACAAAGAGTTTCTTGTGTCCCCAACACACCCAATACAATGGTAAATTGTATAGGTGCACTAGTTCGGCAAATAGATGGTGATACAAGTGCAATATGGATAGAAGATAAAGGTTTTTTGTAATCTGAAATTATAAAAACAGCAGGGTAACTAATAGTAAAAGTGAGCATAAACGGTATTGCAATGATTGGAAACAAGGCCTAGGGTTCATACTTTCACTAGTGCAAGTCCTCTCAACAATAATAACATAATTGGATCATATAACTATCCCTCAACATGCAACAAAGAGTCACTCCAAAGTCACTAATAGCGGAGAACAAACGAAGAGATTATGGTAGGGTACGAAACCACCTCAAAGTTATTCTTTCCAATCAATCCGTTGGGCTATTCCTATAAGTGTCACAAACAGCCCTAGAGTTCATACTAGAATAACACCTTAAGACACAAATCAACCAAAACCCTAATGTCACCTAGATACTCCAATGTCACGTCAAGTATCCGTGGGTATGATTATACATTATGCATCACACAATCTCAGATTCATCAATTCGACCAACACATAGAACCTCAAAGAGTGCCCCAAAGTTTCTACCAGAGAATCACGACAAAAATGTGTGCCAACCCCTATGCATAGGTTCATGGGCGGAATCCGCATGTTGATCACCAAAACATACATCAAGTGAATCACGTGATATCCCATTGTCACCAAATGTACGCATGGAAAGACATACATCAAGTGTTCTCAAATCTTTAAAGACTCAATCTGATAAGATAACTTCAAAGGGGAAACACAATCCATTACAAGAGAGTAGAGGGGGAGAAGAAACATAAGATCCAACTATAATAGCAAAGCTCGCGATACATCAAGATCGTGCCAAATCAAGAACACGAGAGAGATAGATCAAACACATAGCTACTGGTACATACCCTCAGCTCCGGGGGTGAACTACTCCCTCCTCATCATGGAGATCGCCGAGATGATGAAGATAGCCACCGGAGAGGGATTCCCCCTCCGGCAGGGTGCCAGAACGGGTCTAGATTGGCTTTCGGTGGCTACGGAGGCTTCTGGCGGCGGAACTCCCGATCTATTGTGTTCCCCAAGCGTTTTAGGGTATATGGGTATATATGGGAGGAAGAAGTACGTCAGTGGAGCCACGAGGGGCCCACGAGGGTGGAGGGCGTGCCTAGAGGGGTGGGCGTGCCCCCTACCTCGTGGCTTCCACGTTGCTTCCCTTATGTGGACTCCAAGTCTCCCAGGCTGCTTTCCTTCCAAAAATGAGTTCCGTGAAGTTTCAGGTCAATTGGACTCCGTTTGATTTTCCTTTTCTGCGAAACACTGCAACAAGAGAAAAAACAGGAACTGGCACTGGGCTCTGGGTCAATAGGTTAGTCCCAAAAGTAATATAAAAGTGGATAATAAAGCCCAATAATGTCCAAAACAGAAGATAATATAGCTTGGAGCAATCAAAAATTATAGATACGTTGGAGACGTATCACTTCCCGCAAGGCCGGTTCAAGCTCGTTCCAAAGATCCTTATGTTCTTGAGACTCCGGCTGGGTGTCTTCCTTAGGAAACTAGAAAATTAAGGGCAGACCATCATGATGTGGCATGGCGTACAGTTAGGTCAGGCTGGTTGGAGGTAGACAACAGAAGAGTCAGAGAGGAAGAAAGAAGATTGTAGCGATACCGGGTAGTGAGGGGTGGATTTTAAATTGCTACGTCGACGACATTAAAAGTGGGAGCAGTTGGGACAAAGGTGAGCGGCAGAGCCTGGTCAAAGGGCTCGCCTCCCGGTGAGCCTGCGCATCGGTCTGCTCGCACGTCTCCCTGTCAGCCGGCGCAACGGTCTGCTCGCACACCTCTTGTCGACTCACACGCTTTCTCGGAGGGCACCTGCCGATGAGAAGCAGGACTCGTGGCGGCACATAAACACCCACAGTTTCAATAGTGAAAGCGTTCACCTTAACATGACAGGTCTTTGTTCCAAAATACCTTGGCTCTTCATTTGTGCAACTTCTCATAAGCAGCTTTTCTCAAATTGAAGAAAAAAAATCACGTAGGAATATTTGTGCCATATCATGTGACCATGCTCAGTTTCATGAATTTCTGGTCACTTATGGATTTTTTGAAATTTAAAATCTAGGCTGTGAAACAATATCATAACCTGCATCATGCAATAAATTTTCAAGCGATACATCTTTCCTGTTGTATTTCTTAAGAAAGGATTTGGTCAAACATTTTTCTTAGTTAGACTTCAGACAAGTTATATATGAAGAGTAAAAGCATAATCGCTCCGTACCAAAGCATTGCCTGATATATTAACTAAGTACTAGGCACGAACAAACGGCTCAATTCTGTGCTCATCCTGGTGTAGTACTCCTATTAGTACTAGGCAATGCAGTTGACGGGTGACCTTGGGTAGCGGCGACCGAGGGAATTGAATCATGCTCGGCACAGTAGGTAACATTGTCTAGTTACTAAAGGATCCCTCCGTTGTTCATCGGTAGTCATTATGGACCAGGGACATGAGGGGAATTTCCTAGGGCTGGAAGTCTGGCCGCCAGATATTTCGACTCAAAACGCGGAGGCTCGACTGGTTGGGGTTGGCTAATGTGCATACCACGCACGCCAACAGAAGGACACGGGCCTGTTTTTTAGGATCAACATGAGCCAAGGCCTGGCTGGTACGCCGTTGGGTCCTACTATTCGAGAATACGAAAGGAATCTTTTAAATTGCCAAACGAATCTATGTGTATTACAATGCCCGTATTTTCCTTGCAAATAGTAATCTCAACGTGGTAATTGATTTATGGCAAGTTCTTGAATTAGATGCTATATGCTGATACGAGTTGCTTGGAGCTTGTATATCTGAGATATAGCAGCTCATAGGATGTCTTAATATTTTTACAGGAAACCTTAATGAGTATGAGAATTGCACACAATTTGTACAAAAACTACTCAGATGCCCTTGGATCCCATATCCAACGACCTCGAAGCTGGTATCGCCGTAGCATCTAAGATGATGGAGGATATCATATTCTCCTGTATGTAAGAATATCATGTGCTACCACACCTTAGGTGCTTTGGTGATACAAGCTCTTCGGAGCCGTTGGATTTGTGACCCAACAACTCCTGGGTGGTTCGAATGTTTTTTTGCATAAAAGCCCCCAAAGAGTGCGGCCACTGCTTACAAGCACAAAGTCTACTCAGATGCCATTGGATCTGAGATCAAACGACCTCGAAGCTTGTATCACCGTAGCATCCAAGCTGTGAGAACACCTGATGTTTTCTCGCACATGAGAATATGAGGTGCTCCCGCACCGTAGGTTCTATGGTGATACAAGTTCATGGAGATCTAATGGCTCACAGTAGGAGGTTTGAATGTTTTTGCAATATACGCCTGAGAGAGTTTGGGAATTGCATAGAAAGTACAAGTACTACACATGTGGCATCTGATCATAGATCATACGACCTAGATGCTCGTATCACCGTAGCGACTAATTAAGCTACGACGAGCACCTAATATGAGAAACGGGGAGCCGTTGGATCCAAGATGCAGCGGCACACATGAGGCCTGATGTGACGCCCGGGTAATTAAGCTACAGTAATCCCCGCTAATGATGCCACGTCACCTCGGTTACTGTGGTTAAACTCGCGTTAGTTCGGAACCTAGTTCGAATTTCAAATTCAAAATCGAGCAAACAATAAAAGTTTTCAAATATTAAAATTTAAATGTTCGGAGTGAACCAAATAATACATAGGTAATGATGGTGGAGAAACCAAACTTTGATAAAATGTTTAAAGGCCCTAAAACAATTAAAACAATAGTGAAAACAATTAAACAAATGCCTATTGAATTTATAAAATGCTAACACTATTTTATTATGGGTTAAGAATTAATCTCGTAGTAGTTTATTGGTAAATACAAATTAGGCACTAGTGGTAATTTTATAAAACGGAAAATAAAAGAAACTACAAATAAAAAGAGAC
>NC_041392.1:687770441-687770976 GCF_002162155.2 Triticum dicoccoides | reverse complement strand
CGGGATCGATCCCCACCTCTCCCCTCGCCTCCCTCACGCTTCCCCACGATCCAACCTGGATCGGGGCCGACTGCGCCGCCCGTCGCGCGCTGACCCCGCCGCCACCTAGCGCCGTCGCTGGTGCCCGCCCCCTCATCCCTCCACCCCGCATGGATCCGGTCGGGGCAGCCGACGCCCTCGACGCCCCGCACCTTGCCGCTCGCCTACGTCGGACCACCTCGTCACCGACCGTCGCCGCTGCCTCGTCCTCCTCCTCGCCAGTCCTCCCCGACCGCCGTCACGCCCGCTGCCAGTGCCCTACAGTCCCCCTCCGTGAGCTCCCTCCTCTCCCTTCTCCGTCACCGGCGCCCATCCCCCCCCGTTATGCCGTTGCCGCCCCGCCGTGGGCCGCACGCGCCGGCCGCGCCCTGGGCATGCGCGACACCAACCGCGCCGGACTGTCCCGCCCCGTCTCCTCCTTTCCCCGCGCTCGTCGCGCTCACCGTGGCCCTCGCGCCCGTGGCCGCGCCCTCTTCCCCCAGGTCGCCTTGCCTCC
>NC_041392.1:687762684-687770415 GCF_002162155.2 Triticum dicoccoides | reverse complement strand
GGCACGGGCGACACCAACCGCACCGGACCGTCCCGCCCCCGTCTCCTCCTTTCCCGCGCTCGTCGCGCTCACCGTGGCCCTCGCGCCCGTGGCCGCGCCCTCTTCCCCCAGGTCGCCTCGCCTCCAACCCCGGCCTCCTCTCCCTCCGGCGACGCTGGCCCCGTGCTCCCCCGCCTCGGCCAGCGCCCCTGCGCCCATCCCTGCCGTCGCCCGCTCCCGCTCCGGTCGGCGCCCCACGGCCCCGTGCCTCGGTGCGCCTCATCTCCGCCCTTCCCTCCTCCCGCGGCCGCACCACCGCGCCCGCCCGCGCGCCACTGGCCGCGTCGGCGCCACCCCTCGCTTCCGCCCGCCGTGGCCCCGGTTGGCCGCGCCGGCGTGCCGCGCCGTTGGTGCCCTGGCGGCCTCGTCCCGCCCTGCGGGCGAGTGCTCGTTCAGGTGGCGCCCGTAACCGCACGCCCGCATAGGCTCCTTTGGCCCACTGACAAAGGGGCCCCACCCCAGAACGTTTGAAAAAGGAATTAAAAAAATAAAAATAAATAAATATATTAAATAAATAAATAAATAATAATTAAAATAATTAGAATATTAATTAATTAATTAATTAATTAATTAATTAAGTTAATTAATCCTGATTAGATTAACCTAATCACTAATTAAATTAACTAATCTGTAATTAAACTAAACAGAGAATGACAGGTGGGTCCCACTGGACCCACACGTCAGGTTGACCAGGTCAATGGTCAACGTTGACTGCTGACATCACCCTGATGTCATGCTGACATCAGCATTTACTATTCTGGATAATGTTGGATTAGATAATTAATTAAATTCCAGAAATTAGTAAAATCTTTAGAAAATCATATCTTTTAATCCGTAACTCGGATTAAAATATTTTCAACATGAAAGTTGCCCAGAACGACGAGACGAATCTGGATACGCAGTCCGTTCGTCCGCCACACCCCCCTAACCTGTTGAACTCGCAACTTTCCCCCTCCGGCTCCTCTGCCCGAAAACGCGAAACACCGGGAATACTTTCCCGGATGTTTCCCCCCTTAACCGGTACCACCTCATACCACGTTAGGGCACGCCTAGCATCGTTACTTGTCTTGTCATGCATCGATATGCATCTGTTTACATGGTATTCATTGTTTCTTCCCCCTCTTCTCTCCGGTAGACTACGAGACCGACGCTGCTGCTGCCCAGTTCGACTACGGAGTTGACGACCCCTCTCTCTTGCCAGAGCAACCAGGCAAGCCCCCCCTTGATCACCAGATATCGCCTATTCTACTCTATACTGCTTGCATTAGAGTAGTGTAGCATGTTACTGCTTTCTGTTATACCTATCTTGATGCATAGTCTGTCCTTGATACTACTGTTGTTACCTTTACCTGCAATCCTATATGCTTAGTATAGGATGCTAGTATATTCATCTGTGGCCCTACATTCTTGTCCGTCAGCCATGCTATACTATCGGGCCGTGATCACTTGGGAGGTGATCACGGGTATATACTATATACTTTATACATGATACATGTGGAGACTAAAGTCGGGTCGGCTGGTGGAGCACCCGCGAGTGGATCTTTGTGGCGGAGCGACAGGGCAGGTTGAGACCGCCTAGGAGAGAAGTGGGCCTGGCCCTGTTCGGCGTTCGTGGATACTTAACACGCTTAACGAGATCTTGGTATTTGATCTGAGTTGGCTACGAGCCTATACGCACTAACCAACTACGTGGGAAAGATATGGGCACTCGGCGTCGTGGTATCAGCCGAAGCACTTCGTGACGCCAGCGACTGAGTGGCGCGCGCCGGATTGGAACGTAAGCCTGCTCTTGTATTAAGGGGGCTAGTTCTGCTTTCGGCCGCATACGCAACGTGCAGGTGTGCTATGGGCGATGGGCCCAGACCCCTGTGCGCTTAGGTTTAGACCGGCGTGCTGGCCTCTCTGTTGAGCCTAGGTGGGGCTGCGACGTGTTGATCTTTCGCGGCCGGGCATGACCCAGGAAAGTGTGTCCGGCCAAATGGGATCAAGCGTGTTGGGTAAGTTGGTGCACCCCTGCAGGGAAGTTAATCTATTCGAATAGCCATGATCTTCGGTAACAGGACGACTTGGAGTTGTACCTTGACCTTATGACAACTAGAATCAGATACTTAATAAAACAAACCCTTCCAAGTTCCACAAACAACCCGGTGATCGCTTTTCCACAGGGCGACGAGGGGAGGATCGCCGGGTAGGATTATGCTATGCGATGCGACTGGAGATGCTACTTGGAGATGCTACTTGGAGATGCTACTTGGAGATGCTACTTGGAGATGCTACTTGGAGGACTTCAATCTACTCTCTTCTACATGCTGCAAGACGGAGGCTGCCAGAAGCGTAGTCTTCGACAGGATTAGCTATCCCCCTTTTTATTCTGGCTTTCTGCAGTTCAGTCCACCGATATGGCCCTTTACACATATACCCATGCATAGTGTAGCTCCTTGCTTGCGAGTACTTTGGATGAGTACTCACGGTTGCTTTTCTCCCTCTTTTCCCCTTTCCCTTCTACCTGGTTGTCGCAACCAGATGCTAGAGCCCTGGAGCCAGACGCCACCGTCGACGATGATTCCTACTACACTGGAGGTGCCTACTGCTACGTGCAGGCTGCTGACGACGACCATGAGTAGTTTAGGAGGATCCCAGGCAGGAGGCCTGCGCCTCTTTCGATCTGTATCCCAGTTTGTGCTAGCCTTCTTAAGGCAAACTTGTTTAACTTATGTCTGTACTCAGATATTGTTGCTTCCGCTGACTCGTCTATGATCGAGCACTTGTATTCGAGCCCTCGAGCCCCTGGCTTGTATTATGATGCTTGTATGACTTATTTATGTTTTTAGAGTTGTGTTGTGATATCTTCCCGTGAGTCCCTGATCTTGATCGTACACATTTGCGTGCATGATTAGTGTACGATTGAATCGGGGGCGTCACAAGTTGGTATCAGAGCCGACTGCCTGTAGGAATCCCCCTTCCACACTCCTTGGCCGAAGTCGAGTCTAGACTTTACAAAACTTTTACTAACTTGGCTGTGTGGCCAATGGGCCCACGTCGCCATTGGGTGGTATTAGGATCTTTTACTCCTCGACCTTTACTCTGGGATTCTGAACTCTCTTCTATTCAGGTTAAACGATTTTTACTAAATTCTAACTTTTAGGTTCTCGAAAATACTTTCTATCGGAGGGGCCCTTCAGTCCGGATGATCACCGACTGCACCGGAAGATTTCGGAGATACTCTTTGATATTCTCTCGAGACTTTGTGCCCATCACTTTTGCTATTCCCGACCACCGATAAATCCGTATGGAAAACTACTTACACTTGCCATTCATACGATCATCCCCCATTGATCTTGTTATTACAAGATACCCCGAAGTTTTCTCTATTGTTCCGAGAATACTTTGTGCCTACTGCCTAGCAGTTCTTTGCCACATGAATACCCCTTCAAATAATTTCTCGCACTTATCGAGTATCCACTCATCCCCAGTTGATTCATGTATTTCACAAAAGTCTTCGAAATGCCATTCGATCTTCCGAAAATCCCGAGCAGCCTATTCCTCCTGAAATTCTTGCTTGCTTGCATTATGGTTAGTCCCATAAGTCTCTTAGTCTTATTGACATTCCTTGTCATTATCATTTTGAGTCTGTTGACTCAATATGTTTGCGAATACCCGCAAACATCATTGATCCTTATAAATTACCTTTCCGGCTGAGCTGCCATTCTTTTAACTGGAATTGGTTCTGGACCAATCCAATTGTCGTTGATTGTACCCTAAGGCTATTCAACTTATCCATCCCTAATCAGAGCATTGATTCCGATCCCTTGATTTGGAAATCATAATTCCTTTGCATTTGACAATTGAGTTAGTCAGTTGTTTCTATAATTTGATCTCCTTGCACTCTTCTTCCTCTAGTTGAGTACCGATGCTCACGTCAGATCCCTTGTGGACCATCAGGTCCATTGTTGGATTTTATCCGTCAGCATCCTTCATATTCAATAACTTTGTGAGACCTTCCCCTGATACATAATGCCTTTGGTAAATTGTATCCTCTGCTTTGTCAACCATGCTCTACCTCCGAGCTTGAGTTATTTACCCCTGAAGTTGATGGTATACGTTCCTAAGATGCCTTGATGGGTTGAACCTATGCCCTCCTTAATATGTGTGAACTCGAAAATTTTCACGAGTCATACTCTTCCAGTGTTTTGCTAGATAAAGTTTAAACATTACAACTTCTCCGAAAAATGAGAAGTGAATGGAAGGTTATGCATTGAGGAAGTGTGAGTCGACCTTGAACCTTTGTGTTCATGCCCATGGACACGATGTAGATCCTATCATGGAAGCTTCTTGAAATAATAACTATTCCTTTGGTATAAGTTCATCTTATATCTGGGATCTGGCCTTTTGCAATCGTGGTTCCGACCATGTTCTCTTTTAAATACCATTTCTCGTGCAAGATTAGGCACTTGTCTTCGGTAGAGCAATACCCCCAGTCCAACCTCTACTTTGGTCTGTCATCGAGTATTACCCCCCTGGTATCTCGAGATTATCATGGAACTGCATAACATCTTATGAGTTCTTCATCAAGTGCTACATTCCCACTGGTTCCAATTTTTTCACGGGCTTTGAGTTATTAAACACTCAAAGACACTGATAACTGACTCGAGTCCGCATCGCGATTAAGCAACTCTTGTAACCCTCATTACTTACGAGTTTGAACTCAATCACGTCATCCCTAGCCTGATTGGCTATATCCTTGTCGTGCCGATCTTAACTGGGCTACCTGGTCCTTCTTCCCAGAGCGTAATTTTTACGATGAGCTAAGCTTACGTCGAATTTTCCTCATCATATCATTTCACCTTAAACAACAAGCTTGAGTTCGAGTTTGTTTCGTAACTGTGGTTCCAATAGCCTCTTGCTTCATCATTCCTTCGACTTGATGTCATCGCTGATTGATTACATCTGCCTTAAATCTCTCGACAATTGTGTCGTGATCATCATCAACCTTATGAGATCTTCCAGGAATTCAATTGAATTCATGATGGGTAATACCATCCTTGCCCCTCAATGATTCCTATTCTCATCGACCACTTTATTGCCTTCCGTTCAACACAACTTGTTTGTGTTTTGTGTAAACCTTGAGATCCCTGCTACCCAGCAGTTGATCTTCCTTACCTCGGAAGTATTACCATCTCTTTTTGTCAAGAATGTGGTGAGAATTTCACCACCTCCTAAGAATTCTTGATAACATAATACTTCTTTCCATCTTCGTACATTCCTTGGTCCCCGTATTGTTTTCAACCGGAATACCGACAATTGAGCTATGACGTGTGAATTCAAAACTTCTAGCAACCCTATTGCTTTGTAGTGAATGGGCGATAGTTCATTCTAAGTCTTTCGATAATTGAATCACCATTCTAACATTGGCCGTGCAACCCAACCATATTTCGGGTGCACCGTTCAACCAATGTTTAATTATGTATGTTTTCCTCAAGCATATCCCATTATATCATTTGATCTAACAAATGCCATCTTCTTGTTCACATTATCGTGGAAATCCATCCGTTTGGAATTCTCGATGAATTGTCGCTGAGCCCATCAGCCACCTTCTCATCCCCTCCTTGGTTTAATGATGAACTATTGCTTCAGAAACCCGCTCCCATAGTTCATTCCTCGAGAATCTTGCAATGTCATTTCGTCGGTTTGTGTTGCACCTTTTCCTCTCGGACCCCCTGAGTTTGAGGTATCATGACACCAATTGGATATGAATCTCGGTCAGATATGATGGTTGGGACAACTTCTGAGAGTTATGATGTTGATCCTTTGGTGACCCGGTAACCTGATGTCATGCCTAGCACCCCCCCGGCTGGAGGACCTATCATTATAGATTCCTTTTCAGCAAGGTTATTCATTCATCCATGAGGAAATTGTACGACTTATTCTACAAGTTATTCCTGATGGATCCTTCGTGTTTCCAAAGTCTGATCTTCACCTAAAGACCATGTCAATGCTATCTCGAAGCATGTCAATGGTACTCCGATTTTCAACAGGAACATTTGAAGCACGATGCTAAATTTTATTTATCATTATCCTAACACCGTGGTATGGGTAATATCATGAGATTCCTCCCCCCTTACCTAAATGGTTTTCTACTTTATATCCTGTCATGGATATCTTGCTCTGCTTGTCCTTGGGAAGGATATCCCCTTGAAATATGTGTTTAAACATATTTTCCCTTCCATTGTTCTGTTTAATCTCATGATCATATTTTCCTTCCATTGGTTTGTTTGAACCTTTTCTATGATCTATATGATATAAGCAGTAATAATCCACTGCTTGTGCAAACACCTTGAGGTACAACTCTGTCAGTAAGACCCTGTTACTATTGTTGATGACATTCCGGTAGCCACCGATGGACGAGAACCTTGCCTATTGGTCCGCCTCGTTCAACGAGCAGGAAAGTGGTTCTCTTCGTCCCTCGCCCTGGGTACCAACGTTGATGCCGACATAACTGACATGGTACTCTCTGACATGCCTTGCTATCATGACCGTGAAAGATGTCACTGCTCCTAAAAAAAAACCACATGGTGGGCCCATAACCCACAGTTCCACAGGATCGAAACCTGACTGTCCTGTACACCCCCTATTCCCAAAGTTATTCCTCGCGCGTGGACTCGTATGTAATCCACGGGCCACTGTCCTAGTGATCTATTCTGGTATCAGACGCAATACTTACTCTCGCTACTCTGAACCCCTTTCTCACTCTGGTTCAGGCTTCGAGCAACTATCTATCCGCTTGGAGCCTATTATGGTACCTTCGTACCTTACTCTCGAGGTATTTCATATGTTCAACTCGAGAGATAATCTTATACTAATTCATGGGTTAACCCCAGATTGTTTCCCTCAAAAGCATTATGTCGTAGTGAGCTGCCCCTTATCTTTTCGTAAGTACGATGTAGTTCCCGAAGAAATGATGACAAGTTTATCATGATGCATCCTAATAAAGGATTAAAGACACCAGCGAAAGGGATTAACTTCTTCGAGAAGATCCATTAGAATATCGTAACCAGAACTTTCCCCTTACTCCCCTCTTAAATCTCGGGACGAGATTTCTTGTAGTGGAGGAGAATTGTGACGCCCGGGTAATTAAGCTACAGTAATCCCCGCTAATGATGCCACGTCACCTCGGTTACTGTGGTTAAACTCGCGTTAGTTCGGAACCTAGTTCGAATTTCAAATTCAAAATCGAGCAAACAATAAAAGTTTTCAAATATTAAAATTTAAATGTTCGGAGTGAACCAAATAATACATAGGTAATGATGGTGGAGAAACCAAACTTTGATAAAATGTTTAAAGGCCCTAAAACAATTAAAACAATAGTGAAAACAATTAAACAAATGCCTATTGAATTTATAAAATGCTAACACTATTTTATTATGGGTTAAGAATTAATCTCGTAGTAGTTTATTGGTAAATACAAATTAGGCACTAGTGGTAATTTTATTAAACTGAAAATAAAAGAAACTACAAATAAAAAGAGACAAGAAAATATATTAAAAAAAGAAAAAAAAGAAAAGGAAAACAGAAAACAGGACACCCCCCCCGCTGGGGCAAGTGGCCCAGCTGGCCTCAGCCTCCCGAATGGGCTGGCCCACCCCACGGCCCAGCCGGCCCCCCCACACACTCACTTAACCCCCCACCCGACCG
>NC_041392.1:687721010-687761757 GCF_002162155.2 Triticum dicoccoides | reverse complement strand
CCACTGGCCGCGTCGGCGCCTCCCCTCGCCTCCGCCCGCCGTGGCCCCGGTTGGCCGCGCCGGCGTGCCGCGCCGTTGGTGCCCCGACGGCCTCGTCCTGCCCTGCGGGAGAGTGCTCGTTCGGGTGGCGCCCGTAACCGCACGCCCGCATAGGCTCCTTTGGCCCACTGACAAAGGGGCCCCACCCCAGAACGTTTAAAAAAGGAATAAAAAAATAAAAAATATATATATAATAATTAAAATAATTAGAATATTAATTAATTAATTAATTAAGTTAATTAATCCTGATTAGATTAACCTAATCACTAATTAAATGAACTAATCTGTAATTAAACTAAACAGAGAATGACAGGTGGGTCCCACTGGACCCACACGTCAGGTTGACCAGGTCAATGGTCAACGTTGACTGCTGACATCACCCTGATGTCATGCTGATGTCAGCATTTACTATTCTGGATAATGTTGGATTAGATAATTAATTGAATTCCAAAAATTAATAAAATCTTTAGAAAATCATATCTTTTAATCCGTAACTCGGATTAAAATATTTTCAACATGAAAGTTGCTCAGAACGACGAGACGAATCCGGATACACAGTCTGTTCGTCCGCCACACCCCCCTAACCTATCGAACTCGCAACTTTCCCCCTCCGGCTCCTCTGCCCGAAAACGCGAAACACCGGGAATACTTTCCCGGATGTTTCCCCCCTTAACCGGTACCACCTCATACCACATTAGGGCACGCCTAACATCGTTACTTGTCTTGTCATGCATCGATATGCATCTGTTTACATGGTATTCATTCTTTCTTCCCCCTCTTCTCTCCGGTAGACTACGAGACCGACGCTGCTGCTGCCCAGTTCGACTATGGAGTTGACGACCCCTCTCTCTTGCCAGAGCAACCAGGCAAGCCCCCCCCCCTTGATCACCAGATATCGCCTATTCTACTCTATACTGCTTGCATTAGAGTAGTGTAGCATGTGACTGCTTTCTGTTATACCTATCCTGATGCATAGCCTGTCCTTGATACTACTGTTGTTACCTTTACCTGCAATCCTATATGCTTAGTATAGGATGCTAGTATATTCATCTGTGGCCCTACATTCTTGTCTGTCAGCCATGCTATACTATCGGGCCTTGATCACTCGGGAGGTGATCACGGGTATATACTATATACTTTATACATGATACATGTGGAGACTAAAGTCGGGTCGGCTGGTGGAGCACCCGCGAGTGGATCTTTGTGGCGGAGCGACAGGGCAGGTTGAGACCGCCTAGGAGAGAGGTGGGCCTGGCCCTGTTCGGCGTTCGCGGATACTTAACACGCTTAACGAGATCTTGGTATTTGATCTGAGTTGGCTACGAGCCTATACGCACTAACCAACTACGTGGGAAAGATATGGGCACTCGGCGTCGTGGTATCAGCCGAAGCACTTCGTGACGCCAGCGACTGAGTGGCGCGCGCCGGATTGGAACGTAAGCCTGCTCTTGTATTAAGGGGGCTAGTTCTGCTTTTAGCCGCGTACGCAACGTGCAGGTGTGCTATGGGCGATGGGCCCAGACCCCTGTGCGCTTAGGTTTAGACCGGCGTGCTGGCCTCTCTGTTGAGCCTAGGTGGGGCTGCGACGTGTTGATCTTTCGCGGCCGGGCATGACCCGGGAAAGTGTGTCCGGCCAAATGGGATCAAGCGTGTTGGGTAAGTTGGTGCACCCCTGCAGGGAAGTTAATCTATTCGAATAGCCGTGATCTTCGGTAACAGGACGACTTGGAGTTGTACCTTGACCTTATGACAACTAGAATCGGATACTTAATAAAACACACCCTTCCAAGTTCCACAGACAACCCGGTGATCGCTTTTCCACAGGGCGACGAGGGGAGGATCGCCGGGTAGGATTATGCTATGCGATGCGACTGGAGATGCTACTTGGAGATGCTACTTGGAGATGCTACTTGGAGATGCTACTTGGAGATGCTACTTAGAGGACTTCAATCTACTCTCTTCTACATGCTGCAAGACGGAGGCTGCCAGAAGCGTAGTCTTCGACAGGATTAGCTACCCCCCCTTTTATTCTGGCTTTCTGCAGTTCAGTCCACCGATATGGCCCTTTACACATATACCCATGCATATGTAGTGTAGCTCCTTGCTTGCGAGTACTTTGGATGAGTACTCACGGTTGCTTTTCTCCCTCTTTTCCCCTTTCCCTTCTACCTGGTTGTCGCAACCAGATGCTGGAGCCCTGGAGCCAGACGCCACCATCGATGATGATTCCTACTACACTGGAGGTGCCTACTGCTACGTGCAGGATGCTGACGACGACCATGAGTAGTTTAGGAGGATCCCAGGCAGGAGGCCTGCGCCTCTTTCGATCTGTATCCCAGTTTGTGCTAGCCTTCTTAAGGCAAACTTGTTTAACTTATGTCTGTACTCAGATATTGTTGCTTCCGCTGACTCGTCTATGATCGAGCACTTGTATTCGAGCCCTCGAGGCCCCTGGCTTGTATTATGATGCTTGTATGACTTATTTATGTTTTTAGAGTTGTGTTGTGATATCTTCCCGTGAGTCCCTGATCTTGATCGTACACATTTGCGTGCATGATTAGTGTATGATTGAATCGGGGGCGTCACACCTGAATGTTTTATTTGCAAAAAACCCTTGGAGAGTTTGGAAATTTCACATACTCCCAAGCCATTGGATCTTAGGTGCAACGATGAAAAAACTCGTATCACCATAGCATCTAAGCTGCCGGGTGGATGTGATATTCTATGCCGCTATCATTTCTATTCGTAAACATGCAAAATACCTGTAACTCATGCCGTTACTTGTCTAACTGCGCAAAGTGTTTGTTCAAAAAACATCCTACACTAGAATATCGGAACAACACACAGGTGTCCCACTTGTCATTTATCAAATTTGGACCTAAAACTAACAAATCTGAAAGACGAGATTTGAACTGGCAACCTGGACTACAAAGCATAAGTCGATAGCCTGAAACAACAACTATTGTGGGCTTTGTCCCATAACTTTATTTTATACAGTATTACGTTGAGTAGAGTAGAGGGAGTGGCTCGTCAACACATGCATGACCGTTGACCCACTTACTGGTGGGTTGTCTGCAATCTCTCTCTCCTCTCCTTTCGACACACGGGCACACACGAAGAGAGGTGCTAGCTTGCCGTGGTGTTATTATAACTAAAAAAACTTGGAAAATAGAAGAATCTCCTAGAACAAGAGATGTTGTGGCTGGTTGAGGTGGAGCTAACCACACCTATCCTCCGTGTCACTTTAGCATGATGAAGCTGTATGGCTAGTTGGGTGTTTTTGACCGACTGGCTGGGTCCCGAGGTCAAACCATAGGTACTTGATACGACTCCATCGTATCTATAATTTTTGATTGTTCCATGCCAATATTATACGACTTTCATATACTTTTGGCAAATTTTTATACTATTTTGGGGACTAACATATTGATCCAGTGCCCAGTGCCAGTGCCAGTTCCTGTTTGTTGCATGTTTTTTGTTTCACAGAAAATCCATATCAAACGGAGTCCAAACGGGATAAAAACTGACAAAGATTTTTTTTGGAATATATGTGAATTTTGGGAAGTGGAATCAACGCGAGACGATGCCCGAGGGGGCCACGAGGCAGGGGGCGCGTCCTAGGGGGGCAGGTGTGCCCCTGACCCTCATGGACACCCCGTAAGGCGGTTCACGCCCTTCTTTCGCCGCAAGAAAGCTAATATCCTGATAAAAATCGTGTTCAAATTTCAATCCAATCGGAGTTACGGATCTCCGGGAATATAAGAAACGGTGAAAGGCCAGATCTGGGAGCGCAGAAATAGAGAGAGACAGATCCAATCTCGGAGGGGCTCTCGCCCCTCCCGTGCCATGGAGGCCATGTACCAGAGGGTAAACCCTTCTCCCATCTAGGGAGAATGTCAAGTAAGAAGAAGAAGAAGGGGGGCTCTCTCCCCCTCTCTCCCGGTGGCGCCAGAACGCCGCCGGGGCCATAATCGCGATAACGATCTACACCAACAACTTCACCGCCGTCATCACCAACTCTTGCCCCCTCTATGCAGTGGTGTAACCCCTCTTTTACCTGCTGTAATCTCCACTTTAACATGGTGCTCAATGCTATATATTATTTCCCAATGATGTATGGCTATCCTATGATGTTTGAGTAGATCCGTTTTGTCCTATGGGTTAATTGATGATCGTGATTGGTTTGAGTTGCATGTTTTATTATTGGTACTGTCCTATGGTGCTCTGAGTGTCGCGTAAGCGTGAGGGATCTCCGCTATAGGGTTTGCAATATGTTCATGATTTGCTTATGGTGGGTGGCGTGAGCGATAGAAGCACAAACCCGAGTAAGTAGGTTGTTTGAGTATGGGAGTAAAGAGGACTTGATGCCTTATAATGCTATGGTTGGGTTTTACCTGAATGATCTTTAGTAGTTGCGGATGCTTTCTAGAGTTCCAATCATAAGTGCATATGATCCAAGAAGAGAAAGTATGTTAGCTTATGCTTCTCCCTCAAATAAAATTGCAATAATGATTACCGGTCTAGTTATCGATTGCCTAGGGACAAATAACTTTCTTGTGACAAAAAGCTCTCTACTAAGACTAACTTAGTTATTTCGTTATCTAAACAGCCCCTAGTTTTTATTTACGTGCTATTTATTATCTTGCAAACCTATCCAACAACAAAGTACTTCTAGTTTCATTCTTGTTCTAGGTAAAGCGAACGTTAAGCGTGCGTAGAGTTGTATCGGTGGTCGATAGAACTTGAGGGAGTATTTGTTCTACCTTTAGATCCTCGTTGGGTTCGACACTCTTACTTATCGAAAGAGGCTGCAATTGATCCCCTATACTTGTGGGTTATCAAGACCTTTTTCTGGCACCATTGTCGGGGAGCAATAGCATGGGGTGAATATTCTCGTGTGTGCTTGTTTGCTTTATCACTAAGTAAATTTTATTTGCTGTTCTAAGTTGTTCTCTATTTTTAGTTATGGATATGGAACACGAAATACCAAAAAAATTAGGTTTACTTGCTACTCATGGAGACGGGGAACCTCCTAAAACCCTCGATGCTCATTATGTGAAAGATATTATGTACTACTTTGATAATCCTGAGAAAACCCCATTCAACTTTGTAATGGGAGACACGTTGGATCAACATGAATACTTTAGGGATTATCGGTTGACTCAAAAGGGGAAACTATTATGGGATCAAATTTATATGTTGTATTGGTATGCTAGGCAACTATGCTTGAGATATGATTATACTTGTTGCTCTAGGATGAAGGCTCCACACCTTCCCTTTTCATGCAAATTTAATGATGATAAAACCTTGGCTTCTTATGCTAATGGTATATATGATTACTATGATGCGGAACAAATAGAATAATTCATTGCTTTTATGGGTGCTTATGAAATTGAATCTTTGTTTAAAGAGTGTGAAAATCTTGATGATGTTGTTTACAGACCTGAAAATTTTGCTATACTTAAATATTGCTATGAGAATTATGAATTCAATTCCGATATTGTTGAATTTATTGAGAGAGTCTCCGCTGTCCAAGAAGAGACTAAAATTTTGCAGGAATCTATGGAAGAAGAAATTAACGACATTGTGAGCTCATTGGATGAAAAAGATGATGAGGAGAGAGAAGAACAAAAGGAGGAAGAGAGGATTAGCTACCCGTGCCCACCTTCTAATGAGAGTAACTCTTCAACTCATACATTGTTTAATTCCCCTTCGTGCTTACCGAATGATGATTGCTATGATGATTGTTATGATCCCATTGATTCTCTTGAAATATCCCTTTTTGATGATGCTTGTGGCCAAGATGCCAATTTGAATTATGCTTATGGAGATTAACTTGCTATAGTTCCCTATGTTAAACATGAAATTGTTGCTATTGCACCCATGCATGATAGTCCTATTATCTTTTTGAATTCTCCCGGCTACACTATATCGGAGAAGTTTGCCCTTATTAAGGATTATATTGATGGGTTGCGTTTTACTACTACACATGATGATTTTGATAGATATAATATGCATGTGCTTGCTGCTCCTACTTGCAATTATTATGAGAGAGTAACTATATCTCCACCTCTCTATGTTTCCAATATGATAAAATTGCAAGAAACTGTTTATACTATGCATTGGCCTTTACTATGTGTGCATGAATTGTTCTTTTGTGACATGCCAATGCATAGGAAGAGAGATAGACTTCGTTGTTGCATGATATATGTTACTTTGTGCTCACTACTAAATCACAAATCATTGTTAATTAAAAATTGGCTTTGATATACCTTGGGATCCGGGTGGATTCATTACTTGAGCACTATATGCCTAGCTTAATGGATTTAAAGAAAGCGCTGCTAGGGAGACAACCCGGAAGTTTTAGAGAGTCATTTATTTCTTTTGAGTGATTTTATATAGATTAAAAACAAAAAAATAAAGAGGGGAACCCAAAACTTTTCAAAAAGGAAAGTGAAAGTGAGAGAGACAAGCATTGTTCAAGTGGGGGAGCTCCTTGAACTTTGTTTATGCTCACGGAAACTTTGTGGATCTTGATTACAGAAAATTTTCAACAAAAATAATTATCCCCTTGTACAATTCCATTGTATTATAAAAATAATGTGCCAAGATTTACCTTTAGGATGTTTACATTGCTTGTTGGTTTGTGTGGTGCAGAACAGAAACTTTGGCTGTAGTGCCGATTTTACATTTTTTACTGGAACGTCAAACGGTTCTGAAACTTTTTGCACTGTATTTCTATTTTTTTTTATTTTTCCTAATTGTTTCAGAATTTGTGGAGTACCAGAGGTATATATGGTGAATGTTCAGATTATTACAGACTATCCTGTTTAAGACAGATTCTGTTTTTGATGCATTGTCTGCTTGTTTTGATGAAACTATCGATTTCTATAAGTGGATTAAGCCATGGAAAAGTTATATTACAGTAGCTACAATGCAAAAACAAAATATGAATTGGTTTGCAACAGTACTTAGAGTAGTGATTTGCTTTATTATACTAACGGATCTTACCAAACTTTCTGTTAAGTTTTGTGTGATTGAAGTTTTCAAGTTTTGGGAGAGATCATGATGGATGAAGGAATAAGGAGTGGCAAGAGCCTAAGCTTGGGGATGCCAGAGGCACCCAAAGGAGATATTCAAGGGATCCCAAGCAACCAATCTTTGGGATGCCCCAGAAGGCATCCCCTCTTTCTTCTAACAATCATCGGTAATTTTACTTGGAGCTATATTTTATTCGTCACATGATATGCGTAAATCTTGGAGCATCTTTTGCATTTAGTTTTCACTTTTCTTTCATGCACCATTCTGGTATGAGATAGTCCTTGGTTGATTTATAGAATGCTCATTGCACTTCACTTATATCTTTTGAGTGTGGCTTTATAGAATGATTCATGTGCTTCACTTATATCATTTAAAGTTTGGATTGTCTGTTTCCCTACACATAGAAAACCGCCATTTGTAGAATGCTCTTTTGCTTCACTTATATTTGTTAGAGCGTGGGAATATCTTTTGTAGAAAGAATTAAACTCTCTTGCTTCACTTATATCTATTTAGAGAGATGACAGGAACTGGTCATTCACATGGTTAGTCATAAAATCCTACATAAAACTTGTAGATCACTGAATATGATATGTCTGATTCCTTGCAATAGTTTTGCGATATAAAGATGGTGATATTAGAGTCATGATAGTGGGTAGTTGTGGATTGTAGAAATACTTGTGTTGAAGTTTATGATTCCTGTAGCATGCACGTATGGTGAACCGTTATGTGATGAAGTTGGAGCATGAGGTATTTATTGATTGTCTTCCTTATGAGTGGCGGTCGGGGACGAGCGATGGTCTTTTCATACCAATATATCCCCCTTGGAGCATGCGCGTAGTACTTTGTTTTGATGACTAATAGATTTTTGCAATAAGTATGTGAGTTCTTTATGACTAATGTTGAGTCCATGGATTATACGCACTCTCACCCATCCATCACTGCTAGCCTGTTCGGTACTGTGCATTGCCCTTTCTCACCTCGAGAGTTGGTGCAAACTTCACCTGTGCATCCAAACCCCGTGATATGATACGCTCTATCACACATAAGCCTCCTTATATCTTCCTCAAAACAGCCACCATACCTACCTATTATGGCATTTTCATAGCCATTCCGAGATATATTGCCATGCAACTTCCATCATCTTCATATACATGACTTGAGCATTTATTGTCATATTGCTTTGCATGATCGTCAGATAGCTAGCATTATGTTTTCATGGCTTGTCCGTTTTTTGATGTCATTGCTACGCTAGATCATTGCACATCTCGGTACACCGCCGGAGCCATTCATAGAGTCATATCTTTGTTCTAGATATTGAGTTGTAAGTAAATAAAGTGCTATGATCATCATTATTAGAACACTGTCCCATGTGAGTTATCGAAATAAAAGAGGCCAAAGAAGCCCAAATAAAAAAAAGAGGCCAAAGAAGCCCACCAAAAAAATGAGAGAAAAAGAGAGAAGGGGCAATGTTACTATCCTTTTAACACACGTGTGCTTCAGAGTAGCACCATGTTCTTCATATATAGAGTCTCTTGAGTTATCACTTTCATATACTAGTGGGAATTTTCATTATAGAACTTGGCTTGTATATTTCGATGATGGGCTTCCTCAAATGCCCGAGGTCTTCATGAGCAAGAAAATTGGATGCACACCCACTTAGTTTCCAGTTTGAGCTTTCATACACTTATAGCTCTTAGTGCATCCGTTGCATGGCAATCCCTACTCCTCACATTGACATCAATTGATGTGCATCTCCATAGCCCGTTGATTAGCCACGTTGATGTGAGACTTTCTCCTTTTTGTCTTCTCCACACAACCTCCACCATCATATTCTATTCCACCTATAGTGCTATGTCCATGGCTCACGCTCATGTATTGCATGAAAGTTGAAAAGGTTTGAGAATGTCAAAAGTATGAAACAATTGCTTGGCTTTTCATTGGGGTTGTGCATGATTTGAATATTTTGTGTGGTGAAGATGGAGTATAGCCAGACCATATGATTTTGTAGGGATAACTTTCTTTGGCCATGTTATTTTGAAAATACATGATTGCTTTATAAGTATGCTTGAAGTATTATTGTCTTAATGCCAAATGATAGACTATTGCTTTGAATCACCTGTGTCTTAATATTCATGCCATGATTAGATTACATGATCAAGATTATGCTAGATAGCATTCCAGATCAAAAAATATCTTTTTTTATCATTTACCTACTCGAGGACGAGCAGGAATTAAGCTTGGGGATGCTGATACGTCTCCGTCGTATCTATAATTTTTGATTGTTCCATGCCAATATTATACAACTTTCGTATACTTTTGGCAACTTTATATATTATTTTTGGGACTAACATATTGATCCAGTGCCCAGTGCCAGTTCCTATTTGTTGCATGTTTTTTGTTTCGCAGAAAATCCATATCAAATGGAGTCCAAACGGGATAAAAACTGATGGAGAATTTTTTTGGAATATATGTGAATTTTGGGTAGTGGAATCAACGCGAGACGATGCCCGAGGGGGCCACGAGGTAGGGGGCACACTCCTGACCCTTATGGACACCTCGTAAGGCGGTTGCTGCCCTTCTTTCACCGCAAGAAAGCTAATATCCGGATAAAAATCGTGTTGAAATTTCAATCCAATCGGAGTTACGGAACTCTGAGAATATAATAAACGGTGAAAGGCCAGATCTGGGAGCGTAGAAACAGAGAGAGATAGAGAAACATATCCAATCTCGGAGGGGCTCTCGCCCCTCCCATGCCATGGAGGCCATGAAACAGAGGGGAAACTCTTCTCCCATCTAGGGAGAAGGTCAATGACGAAGAAAAAGAAGGGGGATCTCTCCCCCTCTCCCCCGGTGGCGCCGGAACGCCGTTGGGGCCATCATCTCGACGACGATCTACACCAACAACTTCACCGCCGTCATCACCAACTCTTCCCCCCTCTATGCAGCAGTGTAACCCCTCATTTAACAGCTGTAATCTCTACTTAAACATGGTTCTCAATGCTATATATTATTTCCCAATGATGTATGGCTATCATATGATGTTTGAGTAGATCTGTTTTATCCTATGGGTTAATTGATGACCGTGATTGGTTTGAGTTGCATGTTTTATTATTGGTGATGTCCTATGGTGCTCTCTGTGTCACGCAAGCGTGAGGGATCCCCGCTGTAGGGTTTGCAATATGTTCATGATTTTCTTATGGTGGGTGGCGTGAGTGATAGAAGCATAGACCCGAGTAAGTAGGTTGTTTGAGTATGGGAGTAAAGAGGACTTGATGGCTTATAATGGTATGGTTGGGTTTTACCTTAATGATCTTTAGTAGTTGCAGATGCTTGCTAGAGTTCCAATCATAAGTGCATATCATCCAAGAAGAGAAAGTATGTTAGCTTATGCCTCTCCCTCAAATAAATTTGCAATAATGATTATAGGTCTAGTTATCGCTTGCCTAGGGACAAATAACTTTCCTGTGACAAAAAGCTCTCTACTTAGACTAACTTAGTTATTTCTTTATCTAAACAGCCCCTAGTTTTTATTTACGTGCTCTTTATTATCTTGCAAACCTATCCAACAACAAAGTACTTCTAGTTTGATTCTTGTTCTAGGTAAAGTGAATGTTAAGTGTGCGTAGAGTTGTATCGGTGGTCGATAGAACTTGAGGGAATATTTGTTCTACCTTTAGCTCCTCATTGGGTTCGATACTCTTACTTATTGAAAGAGGCTACAGTTGATCCCCTATAGTTGTGGGTTATCAGTACTACGTCTGATACATTATATTTTTACACAGACATTTTTTCTTCATGCCGAGACGTGGCACAGCAGATCACGGAGTCTGAGGTGAGGCGCCTGACACAGGAGCTCCATGCCAAGGATGCGGAGCTCAGGGCCAAGGATGTGGAGCTCCGTGAGCTCGAGGAGGAGAGGAGTGCCATGCTCCTCCGTTATGTGCAGGAGTTCACGGAGCTTCAAAAGCGGCAGGCGTCCACCACGAAGATGCTCAAGGCGTCGGTGGCGTTGCTGCAGAAAGCGGGAGATATGATAGGCTGTCAGGGGAGCCGGCTGGAGTGCGAGCGGGTCGATCATGACAAGATCCAGGATCGCCTCAGCCAGTTGGTGGAGCAAGTTTCCACGCATGTGTTGCGGCTGCGTGATGCCTACCGTCGTGCCAGCGCGACCATGCCGGCCGTCGGACTAAACCCGTTCGACCACCCCGTCGACTTCAATGAGCTGTGGCTTCCTGACCTGGTCTCCTTCTTCACCTATATCTCCGAGGAGCTGATCCATCTACGCGCGATGGTGGGGCGGAGCTGGACAAGGAGGGGTTACTGGCTGCCATCGCCGGGCGAATCCTCTTAGGGCTTCATCATTGGAATCCATTCGTGCCATTGGACGCCCTCTTTGATGAGCTGGCTCCCGTCGACCGGGAGAGGGCTCTGTGGGCGGTTGAACACTGCATCACCAATGTCGTGCGCCTCGAGAAGCAGAGGGACTTCGTTGGTGTTTAGGCATCCTCTGCATGGGCATGTCCACGTCTCAGCGCAACATGACCGTTGGATCAAACTCAGATGGTGCAGATCGGTCACTGTAGCACAAAGCGTGTGGGTGTGTTTGGTTGCATTCTCATCTCAATATAGTTGTTCCCTCTTTTTTTTGTGTTAACCTACTAGTGTGGACTCATGCACCCTTCATGCACTCTGCCAAACACCCAAAAGTGGGTCGAGAAGGGAACTTTTGCTCCCATCCCGTGCACCTTTCATACACCCTGCCTAACACTGATTCGTGCTTCATATGGTTCATGTTTCATGGTGCACTGTAGCACCGTACTCTCCGTGCGTTGTAGACCTAGTTTTGTTAACATCGATCTCACCATTCATTCTCAATCGCACAGCCGGAAAAGCGGTACTTTGTTACATTACTGTTCATATAGTTGACATGCGCACAACATCATTTGTTATCGTCATATCTTACTACACTAGCAACAAGTACTGACGTATGAACCACTGCACATGCCTACTAGTAGGAGCACTGCGTATGTTCAAGTGGCTGCTGTGTTTCGCACTGCTCTATTGTAAGAGTTGAAACGCTTGATATAATCATATTGCAAGTAATCCCTCTGCTCTCATGCCTTTGAAGACATGTTCTAGTGTCTTTGTTCACTCATTTATGTGCGTATATGTAGTCATATATCGAGTAAAATATTGAAAATCATCTTATATTTCTAAATGGAGGTAGTAATAAAATATCTGGTTTCTGTTTGAATTAGAACCAGGTCCGTGGTGGAGATGAAGTTCTCAAAGTCATGCCGTGTGAACTGGAAGACCTGAGGATGAGTTCTACTGCTAAACTATCCAGCTATTGTGTCCTTGTCGCCATGTGTATTTAACTAGTGTTTTCCTGTAGCATTGTTGTCAGGCATGTTCTCGAGGTTGTACTTGACCGCAACAATTTCCTGGCTGTGCTTTCGATTACAAAGGGTGTGGTTCTTGTAAAGCTTCCTGACAAATCTGATGCGGCCTGTCTTCATCATCCTGTTTATGAGAGGAAAGACCACTCTGTTAGGTTCTCCAACGTTGAAGAGATGGTGATGGTGCAGGTAGATGATACGTCTCTGTCGTATCTAATTTTTGATTGTTTCATGCCAATATTATACCACTTCCACGTACTTTTGGCAAATTTTTATATGATTTATTGGACTAACCTATTGATCCAGTGACCAGTGCCGGTTCCTATTTTCTGCATGTTTTCTGTATCGCGGAGTATCCATATCAAACAAAGTCAAAATGCAATAGAAAATATAGAGATTTATTTTGGAATATTTGTGATTTTTGGGAGTTGGAATCACCACAAATGGAGGACCACACAGGGCACGATACACCAGCACACGGGCCAGGAGCCTGGCATGCGGTGGTGGGTTGTACCTACCTCGTACGTTGGTTGGAGCTATACTTCTGGCGCAAGGAAGATTATATCCAGAAAAAAGTCGTGTTAAAATCTCAGCGCAATCGGAGTTACGGATCTCCGGGAATATAAGAAACGGTTTTCAGCCAGATCTAGGGAGCGCGAAATAGAAGAGAACAGAGAGGGAGATCCAATCTTGAAGGGGATCCCGTCCCTCCGCAGCCATGGAGACCAAGGACCAGATGGGGAACTCTCCTCCCATCTAGGGGGGAGGCCAACAAAGAAGAAGAGGGAGGGGGCTCTCTCCCCCTCGCTTCCGGTGGCGCCGGAGTGCCGCCGGGGCTAGGATTGTGACGACGATCTACACCAAAAATCTTGGTACTGTCAACATCAACTTTCTCCCCCTCGATGCAGCGGTGTAACACATCTTCTCCCCGCTGTAATCTCTACTTAAACATGGTGCTCAGTGATACGACAATTTTGCATCATGCTTTTATATCGATATTTATCGCATTATGGGCAGTTATCACACGTTATGTCACAATACTTATGCCAATTCTCTCTTATTTTTACAAGGTTTACATGAAGAGGGAGAATGCCGACAGCTAGATTTCTTGGCTGGAAAAGGACCAAATATTAGAGACCTATTTTACGTAACTCCGAAAGTCCTGAAACTTCACGGAAGTCATTTTTGGAATTAATAAAAAATACTGAGCGAAGAAAATACCAGAGGGGGCCAGCCACCGTCCACGAGGGTGGCCCTCCGATGCCCATCTTTGGCTATATGAAGTCTTTCACCCTCGAAAAAATCAGAAGCAAGCTTTCGGGAAGAAACTCCGCCGCCACGAGGCGGAACCTTGGCGGAACCAATCTAGGGCTCCAGTAGAGCTATTCTGCCGGGGAAACTTCCCTCTGGGAGGGGGAAATCGTCACCGTTGTCTTCACCATTGATCCTCTCATCGGGAGGGGGTCAATCCCCATCAACATCTTCACCAGCACCATCTCCTCTCAAACCCTAGTTCATCTCTTGTATCCAATCTTTGTCCCAAAGCCTCAGATTGGTACCTGTGGGTTGCTAGTAGTGTTGATTACTCCTTGTAGTTGATGCTAATTGGTTTATTTGGTGGAAGATCATATGTTCAGATCCTTAATGCATATTAATACCCCTCTGATTATGAACATGAATATTATTTGTGAGTAGTTACGTTTGTTCCCAAGGACATAGGAGAAGTCTTGCTATAAGTAGTCATGTGAATTTGGTATTCGTCCTCTAGTGGTGTTATGTGAACGTCGACTACATGACACTTCACCATTGTTTGGGCCTAGAGGAAGGCATTGGGAAGTAATAAGTAGATGATGGGTTGCTAGAGTGACAGAAGCTTAAACCCTAGTTTATGCGTTGCTTTGTAAGGGGCTGATTTGGATCCATATGTTTCATGCTATGGTTAGGTTTACCTTAATACTTCTATTGTAGTTGCGGATGCTTGCAATAGTGGTTAATCATAAGTGGGATACTTGTCCAAGTAAGGGCAGTACCCAAGCACCGGTCCACCCATATACCAAATTATCAAAGTAACGAACACGAATCCTATGAGCGTGATGAAAACTAGCTTGACGATAATTACCATGTGTCCTCAGGAGCGCTTTTCTCTATATAAGAGTTTGTCCAGGCTTGTCCTTTGCTACAAAAAGGATTGGGCTATGTTGCTGCACCTTATTTACTTTCATTACTTGTTACTCGTTACCAATTACTTTATCACAAAACTATCTGTTACCAATAATTTCAGTGCTTGCAGAGAATACCTTACTGAAAACTGCTTGTCATTTCCTTCTGCTCCTCGTTGGGTTCAACACTCTTACTTATCGAAAGAACTAGGATAGATCCCCTACACTTGTTGGTCATCACTCAACTCCATATATTAATTCCCAATGATCTACGGTTATCCTATGATGTTTGAGTAGATTCGTTTTGTCCTATGGGTTAATCGTGATCTTGGTTGGTATGATTGTATATTTTATTTATGGTGCTATCCTATGGTGCCCTCTATCTCGCGCAAATGTGAGGGGCCCCCACTGTAGGGTGTTGCAATATGTTCATGGTTTTCTTATTGTCATTGTTGCGAGAGTCACAGAAACTTAAACGCGGATAGGTGGGTTATGGAGTATGGGAGTAAAGAGGACTTGATACTTAGTGCTATGGTTGGGTTTCACAACCTTAATGATCTTTAGTAGTTGCAGATGCTTGCTAGAGTTCCAATGATAAGTGCATATGATCCAAGTAGAGAAAGTATGTTAGCTCATGCCTCTCCCTCATATAAAATTACAAGAATGATTACCAGTACTTGTTATCGATTGCCTAGGGACAAATAAATTTCTTGTTGACAAAAGCTATTTACTTTTATTACCTTGCAATTTATTCGTATTTTTATTCTTGCAAAGTACTCGTAGTTTTATCCTTGCAAGTTTCGTACTTGTTTCCGGTAAAGCAAACGTCAAGCGTGCGTAGAGTTGTATCGATGGTCAATAGAACTTGAGGGAATATTTGTTCTACCTTTAGCTCTTTGTTGGGTTCGACACTCTTATTTATCGAAAAAGGCTGCAAACAATCCCCTATACTTGTTGGTTTTCAATAGACATCTCTCACGAAGTCCATGGCCTAGTCAGTTATGCGGGGTTCACCCCGTAGGTTGGTGGCAAGAAATAGTCTGCAGAGTTTAATTAGTGCAACTTTGCTTGTCTATAGTAAGTACTATTGTTCAATACTTGATTTGTGTTTGTGAACCGTGTATTGTTTAGTATTGCCGCTTTTGGTGTGTGGTGAGTCCTGAGAACAGTCTGTGTTAATGTCTTTCCACTCAATTCAGTCTGTATATTTTGAAGTATCTAGATCATCTTTTTTGTGAGGACGATTTATCAATTATGGTTACACTCCAATATCTGTATGCATTGCAGGGTTTATCGCACCCACCAAGATTTCCAGCATGGATATTCGGTCCATACGATTTGTCACGACCTTTGGACTATCCTACTTGTGGGAGTAGGTGGGGGCCCTGCATGCCACGCGTAGTTGGACGTTCAATCTTCTGTTCAGTACTTCAACATAGTGATTTCCTCGTGATGATTCTTATTTACTGTCTAAACCATATTGATTTAATGTCATGTATTCTTTATTTTGCTACAATTTTACGATGCAGGTTTTGCCATGTGACATTCATCATAGAATAAACCATTTGGTTTGCTCTAAGATGGATTTTTTTTGCAGGTTTCACTTCTTATGTCGTGTTAGTAACGAAGGCACTATCCATCACTTATATTACTAGAAAAAATTGGACCAGTCTATTGTCTGAGTACAAGCTGAATCCCTATGATGAACTACGGTATGGTTTAACAAACACGCAACAATTAGTCCTTCTCACGTTTAAACGAAATGAAGAAAAAGATTGGATCATGGTCATGGAGCCTAGTCAAGTTAGAAAGATGATCATAGCAGACCAGACACGATCGCCGCTGTCTCGCTCATCGATACCACCTTCAGCAACGGATCGAGCACTGGCAGTTGCTATAGCACTGATAGCGGCAGCAACTCAGTCTAATCTAGCCGAGGAGTGGGCACCGACCATGTTAGCGAATCAGGCTGATCTACCGGAGGATCGGGCATCGACACCGGCACCTACTCCGACACCGGCATCAGCTCTACAAGGAGCACCATCTCTGGCAGCTGTAGCGGCACTACCAGTCGCACGGGCACCAGCAATGGCTTCGACACCTGCACCAACACTTGCACTTGCGTGTGCTCCGGCCCGTGCAGCGGCAACGGAACCAGCAGTTGCACCAGCAACAGACTGGGATGCAGTTTGCACTTCATATACCAAAGTCCTTACAAAAACCGACATGTCCACCTTCTTGGTAAGCATTGGACGCCCAAGTGTTTCGTTCTTTTTTCTTTCCATGTTGTTTCACATGATTAACTGTGTTGATCTAAATGTTTGTGTATGTCTTCTTGTTTGCAAATAGAGAATTCCTAGAGCAACGAGGGAGTCGTTCAACAATCCGAGCGACCGTGGCCAAGTTTCTCTTACCATGTGTAGCCTTTGTGTGAATGAACCTGCTCAATATACCATAAGTACAAAGGATGTTCGCATGATGATTGATGCTAAAGGATGGTCAAGGTTCAAATCTAAATCATATCTTGCGGTAGGAGATGATGTCAAAATCAATCTTTCTCGGCAAGGAGAGCCGGTCCAAATCAACTTTGAAATTCTTTAGTAGCAGCACCGAACTGCCGAACTGGTCTATTCTCCGAGAGATTTTGATGTAATAATCTGACATGGTGAAACAAGTCTCCTATGTGTATAAGTAGTACGACAATATTATTTATCACATGGTATATCATTTATAGAATTGCAACTCTAATTGCTAGTTAGGAACTATCGTCCGATTTCATTCTAACAGCTACCGTGCTTTATTCAATTTTGTGTATTCGCGTTGCGACAACATCTAAAACCAACGCTGTACTGACCGCTTGCAATATGAAAAGTGCTAAGGTAGAACACAAGGGCCCCAAACATGCAGGCCCACCAGCCTGTGGCCCAAAGTACAGAACCGTGAGCCTATCTGAGTATTATATTCTCAGCTGAACCCCCATAATGCCAGTGCGTTGCACGTAACATCAAGATGCATCTGTATGAGTATTTTATCTTGTGAGAGAAAAGGATGAACGAGGGAAGGCATTATTTGCAAATGTGGAGAGGTGTGTGGGTGCCTTTTTGCAAAATTGTCATAGTTTCCTTCCTATCCGTCAGATATAAATTGGACGGTCTATATTGCAGGATGGCAAGCACACCATCATCATGAACTCGTCTATACCCCGTTCAAAAACCCTCTGTTTTTTATAATTATATATGTTATATATATTCCCCTTCATTTTTCTTATGTATAAAGTTGTGATATAAAAGATTTTTATATTTACAGAGGGAGTATCTCTCTGTCAAAATATATTTATGTGTAACTAGTTACTCCTGTCTTTCTACTTCCTTTCGCTGATATGTTGGGCATTTTGGTAACGGGGTCCACGTGCCATATGCACCAAATTAGAGTGCACAACTGCACGGTAGACACACCTCGGTCGTAGCGCCGCAGTAATGCCCAATGAGCCATCGAATCACAAAAAACCCCACCTTTCCAGCTTTAGCAGTAAGCTGGACGGACGAAGTGGCAAAATTTCACTGGGCCTGAATTCCCTTCTCCGCCGTCTGCTTGTTCAGAGAAAACCCCTGCTCGGCGATTGCATAGGGTTTTCTCATGGAGAACCTGGTACGAATTCTTCATCCATCCCCGATAAATCCAAGTCCCTTGGCCGCGGGTAATCCTAGAATGGCAGCCGCCGCTGTTGATGCATTTTTCTTCCTACCGAATCTAGTGTGTTTCATTTGTAGTGCCCAAAGTGCGAGGACCCTACAGGTTTTTGCGCCCTCCACGAGACGCCACACTTGTTTCTTTTCATCCTAACACATGATTTTAAAGCATGCACAATATGTTCCTAGAATCCTCTTTTCTATCCGAGAGGGTGGGTTTTTTTTGAACATGCTCTCGACTAATTTGGAAATTTGGATTGCTATATTTGGATAAAAGGTACTAGTACCATGGTCAACACTGACGGGAAGGAGGAAATTATTTCTAGATTCGGATAGGGAACACAGTGTGTTCTCATATTATTTTTCCTGCAGTGCATTCCTTGTTCTGCCAGAACACATGTACTCAAGATGCTCGGCCTTGCCATAACTGAATACACTAGTTGAATGATCACAGTGAAGACAAGCCATGGTATAAGTTCCGAGTTGGGTTCATGAACCAAGAAGATCGCTGCTTTTTTATGGCCGAACTTCGATAAACTTTCTCAAGTGTTAGGGACTGAAAGTTGGCGCATGAATGTTGATGGAAATAGCACAACCTGGTCTCATCTTCACTGTGATCTTCCACCCTGATTCCATTCCAATTGTTCATCCATGTTAGTTTTGTATCTGGTTCTTGCTTTTTGCCTCAATTACTTCTTAATCCACCTATTCTGTCTAACTAATCACAATTTAACTTTACAAGTAGAAACAAATCTCTCACTAAGATGCTACTTCTAACTAATATTTTTTTATAATTGGTGGCACGTGTAGGTTTTTTTTCCAGAATTAACCAGGCTACTCGTTTGTTATTCTGTAAGAACTCGGCTATTACTGCTGGCACTGAAGTTGACTGGGACGACATTCACATGTTCCTACATTTTATTGATCGTCTTGAGGTCCTTGTGGGGGCGTTTCAATGGTGGAAGGCCACGTGGGATATGTGTGCCACTGCTGCACTCGTTGAACATGTCCAACTGTGTCGAGAAAATTATGGTACGAGTTGTTTTCTGTTATATATGTTGTTCATAAACCCTTGCTTTATACACAGTCTTATAGCTGCAATCTTCTTGAAACAGAAACTGCCCAGTTCTATTGTTCCTATACAGATGCCTGACCATGGTCCGGTCAGACTTGTGCTTGGTCACAACATGATTTTTATGTTGACCTACTCCATTCCCCTTGGAGGTGAAAAGATACTTATTCATGGGTGGTCTCAAATAATGAAGGCACGTCCATCTTGGAGAATAGGACAGAAGATTATGATCTTGCTTTTCCATGGCCCTAAAGTGAATATACTGTTTATTCACCACATTGCGAGATGAAGCCGCTTTCAGAGGTTGTGGATGCGCGGGGTGGCGCCTGGGCCTTGTCCTGGGGCTTCGCGGCCTCACCCTTGGTTAACTGTAGGCAAAGTAGCACTGTTTGAGGCGTGTTTTGTACGGTTGAACCTGTATAAGTACTCATATTGCTTTCATCTATGGTTGTTAACTGCTCCTGCTGGTTTCAGTTAAGGTTGTTAAGTACTCCTACTGCTTTTACAGTATGTCATGTTTCTTCAGTCCTATCTTCCTCCATCCGCCAAAACCAAACCAGCGCCGGCGAGGCCGCCTGCTTCCGCCTCCCACGGTTGGCTACACCTCAGCGCACGCATCACCGCTCCACCATCTCCTAAATCCTTAACGCCAACGTCCGAGGCCTCACCGTCGTCCTCCGCGCAGTTTGGTGCGCTCGCCACGGCACCGCCCTCTCATGTTGTCAACATGGTCAACAAACAACAGGAATCGTAAGAGGACTGTACTTGGAGAGGATGACAGTAGGGGCCCACCATGTCCATGGCCGGACGCAAGGAAGTTCCTCATTTTTTGTTATATATACTCCATCGTCAGCGTATGGAAAAAGAAAATGCTTCCTCCTAGTGGTTTCCTGACATCTGGGACCGGCGACATTGTCAACGTATATAGTCAATAGACAAGAGAACATCACAAGATTGGTTGACACCTGGGACATAGCTGCTCGAGCAGTATTTTTTGTTATTGTTGAGACGGAGCAGGGTTTCAACTGGGCTATGACCCGTCTAGCCCAGGCTTATATTTTATGTTCACCATATGACTAGCCCAGCTATCTTTTCTTTGTCAAAATGAGCCCAGTTTATTTTTTCCTGAAGAATACCCAATCCAAGCCTACTTATTTTTCTACGCCCTGATGGGCTGCAACTCTTTGAAGATGCCTGCAAATCTTGAAAGTAATATGAAATGGGTTGTAAATATAAAAACACATGACAAATTGGCAATTACTTTATAATTTCTGATTTTTTTCACATTTTAAGATTCCTATTTCACTCTTCTTTAACCTAATTTAAATAGACCTTCAAAGTACTTTAAATCTGGCTCGACATTTTGGTATTAAAAATAGTTTGGAACCCACAGAAATATGCGAATTTTTGTTTAAAAGTTTAACCCTGGCCCTGGCCAACAAAAAAAACGGACTGCAATAAATTGCATAAGAAGTTGCGATGACCTATATATAAATTATTAAAAAAAATAGGGAATGTTTTGACTTGTGGGCCTATTAAGTTGACGCGTATGCAAGATTTTTTACTTATTATATACATAAACAAACGATTCTAGCAGATGTAACTGTTGGATGTCAATCCAACGGCCGTCGTGTTTCTTCAATCTCTAATCTTCTTGCTCCAGCCACCAAATCTAGCGCCGGCGAGACCGCCTGCTCCCGCCTCCTGTGGCCGGCTGTGCTGCCGCGTAGGCCTCACCGCCCCCTACAACCCCCACTGCTGGCCAGGCCATCCCTCTACTCACCCACATCCCTCCACTGTTGTGGCTTTGCCACCTCTGGGTCGTCCATCGCGCTGGTGTTCTCGGCACGACGTGGTCAACATTGTCAACAAGCGACAACATCAGAAGAGGGATGTACATGGAGAGGCTGACAGTTGGGACCCACATGGTCCATGGCTACATGCAAGCAAGTACCTCCTTATTACGCCAAAAAGAACGAATACTCCCGCTGACAGCTCAGACCCACCAGCTATATCTTCGCACGCAAGGAAATGCCTCCTTATTACGCACAAAAAATGAATACTCCCCCTGCTTGCTGGGACCCACCATAGTGGTAGGCTGACTTGTGGGCCTACTAAGTTGACGTGGACGGAGGGCTTTGTCAACTTAGTCAATATGAACGATCCTAGCTCCAGTGACCGTACGATGTCCATCCAACGGTTGTAGTGCTTCTTCAACCTCTGGTCTTCTTTCTCCAGCCACCCAAAGCAGCACCGGTCATGCCGCGTGCTCCTGCCTCCAGTGGCCGGTTGTGATGTCGTGGAGGCCTCACCGCCCCCTACTACTCCCACCACTCGCCAGGCCCTGCGGTAATGGCAGCCCCACACCGAAGCCGAACCAGTGAACCCTCATACTCCTCTCCGTGTGGGCTTCCACTGTCGCGTCTTCCCTGGCTCTGCGTCGTCCCCTTCCTAGGCCTCGCCGTCGTCCACTGCCCTGGTGCTCTCAGTGCCGCGTGGTCAACATGGTCAATGAACAACATCCATCGGACGTGGACTGTTCATGGAGAGGCTGACAACTGGGTCCACGGCTGCAGCAAGGAAGTGCCTCCTTATTACGCAGAAAATAATGATCCCTCCACCTGATAGCAAGGACCCACCAGACGGGCCACCGTATTTCGCGAAAAAACATTTCCCCCTGACTGATGGGACCCACCAGCTACAACTTCGCACGCAAGGAAGTGCCTGCCAGTCGGGACCCACCTGGTCGAAGCATACATAGTGTTGTCATTCTGGTCGTGAAGGTGTACGTCCATACTAGTCGATGTAGAGGCGTGCATGTGTCATAGTAGAGGCATGCACGTAGCATGTACACGTACGTACAGCGGCGAGGATGCAAGAAAGTAAAAACGGCCACGTACGTACATATGGGCGTGGTCTCGAACGCCTACTCGCGCATACGTACGGCCAAGGGTCGTGTACATGGCTAGGTAGGAACGGAGAAACTGCGTCGTCATCGTGTTCATGGGGAGGAAACAAAATGCGCCATGTTCATCAGGAGGCAATGAAACGCGTGCTGTTCATTGGGAGCCAACTGGCTTGGACGGAATAGCCGATGGAAACGAGGCCTGGCGCACCACAGTACGGAGGAAACGACCTTGTGTTAGACCGGCCGCAGTCGAAACGGGATCCTGTTCATCGGGAGGGGTCTGGCGTACCGCAAAATGGAGGAAACTGATTTCTCTTGGACCTCCTATGGTCGAAACGGGGTCCTGTTGATCGGGAGGGGTGTGGCGTACTACAAAATTGAGGAAACGGACTTGTGTTGGAGTGCTACGGTCAAAACAGGGTCCTGTTCATCAGAAGGGGTGTGGCGTACCGCAAAACGGGACTCCACGAGATACTGTTCATCTCCACCATCGACCTCCTCCGGCCTCCACGGGCTACTGTTCATCCACCGTCGACCTCCTCCAGCCTCCACCTGCGACTTTTCATCCACGGGCTCCTGTTCATCCAGCCTCCACCGCACGCTCCTCCGCCAGCTACTGTTCAACCAGTCCTCTACACAGGGTCCTGTTCAACCACCCCTCCATGGGCTACTGTTCATCCAGCCCTCCATTGGCTACTATGCAACCAGCCCTCCATGGGGTCCTGTTCATCCACCCCCAACTGGCTCGATCGGGGTCCTGTTCATCCAGCGGAAACGGCCTCTACTACCACGGGTCCTGTTCATCTAACCCCCACCGAGATTTGTTCATCCAACCCTCCGCCTCCCCCCAACAACGCTCACTGTTCATCCAAAGGCAGCAGCGATCGGCTTCAGTTAGCAGCAGTACCGAAGGAATCACTCGGGTTCAGTTTACAACAAGGGATCGATCGATCGCTCAGGTTCAGTAACGCATTGCTTGTAGTGCAATAGCTCGGTTTCAGTTAGAGCCCAGCACCTCGCACACACGCGCGTACGTACAAGAGAAACGCGCATCGCTCGGCCCTCGACCACCCACCGTAACCGGGAACTCCCCCGATATTTTCCTCGCCCTCGCTTCTATCACGGTTTTTTCCGTCATGGACGGCCCAAAGAATGTCATGTAGCTGCATCTCCGGCCTGCCCAGGACAAAAAGCTCATTTTCTATCATGATTTTTTGTCATAGATGTAGGAGCCCACCACAACTATGATGATACCGGGTTTTGTCACAATTATCGTCATAGAAGTGTCATAAGCATGATAGAAAAAAACAGTTCGTCCCAAAATGTCATGGATGTGTCTTTTTTTGTAGTGGAGGGAGTCCTAGATTAGGGGGTCCTCGGGTGTCCAGGCTATGTGATATGGGCCGGACTGATGGGCCGTGAAGGTACAAGGTAGGAGACCTTCCCCCGTGTCCGGATAGGACTCTCCTATGCGTGGATAGCAAGATTGGCGTCCGGATATGTAGTTTCCTTCTTCTGCAAGCCGACTCTGTACAACCCTAGGCCCCTCCAGTGTCTATATAAATCGGAGGGTTTAGTCCGTAGAGGCCATCAGAATTTACAAGCTAGACTTCTAGGGTTTAGCTATCACGATCTCGAGGTAGATCGACTCTTGTAACCCCTATACTCATCAAATACAATCAAGCAGGATGTAGGGTTTTACGTCCACTAAGAGGGCCCGAACCTGGGTAGGCATCGTGTTCCCTGTGTCCCTTGTTACCTTCGATCCTCAGACGAAAACACTACAAAAAAAAGACACATCCATGACATTTTGGGCCGAATGAATTTTTTTTCTATCATACATATGACACTTCTATGACGATAATTGTGACCAAACCCGGTATCATCATAGATGTGGTGGGCTCCTACTTCTTTGACAAAAAATCATGACAGAAAATGGGCTTTTCGTCTTGGGTGGGCCGGAGACGCAGCTGCATGACATTCTTTGGGCCATCCATGACGGAAAAAACCGTGGTAGAAGCGAGGGTGAGGAAAATTTCGGGGAGTTCCTGGTTATGGTGGGAGGTCGGGGGCCGAGCGATGCGTGTTTCTCTCGTACACGTACGCGCGTGTGTGCTAGGCGTTGGCTCTAACTGACCCGAGCGAGGCATTGGGCTCTAACTGAACCCGAGCGATTGCACTGCAGGCTACGCGTTACTGAACCCAAGTGATCGATCGATGGCTGTTAACTGAACCCGATCGAGCGATTCCTTCACTACTGCTGCTAACTGAAGCCGATCGATGCTGCCTCTGGGATGAACAGTGAGCGTTGAGGGGGGGTAGGGGTGGATGAACAGTGAGCAGTGGCGTTGCCTCTGGATGAATAGGACCCTGTGGTGTGGAGGGCTGGATGAACAATAGAAGGTGGAGGGGTGCCCATGGAGGGGTGGTTGAATAGTAGCCAGTGGAGTAGCGCGTGGTGGAGGCTAGATGAACAGGATCCCGTGGAGGCTGGAGGAGGTCAACGGTAGCCCATGGAGGCTGGAGGAGGTCGACGGTGGAGATGAACCGTATCCCGTGGAGTCTCGTTTTGCGGTACGCCACACCCCTCCCGATGAACAGGACCCCCGTTTCGACCGTAGGAGGTCCATTTCATCCGTTTTGCGGTACGCCACACCCCTCCCGATTAACATGACCCCCGTTTCGACCGTAGGAGGTCTGTTTCGTCTATTTTGCGGTACGCCACACCCCTCCCGATCAACAGGATCCCGTTTCGAATGTGTCCGGTCGAACACAAGGCCGTTTCCTCTGTTCTGCCGTATGCCAGGCCTCGTTTCCATCACCTATTCCGTCCAAGCCCTCCCGATGAACACGACCACACATTCTGTTCCGACCCAGCCGGTTGGCTCCCACATGTTCTGTTGCCTCCCGATGAACACGACGCATTCCGTTGCCTCCCCATGAACACGATGCATTCCGTTACCTCCCCATGAACACGAGGACGACGCTGTTTCTCTATTCCAACCCAGCCATGTCAACGAGCCCTTGCCGTACGTATGCGCGAGTAGGCATTCGAGACCCCGCCCGTATGTACACATACGTGGCCGTATTTTATTTCTTGCACCCCGGCCGCTGTACGTACGTGTACATGCTACGTGCGCGCCTCTACTACGACACGTGCACGCCTCTACATCCACCAGTATATATGTACATACACGTTCACGACCAGAATGACAATGCTACATACGCTTCGACCATGTGGGTCCTGACTGTCAGGTACTTCCTTGCGTGTGAAGATGTAGCTGGTGGGTCCCAGCAGTCAGGGGGGCGAATCATTTTTTTTTGCCCGGGCGCACTTCCTTGCGTGCGAAGGTGTAGCTTGTAGGCCCTAGTAGTCAGGGGGAAACATTTTTTCACGAAATACAATGGCCCGTCCGGTGGGTCCTCGATGTCAGGTGGAGAAATAATTATTTTGCGCGTAATAAGGAGACACTTCCTTGCTGCGGCCGTGGACCCAGCTGTCTGCGTCTCCACGCACAGTACTCTTTCGATGGAAGTCGGTCGTTGACCACATTGACCACGCCACGCCGAGAGCACCACGGCGGTGGACAACGGCGAGGCGTAGGAAGGGGACGACACAGAGGCAGTGAAGACTTGGCAGTTGTTTCCCACGCGGAGGGGAGTACGACTGTACGAGGGTTTACTGGTTCATCTGCCGTCGCCGGAGAATAACAACAGGTGTGGGTGAGTAGAGGGATGGCTAGGCCAGCGATGGGAGTACGGTGGGGCGGTGAGGCCTGCGCGGCAGCACAGCCGACCGCGGGGAGGAGGGAGCAGGTAGTCCCGCCGGCGCTTGTTTGAGCGGCTGGAGTAGGAAGAGCAGAGATTGAAGAAGCAGGACGGCCGTTGGATGGACATCCAACAGTTAATGCTTGTGCGTCAACCTTTTTTAGGAAAGCCTCAAATCTGTGGAAAACAGCATACAACTCATCTGCCATTATTTCTAATAATTTATAGCCCTTTTGCTAATTCTTAAGGTCTTTTTGGAGCCCATATTATTTTTTTAGCATTACATCCCATATTGTGGCCATGGTTAAAAAATTATACGAAATTTTGCATATTTCGGTGCAGTCCGAACTGTTTTTAATCCTGAAATTTCGACTCACATTCAAACTGATTTTAAAAATAAATGTATATCAATATAAAATCCAACAAATTCTCCACGCATAAAAATTAATGTAATTTAAAATCTTGAAATGAAAAAAAGATATTTGAAACTAATTGCCGGTTTGATGTGTTTTAAAAATGTACAGCCCATTTCTCATTACTGATGGGCCATTTTCTCGGTCAGCCGAATGAAAGCTCTCCTCGTCTTGAAAGATTTGCAGCCCAACAGGCCTGACAAAGCGACTTGGCAAATCACAAAAAAACTTGGCTGTGGCCGTGGACCCAGCTGTGAGCCTCTCCACGTACAGTACTCTTCCGATGGAAGTTGTTCCTTGACCATGTTGACCACGCTACGCGGAGAGCACCACGGCGGTGGACGACGGCGAGGCCTGGGAAGGGGACGACGCGGAGCCGGTGAAGACGCGGCAGTGGAAGCCCGCGCGGAGAGGAGTACGAGGGTTCACTAGTTCGGATGCGGTGTGAGGCTGCCGTCGCCGCAGGGCCTGGCCAGCGTTGGGAATAGTAGGGGGCGGTGAGGCCTCTGCAGCAGCACAGCCGGCCACGGGAGGCAGGAGCATGTGGCACGACCGGCGCTGCTTTGGGCGGCTGGAGCAAGAAGACCAGAGGTTGAAGAAGCACTACGTCCGTTGGATGGACATCGTACGGTCACTGGAGCTAGAATCGTTCATATTGACTAAGTTGACAAAGCCCTTTGTCCCCATGAACTTAGTAGGCCCACAAGTCAGCCTCCCACCAAGGTGGGTCCTAGCTAGCCAGGCGAGTATTCATTTTTTATGCGTAATAAGGAGGCACTTCCGGTGGGTCCGAGCTAACAGCGGGGGGAACATTTTTGTCGTGAAATACGGTGGCCCGTCCGGTGGGTCCCAGCAGTCAGGGGGAAACGATTTTTTTCACAAAGTACTGGTGGCCTGTCCGTTGGGTCCCCGCTGTCAGGTGGAGGAATAATTATTTTCCGCGTAATAAGGAGGCACTTCCTTGCGGCTGCCGTGGACCTTGCTGTCAGCCTCTCCACGTAGAGTACTCTTCCGATGGAAGTCGGTCGTTGACCACATTGACAACACCGCGCCGAGAGCACCACGGCGATGGATGACGGCGAGGCCTAGGAAGGGGACGACATGGAGCCGGCAAGACGCGGCAGTGGATGCCCACGCAGAGAGGAGTACGAGCGTTCACTGGTTCGGCTGCGATGTGAGGCTGCCGTCGCCGCAGAATAACAGGGGGTGTGGGTGAGTGGAGGGATGGCCTGGCCAGTGGTGGGAGTAGTATGGGGGCAGTGAGGCCTCCGCGGTAGCACAGCCGGCCACGGGAGGCAGGAGCAGGCGGCACGACCGGCGCTGCAATGGGCGGCTGGACCAAGAAGACCAGAGGTTGAAGAAGCACTACGGCCGTTGGATGGACATCGTACGGTCACTGAAGCTAGAATCATTTATATTGACTAAGTTGACAAAGCCCTTGGTACGCTCCACCTTAGTAGGCCCACAGGTCAGCCTCCGAAACAGTGCGCCCCAGATGTCAGGGGGAGGAATCATTTTTTGGGCGGCCGAAGCTAAGAATATCCGAGATTGAAGAAGAAGCACGACATCCGTTGGATAGACATCCAACGGCCACTGCTGCTAGAACCGTGTGTTGACTATAATAAGTTGACAAAGCCTTGCATACACGTCAACTTATTTTTTTAGGGGACGCGCCACTTAGTAGGCCCACAAGTGTGTGGCAGAGAACTTATAGCCCATTTGCGTTTTGTAAGAATGTACAACCCATTTTTGAATTCTAATGGAATTTACAACAGCCCATTTACAATTTGTTTAAAGTACAACCCATTTTCTAGCTAGGACAACGATTAATAATTTCAACCAACCGTTGAAGAGAGAATTCAATAAAATTTCCCACATTTTGATGGGATCCGAAATATTTTTATCCCGAAATTTCTAGTTAGATTAAATATAAATTTGTATTACGTAAAAATCAACGAAACATTGCGCGCGCAACAATGAAAATTTAAGATTTTCAAAATCCATAAATAATATTTTATAAACTAATTTCGTGTTTGGTGCCTTTTTTATAGTTACTGCCCAGTTTTTATAATTACATGCCATTTATTTTTTTAAAGCCCATTTTCCTGTTAAGCCTAATGCATCCCTCCTAGGAAAGATTTGCAGCCCTGCGGGGCAGAGAATAACAAGTTGACCTTGCCTGGGTATTCCTCAAAAAGACGTATATCTTGAAAAAAATAGTATCTAGGCTGGATATCTGGCCTGGGCTAGACGGGCCACAACCCGCCCAGTTAATACCCTGCTCTCCTCTGAACAACAACAAAATCATCGCCAAGAAAAACTCTGCAGTGCTCACGCCTCAAAAACAGAAATACTGCTCGAGCTGCTTGGTCCCAGCTGTCGGCCGCACCTTGTGCAATTCTCTCGTTTATATTGACTACATAGGTTGACAATGGTGTGGGACCGTGATGTTAGGAAACCAGGAGAAAGCAAAAAAAATATAGTTGTACATAATAAGGAGGCACTTGCGTACGTACGACTATGTCCTAGTGGGTCCCTACTGTCATCCAGTCAAAATAAAGTCATCTCCTGAATCCTCGTTTTCGTTGACGATGTTAACAATGCTCGGTGCCACGGCGAGCGCAACAACTCGAAGGACAATGGAGAGGGCCTCGCGGGCCCTACGGATGGTCTGATACAGCGCCCGCTGCTCATTCAGGAAGCCAGGATCATCGGACACCTATGAGCACCTTCGAGAAACTAAGACGGCATGAAACAGTAAGGCCGTGCTTGGGAGCTCTGGTTTATTTCAAACCTGTATTAACATACAAGTGTAATTTACTCGTCATTGGAAACAACGCGTAAAATACAGGCGTAATGAAACCGAGGGCCCGAGGTCTGTAAGTAAAACCGGCGGGTTACACGTGTAATTTGGGAGACCAGTGTATATTTTATGAGCACTGCTATATGGACGACATTACCAGACGATACATGCACGACGTGCGTATCATGCCATCCATGGGCAAGGCTGAAACAACAGCTAGCTGCTGGATTAGCAATCGTCCGAGTGTCATTCAACATTTTTATCGTGTGTGAAGTACTTCCGATATTTTACTAGTCGAAATCGACCAACCAAGCACCTTCGCCCGAGACCATCTGCTTTAATTTACAAGCGTCAGTTTTACAAGCGGTTTTGGTTGGAAAACGATGATCCAATCACGGCCTAATATCATGAGTTGGTTGGAAGATCATATGGTTTCATGTCTAACATACCCGACTTGTCGTATAGGATATGAATGAAACATCAGACGATGAACTTCTTAAGCACGGAAACAACAGAAGAGGATGATCTTCTTAACAAGCAAATCACTGGCATTAGATCGACATGCAAAACAATACGAAGCATTACTCTCAGGAGGCACGGTGAACAGCTCGTGCTGCCGCATGCCATAACATTCCAAGCTCAACTTTGCAATCAAACACAAGGCCTGGCATTACATAGACAATATTCAAAACAAACTCTTAACACAGGAATATCTCAGCAGAGTAACTATTTACTTCTAAACTGAACACATGAATAGGAAAAAACACTCGACGCTGCTCACAGCAAGTGCGTCCCACTCAAAAATATCAAATGCATGTCTTCTGGCTAACATCAATGAGCAAATTTTGACAAGGTTTTCCAATTCCAATATATTAAACTAACGTCTTCTTGCTAACATCAATGATTAAACTTTAACAAGCTTTTCCCATTCAAAATATGTAATGCCTATGATCATGGAGTCCTGTCGTAGCTTCTTGTACTTGTTTGGGCACTTTTTGCCCAGGGCACTCCACGTGTTGTTAAATTGCCAATGGTCTCTGCAGACTAGTCATGTCACCGGTGTCTAATAATACTCTGTAAAGCTTCTCGGTCATTCCTTTTGTAATGTAGCGCAAACAGTGACTGCTTCTTTCTGCAAAGTAGAACGACCAACTGGACCCAGTAATGCAGCAGTTTGCCTTGGACACATTGGCTCCTTTTGTGTAGTTCAACTAAAATCGAAGTCGGAATAAAACCGAGCTTTAATTTTGATATCCCTGTAAGCAACAATAGGTATAAGGGAAACAATTACTAAGAAATAATGGTTGATGACTTGTACTCCCAGAATAAAAGCATCTACTGATCTACTTTATCTTAATGGGAAACAAAGCAGGAGAGTAGCAATTCTCCATTAGTGTGATTCATTCATATTGACTGAGACATTATCTTAACAATGCCTTGTTTAAACATGTATAAAGAACGACAAAGCAGAAAATTACCATTCCTAAAACAATGCAACTGATTCATTTTAACAGAGACATTATCTTAACAATACCTTGGTTAAACATGTAGAAAGAACTACAAAGCAGGATAGTACCATTCCTAACAAGTGTTGCAGTTTTGAAGTAAGATTCAGTAGTTAATTAATTTTGAGAGTGGCATTGCTTAATTTTACCAGCGGCATTAGATTAATGAAAAGCATAAACAGTTCCAGGGGAGAGTGGGCGCAACAATAGTATGTGCTTCCATCTACTTATAAAGGGGGTGATGCAGAGTTTGTTGTAACAAAGCAACAAGCATCATGTCTGGGTTGGTCCCATTTTTGTTCACTACTTAATGGGAAAAGGCATCAATACAATAGCGTCAATTCAACATTTATTTAAAACAATACCAATACAAGTAGCACAACATCTCAAAGCACACTGCACAATCATGTGGATGAAGGCCTGTACTGACCTTTCATAAGACGGACAAGATAAAATACGAATCTGCCAACACGAACAGGAAATCCAATCTCGTTTTGTGCAGTTGCACTAAAATCAAGCAAAGTGTTTCGCGTAGCGAAGCAAAATGTCGCAATAGCAACAAGTTGAATAGATATGCCTGTTTAAACAGAGGCAAAAAAGAAATCAATTACTGGTTAATAAAGGAGGATGAAACATGCGGCCACAAAAATGGTAATCCCGCCAATCCCTAACAAGTGTTGCAGTTTTGAAATAAGATTCAGTAGTTAATTCTAAGACTGGCATCAATTACTGGCTTATAAAGGGTGTGATGCTGAATTTGTTGTAACAAAGCAACAAGCATCATGTCTGGGTTGGTCCCATTTTTGTTCACTACTTAATGGGAAAAGACAGCAATGCAATAGCTTCAATTCAACATTTATTTAAAACAGTACCAAAACAAGTAGCACAACATCTCAAAGCACACTGCACATCATGTGGTTGAGACCAAGATTTGAAACAACTCACCACGAAGACTAGAAACAAATCTCGATCTCCTTTTGTGCAATTCCAACAAAATTAAGCAAAGTCACTGGTGTGACATTCAAGTTGAACTGCACAAAACACTCTTAAAACATAAGTGTTTCGAGTAGCGAAGCAAAATGTCGCAATAGCAACAAGTTGAATCGATACCCCTGTATTAACAGAGGCAAAAAGGAAACAATTACTTCCGATAAAGGAGGATGAAACAAACGGTGACAGAAAGAAGCATCTAACTTATCTTGGATGAAAAACAAAGTAGGACAGTAGCATTTCTAAAATGGTTGCATTGATTTTGATTAACAGAGACATTCTCTTGAAACAACATTCGTTAAAAAATGTAATTTACTTTTAACAGTGGCATTACTTCAATTTTCCGGCGGCATTCTTCCATTAACAACAGCAAAATAGTTGTATGCGACATGCCAGCACCATGTGCGTCCACACATATAAATGGGTGATGCAGAGTATGTAGCCAAGCATCATATATGCGCTGGTCCCATATTTGTTCTCTTTGAACCTTCTTCCTATGTGAGGGCAGCAAATCTAGTCCTGCACAAACTACCCGACCCCCAGTTTCTTTCGCTTTTCAACAAAGAGATCGGTTCCTTACAGATGTGTGTACTGGGTTACCCCCCTTTCCCTTTTCGACCTACAAAGCGGCTGGATAGCCAGTCTATACTACTTTCCGCCCCTCCTTTCCTCATTGAACCACGTCCTAGATTCTTGCTCCAGCCCACCGCACCCTTCTTTCCTCTTTGAACCAAGACCTAGATTCAACTACAGATCAAAAAAGATCCACATGCAGCTAGAGCAACGATGGTTTCAAAGAAACTTATACCTTAGGGTCATCGGGATGTGGCAAGGCGTGCGGCGGGAGGCCAGATCTGCCCACACTACGTACGACAGCGAGGAAGAAGGGGTCGGTGGCCCTCCCGCATAGGCGCTGGGTGAAAGAGAACAGCGCAGCCAGCAGTAGATTGCCTCCCTCGCCGAAGGCAATAGAGTGAACGCTTCACCTCCTCCCTTTCCCGGTGCGACGGGATACGAACGCCTCCTTCACCAGCTATGAGGGGGGAGAGAGAGACAAGAGGCCAACGTAGTCTTGTTTAGATCTGGTGAAGAGAGGGTGAGAGACTATGAATATAGCAAACCCTAGCAAATGAACGCCGAGCCTCCAGCGTGTAACATATATGTAGTGCGGCAAGCGTGTGGAGAGTGCAAACCCTAGCAAACAAGCGCTAAGTCTCCGGCTTATATATATACTACTGTAGTATAGACTGAGCTCCGGTGCCTTCACTGCACCTGCTTTTGGCTGTATGACAGGTGAGCCAGCCACATTTTGGGCCCACCTTCCATAAATCCAAAGGCAGGTGCACTAAGTCAATGAAGCTGCGTCCATATAGAACTCTCGTGTATACGACTAATATACAGTGGAGTGGTTTTCTTATTCTCTAAATAAAAATCGTTTTAAATTGTGTAAGTACGAAACAAAACTCTTTATTTAATGTACAGTGAAGAAAACTAGTACTACTTCCGATGAACTAACGATCCATGCCCACGCGTCCTGGTCGCACTTCCTGTCCTTCACGTGTGGTACACTACCCTCCCTTAAGTGAACAACCACACATGCGCCAAATTATCGGAAACGTGTGAGAGTGTGTACTAATAAAGAATTTTAATTTCAATTATCGGAAAGGTTTGAGAGTATTACAAAGTTTGACTTCAGTCAAATCTAATATGTGGAGTAAATCAAAATGGAGGGCTACTATGTCCATCCAGGTTTTTAGTCCACACCATTGTTTAAATCATAGTTAATAGCTAGACAAATAAAATTACAGGTGAGCTAGAGACAAAGTTGTGAGAAGGCTTAGAAATCAATACAAAACTTATGCTCTCAATACCAATGGCGATCCTTCTTCGAGGAAACATTTGGTTCATAGCCAATTGTGTGATAAAATTGCACCAACGTGAAAGACGACTGCGTCTCCAACACAACCAAGGTGAACTGACGAAGGATATCATCTTTGTGCGTAACAAGCAAAGAGCACTAATCGAAGACAACTTGTTTTTCATTGAAAATCGATCAGCTTCACCAGCCGACGCAACCATGAGGTGCAACCATGAGCATCGATAGGTCATCATGGTGATGCATCATCCATTTGGCATCAAGTTTGGGTGAGGCACCTATGAAGTTCAACAAATCCTCATTGTGGTCTGTTTCTTCTCAGTAATCAAGCTCGAGGAAGGAAGAACCACGTGGCAAAGGACAGTGAGGCGGAACAACAATGGCTATCCAATTTTGTGCAGTTCCAGTAAAATTGAGGAAGACATGCCGGGCTATGGAGACACGCATCGCTGTTTCCAAAAATATAAAAAAGGGTTAGCAACGACATGTCAATTGTCAATAAGAATTAATGAAAAGTACACCAACAAACAGAAGCATCATAATTATCTTGATGGGAACTAAACTAGGATACCCGAGAAAAAAAAGCATTTCTTCATTTAACCAGTGATAGTACTACCACCGTATGGACGATGACCGCACAACCACCATGTACTTTTTGTCGAAACAACTTGTATACCTCCACCGAGGCATAAATCAGGACAACTTTTCGAGTGGCATTTCCTCTATAATAGTACTAGTAGGTGATGTTGGACCAGCCGACGAACCCTAGCTACTATGCATGGGGAGCTGGGGAGTAGTCGCATAGAAGAAAACCCGCACGCAGCAACCTGGGGAGCTGGACCAGTACAAGAATTTATACCTCAGGTGGGCGAGATGTCGTTTAGTCGGGCGGGCGGGATCTACCCACACGACGGCAGCGAACAAGGGCGCGGAGGATCTTCGTCCACGCCAGCGCCAACTCCGAGAGGACGGTGCGCATCGGTTTCCTCCGTCGCCGACGGCGACAATGACAATGTCAACGCTGCACCTCCTCACCTCCCGCAGCGGACGGGATTCGGCCGGATCTGTGACCACCAGTGAGGAGAGAGATAGAGTGGACACTGTCATCTTGTTTTGATATGGAGAGGGTGAGAGAGCGAGACACGAGAAACTCTATCAAACAAGAGGCCATAATGGAGTAAAAAAATCTCTCCATAGCAGTGGTTTTAAATAGAATACGCGCGTTCCTGGAAAAAAAGAAACGAAAACTGGCGGACAATTTTTTAAGGGTCTGTCTAGGACACATCTAGATGTGACATAGTTATGTCACATCTAAGTTGATGTCCACTCTGTTTGTGGTCTATTTTTTTCCTAGTTTTTTGTTTCTTGTTGCTACATTATATACTTGTGGGAGCTTAGATGTGATATGCTTAAATAACATCTAGATGTGAATTAGACAAACTGATTTTCTAACGTACCAAGAAAGAAAACTCGATCAAAAACACGCCCTCGCTTCTAGGTCGCGAGAGTCGTCGTGCACACACACATAGACATAGACATGCATATCCGTGTTTACGTAAAATTCCATTTCCATCTCCATCTCCAATCATATTTGTCCAACTGGCACATTATTTATGTTGCTAATTATATACGCAGCAATATTAACGTACATCATCTCTTATTTGCGCACGTCTGGACCGCTGCCACGGCCGGTCCTGACCAACCCGAACCCTCTTCATCACCCGCGCATGGTTCCCGCCCGAAACGGTCAGTGCCGAATTCATGCCCGGCCAGAGCAGACGCGACCTCTCACTAGCGCCGGCATTGAAGCAGCGCGCCGGTCGAGAGAGCATCCCCCGCGCTGCTTCCGGGTGCACGCGGCTCCTCCGCGTTCAAAGGTCGCAATAGCCGGCTACAACATGCATGTGAAAAGTTCTTGGGAGTCCGTGCTACAGCTAGCTGTCCTCCCCCAACTCGTCAATCTCTTCTAGTAGTGCTAGTACTCCATGGCGCGATCCATCGACAAGCAGGCGGGAAAGTTATCGTATACTCGTTTTGCGGTGAGTGGCATGCCGAGCAACCATGTGGGGTCGAGCCATGGAGGAGGGCGAGACACGAACATGACAGACGTGATTTAAATGTTGGTTTTGCTGGATGGCGCGATCCAATTGGTTTCTCCCCGTTTCCATTTTTTCACCGGAAAAACGAAACTTTCCACTCCATTTTCATTCCTATTCCAAGGTTGCCCCGTTACAACATTCCATCAAATACAAAGGAAAACTAACACGCATGCTGATGCATCTCAATGATTCGCATATCATAGCCAATATTTACTTCACAACTAAAGAAAAAAGTTGTGAGAGCGTGTATGAAAGAAAAACTACTGATGGGGTCACTACGACTTAAACCCTAAACCCTAAACATGATTTAATTTCCTGGCCAGGTAGAACCTGTCAAAGGAAAGACGGCTGGCACCCTCGGATCATATGATGCTTTTGTGCAGTTCCACTAAAATCGACCTGAGCATCCCTGATGGCAAAGATATTGAAGAAGTGTGATTAGAATAATAGTACTGGCACTAGTTCATGAGACATAAACTCATCACAAGTAGAATCCGGTACAAGTAGAGAAAGATCGACATGGAGATGGAGCTACGGCAGTGGAGCAAGCCGGCTCCAAAAGGAAGATGGATGTACCTGGGACATCGGGCTGTAGCTAGAAGGGCGGTTGGGATGTGGCATCGGCCCATACCTCGGTGACCCCCGATTGGGACGCACGGACTGTGGGTTTTCTCCCTCGTCGATGTCGACCGCGTCTACGCAGAACATTGTTCCCTTCCCCCAGTTGCGGGATCAGGCCCGTCGTTCTATGCTTGTGAAGAGAGAAACCTAAGCAAGCAGGCTTGTAGCTTAGGCTCCTGCTAGTGTATATATAGTGGTTTTCTTTTTCTCTCCATATCAACCATTTTATATTGCGTATGTGTCATTCAAGAGTGAAATGATGGTTGCTTCTTCCGACTAACTTACTGTGTGATTTGACTGCTCCTTAGTGGCCCCTACACGTACTCCCCCTACGTGTATGCAATAGTCACACGTACAAATGGACGCAAAAACGCGTGCGACGCCCTAATGCATGCATGTCCGAGAACACGACGGAACACACATGGTCAAGCTAAAGTGCTCGTCCTAAGAATGCTTATATATGAATAAAGCTCTATCATTTACCCGCAAAAAAGATTACGCCATATTAACCAGAAAGGAGGGAGTATGGACTAGCACTACCTTTTGGTGTGTCCCGTCAACTCGCAGAACGAGGAGAAGCTTGGAGGACAAGGTGAAGCTCGCTTACGCCTTTTGACTAATGCAACCTACCCTCGGTGGACATGCATCAGTCCATTCGGTGTCAGATTGTCAGAGGCATACACTGTAGTACCCAACATGCGGAGTACCATCATTGTTCGACTTCATGAAGAGGCGAAGAGCCAAGCGCAGTAGTACGAGTAGTACTACTACTAGAACCACATGGTGGAGTGTCTGTACTCTTATTTTTTATCTCTGATAAAGTACACGTTTATTCCGGAGAAGGGAGGAAAACGGCAGCCCAACATGTAATGAATGATATCGATCAACCAACCATGCTCGAAAATATCTTGGCCTCCGTGCGAGCCCGTCTGTGTGTTCTCGCTCCTCGTCTCTCTCAAGGAACGGCGGGTTGGCTCTTTGCCTTCAATTGAGATCGGTTTGCTCACACTCCTGTCCCACATGTCAGTGATATGGCAAGAGGAGGTGCGTTGACCGACTGGCCATACACGTACTTGGTTTTGCACCTTCATACTACTCCCTCCGTCACAGTTTACAGGGGGCGCTTCATTATGATGCATTTCTCTCAATGCATTTCCACCACCAGAGAGACTTTAGACACGTTTGGTTTAATGCTCAATTAATTAGGGCGTGGTAACCGCAATCAAGTCCACAATTTTCTCTCCATGTACTGTACTACTATGGAGTGGAGTAAGTGCATGCATGTGTGTACCCGGGGTGGAAGCACTGCATGCATGTGTGTACGCATTATTCCCTCTAGTAATAGACGCCGTGCTATAACTACCAATGCTATTTTTCAGGCGGATCGCTAGTCGCCTTGGTCCCATAGATTTTTTTTCTTTTTTCTGAAGCGCGCTGTATAAACAGTGACGGATGGAGTAGTATGAGCGGATTCAAAGAAGAGCATATTGATGGTGCTTCTTTAGAGCAACTTACAGTGGGAAAGGTGGGGCTTATGATTTGACTGCTCATTACTCACTATTAATGCGGCGCAACGACCTGGCTGAGTCTCCCATGCGGTTGTGCACTACCCCCTCGGTTCTTAAATATACTCCATAGTATTTGTCTTTCTAGAGATTTCAACGAGTGACTACTCAAATATTTGTCTTTTTAGAGATTTCAAATGGACTGGCACATAAGGATGTATATAGACATATTTTAGAGTGTAGATTCACTCATTTTTCTCCGTATGTAGTCACTTGTTGAAATCTCTAGAAAGACGAATAGAATATTTAGGAACAGAGGGAGTACACATACGAAGCAAAATGAGTGAATCTACACTCTAAAATATGCCCATTTGAAATTTGTAAAAAGACAAATATTTAGGAACGAAGGAGTATAATTTTGTGCATGGCACATGGACCCAGATGATGAAGAGGCTTCTGGCAATGCTATCAAGCTTCCATCATTTGTTTACATAATAGACGTACTATACAAATAATTTTCCAGCAACATGAAATTGTACAATGGTGTGAGCTTTCAGCTTTTGTTTCGCGTGTCTTGCCATCGATGCTCTTTCGGAAACAATAAAAAACTAACTTCCTTGCTAATGCATGTCAATTATTAGCATATCAGAGCTAATAATTACATCACAACTGAAGATAGAGTTGTGAGAAGGTGTTAAATTAAAATTGATCCATGCTTTCATTGGCAGCAACGTCCCCCCAACTCTGTCTAAATCAACAAGGCATGTTGGGAAAAAAGTAGCTGTCTGGAGCATGCAACATTCCGATCATTTTGTGCAGTTCCACTAAAATAGAGCTGAGCGTACCTATTCCAAAGATATTAAGTGTGATTACGATAATAGAGGACTGCTGATGAAATAATAAACACACAAATAGAAGCCGGTCACCTTTGCAATCTCTCTTAAGACTAACTAGTTGGAGAAGATTAGGCTCGGAGTTGGATGAGGAGGATAGAGCAAAACCAATCTCCCTTTGTGCAGTCGCACTGAAATGTAGAGACCTTGCCCGTGTGACATTTTAGTACAACTGCACAAAACACTTAAGAAAAAATGATTTGTGCAGTTCACCAAAAGGTCGCAATAGCAACGAGGTGAAATGGATAGCCCTGTTTGCAAAAAAGAGGTAGAAAGGAAACAATTACTGGCCAATAATAGTTGATGACACATGTGACGACAAAAAAGAAGCATATTCCTTGTGCTAAGGGAAGATAACAACACGGTTGTGTTTGTATAAAATGGTGTGAGGACGAGAATGCAGTATGGAAAGTACGCCGAACGAGCTACGTTTTGGGCAAAGAACTATGGAAGATCCACATGCAGCGACGTGGGAAGACGGGCAGTGGAGCAAGGATGGAGGGGATACTTGGAGGTCGTCGGTATGTAACTAGGTGAGCGGCGGCGGGCGGAATCTGCGAGCAGGTGGCGTAGGCCCTGCCGCGCTAGAGCTTGGTCAGAGAGAACGACATGTACCGCAGATCGGGACGTGTTGCCTCGGCGCCGTCGAACGGAGAAATGATGTACTTCCTCCCTTTCCCCCGGCGGACGGGATGCGGCCGGATCAGTGACCAACGGTGAGAGAGAGAGAGGCCACCGCACTCCCTTTCCCCCGGCGGACGGGATGCGGCCGGCTCAGTGACCAACGGTGAGAGAGAGAGAGGCCACCGCAGCCTTGTGTGAGATACTCTGAAGAGTGACAAACTAGGCAGGCAGGCTCCACTGTATATAGTGAGCGGACTACCTTTTTCTCCATAAAAATCATTTTATATTCTGTGTATGTGCCATTGAGCGATATAACTTTATTTAAAAATAACGCGGCAACGTGTCAAGTCAAACTTTGTTTCGTGCACGCGTGCTACACGACCTCCCTAGGTAAACAACCGCTATAGGCGTTCAAATTAGCACATGGGCTGCCATTTCGTAAAGAAATGAGCTCCACCGTGTACCCGCGCGGGTGTGGCTGGGCACGAAGCGTGAGTACGTGCACGATGCACCTATTCTCTTCTTGTATACGTAGACCACCTACGTGGGGTTGTGTGAGAGAGATACAAACCTAGAGAGATATAGTGTGTGGGTTCTTGAGAGTTTTTTTGGGGGGCACATATGCAATGTGTGTGAAATAGAGTCCTGGTATAACATATATATAGAGGGGGCGATCCACGAGAAGAGACTGGAGGTATCATCGGCTTGAGGTGTCCATAGAATCGAAGAGAGGGATGATGTGTGTGTGTGTGCGCGCGCGATTGATAAAGAGTGCCATCGAATTTGTGTGTGCCCATGTCAAAGATATAGAGTGGCTGGCCTACTGGAACGTGAGATGGGACATGTGCAGTTTGTCTCTGTGGCATGGATACCTACCTGCAGCGCTCGACTATCGGTGTGTGGTGGGGGAAGAGGGAGGCCCAATTAACTATAGAGGTACAACGGCTGGTATATGTGTGGAGGAGGAGACATGCCTACCTCATGTATTAAGGAGATCGATCTTGCTCATGTATTAAGGGAGATCGATAGACATCCAATCATATGTGCAGGAGAGGAATAAGGTTGGGAGAGAGACAGAGCTAGAGTGTTGGAGGGGGTGGTAGTGGAGTTGCTTCTAACAAATGGTGGGATAGGCTTGCTAGACAAAAAGAGGGCACGCCCGCAATATCAATAAGAGAGGAGATGGTTGCTTGTTGTCTGTGCACGTGCGTGTGAGAGACGGGTTAGGAGGCATGCACGAATGATAAGGGGGGATGATGTGGCTATGGTAAGCAGACGTAACTACATAGGAAGATCAATCGCCGTTTGTTAGAGAAAGGAGAGACATAACTTGTGAGGTACGT
>NC_041392.1:687692002-687720690 GCF_002162155.2 Triticum dicoccoides | reverse complement strand
ATCTAGGTATATGTTAGGAGATCGATCGGTATACATGCATGTGTGTATTAGAAGCAAATGATGCATGAGGAGAAGGATAGAGAGAGAGGGATGCATGTAGGAGGTGGTACGAGAGGCATACTATATCGAGGGGGGAGGAGTGTGCGAGTACGAGAACGATGAAAAGAGTGGTGGGAGTGAGACATGGACGGTGACAAGAGAAGAGGGGAAGCTTGTGTTTGTACTAGGCACACCTGGCTAGAGAGGCATATCGATCGATGTGTGTCATAAAGAAGGAGCTGGGGGGCCTACACACACCGTGGGTGAACGACCTAAAGTGAAAAGACGAATTTTCACGATGGAGCTAGAGAATGCTGAGGGAGGGTGAGAGGGATGCGGGCGTGTGCATGCACAAGAGAAAGTTAGCGCTAGCTACAAAGATAAGAGGGTTGTGTGGGTGTAAAAGACGAATAGAGATCATATATACTTCATTATAAAAAGCGAATTCAAATATTTGAAGAATTTATCATAGTGTTTCAAACCGACGCATGTGTGAATATATATAACGGTGATACACATGGTGTGGTAATGAACATGTTATACTGCATTTAATATATTTTATCTCTACTCTTATAAAAAACAGAGTTGTTGATGATGGTGTGCCTGCCATCCTGCATTATATGCCGTTTGATTTATATCTGGCAGGTAGCAAGGAAACTATGATGGTTGAAGTTGTCAACAATCATGATTGTAGATTCTTATTGAAATAGAGAAACAAATTCAAATTTAGTTCGAATTGCAGCGGTAGTATAGACATTTGGAATGCACTAAAATGTTCGTATGAGTAGGTTACATGCATTATACAGCAAGCGAAAAAAAATTAATCGGACATAACATGGATTCATACTCCCTCCTTCCATCTATATAGGGCGTAATGAGATTTTTAAGACCGCCTTTGACTATTGACAAGATTAATAGTACATGACATGCACAATGTGAAAATTATATCATTGAAAGAACCTTTCACAGACGAATTTAACGGTGTGCTTTGTGTAAGTTGCATGTCATATATCATTGCTCTAATATTTGGTCAAAGTTAGCATCGAAAAACGCATTAGGCCCTATATAGATGGAAGGAGGGAGTAGCTTTGAATAGCATTTGTATAGTAAAACTGTAACATCCCAAAATTCTAAATTTCAGAATGTTATAATAAATAGAGAGATTTGATTGATTGTTTGATTGACTGTGTGAAAGTGAGTGAATTCAAAACTTTTTTAAAGTTAAATGAGAGGGAATAAAAGGACTTTCCCAAACTTTCATCTTTGCTTTTGTGACGCCCCCGATTCAATCGTACACTAGTCATACACGCAAATGTGTACGATCAAGATCAGTGACTCACAGGAAGATATCACAACACAACTCTACAAATAAAATAAGTCATACAAGCATCATATTACAAGCCAGGGGCCTCGAGGGCTCTAATACAAGAGCTCGATCATAGACGAGTCAGCGGAAGCAACAATATCTGAGTACAGACATAAGTTAAACAAGTTTGCCTTAAGAAGGCTAGCACAAACTGGGATACAGATCGAAAGAGGCGCAGGCCTCCTGCCTGGGATCCTCCTAAACTACTCCTGGTCGTCGTCAGCGGGCAGCACGTAGTAGTAGGCACCTCCGGTGTAGTAGGAGTTGTCGTCGAAGGTGGCGTCTGGCTCCTAGGCTCCAACATCTGGTTGCGGCAACCAGGTAGAAGGGATAGGGGGAAAGAGGGAGAAAGCAACCATGAGTACTCATCCAAAGTACTCACAAGGAAGGAGCTATACTACATATGTATGCATTGGTATCAACTGGAATAAGGCTATTATATGTGGACTGAACTGCAGAAATCCGGGATAAGGGGGGATAGCTAGTCCTTTCGAAGACTACGCTTCTGGCAGCCTCCATCTTGCAGCATGTAGAAGAGAGTAGACTGAAGTCCTCCAAGTAGCATCGCATAGCATAATCCTACCCGGCGATCCTCTCCTCGTCGCCCTGTTAGAGAGCGATCACCGGTTGTATCTGGCACTTGGAAGGGTGTGTTTTATTAAGTATCCGGTTCTAGTTGTCATAAGGTCAAGGTACAACTCCAAGTCGTCCTGTTACCGAAGATCACGGCTATTCGAATAGATTAACTTCCCTGCAGGGGTGCACCACATATCCCAACACGCTCGATCCCATTTGGCCGGACACACTTTCCTGGGTCATGCCCGGCCTCGGAAGATCAACATGTCGCAGCCCAACCTAGGCACAATAGAGAGGTCAGCACGCCGGTCTAAATCCTATGGCGCAGGGGTCTGGGCCCATCGCCCATTGCACACCTGCACGTTGCGTACGCGGCCGGAAGCAGAACTAGCCCCCTTAATACAAGAGCAGGCTTACGGTCCAATCCGGCGCGCGCCACTCAGTCGCTGACGTCACGAAGGCTTCGGCTGATACCACGACGTCGAGTGCCCATAACTGTCCCCGCGTAGATGGTTAGTGCGTATAGGCGAGTAGCCAGACTCAGATCAAATACCAAGATCTCGTTAATCGTGTTAAGTATCCGCGAACACCGACCAGGGCCAGGCCCACCTCTCTCCTAGGTGGTCTCAACCTGCCCTGTCGCTTCGCCACAAAGATCCACACAGAGGGCCGTTGGGACAAAGGTCCTTTCAGCCCCCAACCCGTGAATCACTCGCGGGTGCTCCACAAGCCGACCCGTCTTTAGTCACCACATGTATCCTATATAAAGTATATAGTATATACCCGTGATCACCTCCCGAGTGGTCACGGCCCGATAATATAGCATGGCAGACGGACAAGAATGTATGGCCACTGATGATAAACTAGCATCCTATACTAAGCATTAGGATTGCAGGTAAAGGTATCAACAGTAGTGGCAAGGACAGGCTATGCATCAGAATAGGATTAACGGAAAGCAGTAACATGTTACACTACTCTAATGCAAGCAGTAGGGAGAAGAGTAGGCGATATCTGGTGATCAAAGGGGGGCTTGCCTGGTTGCTCTGGCAAGAGAGAAGGGTCGTCAACTCCGTAGTCGTACTGGGTAGCAGCGGCGTCGGTCTCGGTGTCTAGCGGAAGAAGAGGGGGGAAGAAACAATGAATACAATGCAAACAGATGCATAACGATGCATGACAAGACAAGTAACGGTGCTAGGGGTACCCTAACACGGTATGAGGTGATACCGGTGAAGGGGGGAAACATCCGGGAAGGTATCCCCGGTGTTCCGCATTTTCGGGCAGAGGAGCTGGAGGGGGAAAGTTACGAGTTCGATAGGTTAGGGAGGTGTGGCGGACGAACGGGTTGCGTATCCGGAATCGTCTCGTCGTTCTGAGCAACTTTCATGTACAAAGTATTTTCATCCGAGTTACGGATTAAAAGATATGATTTTCTAAAGATTTAAATCATTTTCTGATTTTAATTATATATTTAATTCCAACATTATCCAAAATAGTGTGTGATGACGTAGGCATGACATCAGAGTGATGTCAGGAGGTCAACTGGTCGGTTGACCAGTCAAACCAGATAGGTGGGTCCAGTGGGACCCACATGTCATTGTCAAGGGCCTTAACAGAGTTTTAAAACTAACTAAAATGGGTTAATTAGTGGGTGGCCCCAGCAATCAGTGTCTAATTAGGTTTTAGTTAATTAACTTAATTAATTAGTAGTTTATATATTTGTTTTTATTTGTTTTATGGCATGGGGCCCGCATGTCAGTGGCAGTAGCTGCCATGTCAGCGAAGTTGACTTGGTCAACATGGCGGCGCCTAGCCACGTCGGCGGACGGTGCCGGAGCGACTCCGGCGACCCAACAGAGGCGGCCCCTCGCCGGAGTTGGCCGGAATCGCGCTAGGGGGCACCAAATCGGGCGCGGCCAGGCTCTCTGGAACGGCCTCTTCGCGCCGCGTCCGATGGAGGGGAGCACGACGGCGGGGGTGGCCGGAATGGTCGCCGGCGACGAGCGCGGCGGGCTGCTGTTCGGGCGCGGACGAAGACGGCGACGCAGCGCACTTCGGGGCGAGCGGGAAGGCTAGGGTGGAGCTGCGCGACGCGCTGAGCACAAAGGGCTCGGCCCCGTGACCATTTGGTCACCGGAAGGGCGCCGGCGACACGCGCAGGCGGCGGCGTAGTCGGGAGCTCGAGGAGAGTGGAGCTGGGGCAAGCTAGCGAAGAAATGGAGAGGTTGGGGAGGATCTACGCGGCATGAGGAGCGTAACCGACACGAGCCCGTGACCATTTGTTCACCGGAGACTCGTCGGCGACGGGGTCCGCGGCGGAGCGCTCGGGTGCTTCGGCGGCAGCTAGCTAGGGCGTGCGAGGGAGCTAACGAAGATGGGCGGGAGATGGGGAGCTCACCGTGCGGCACGCAAGATGGCCCTTGGGAGTTTAGTAGCCGGAGAGTCGACGGCGCTCGTCGGAGATGCGTCGGGGATCCGAGGAAGAAGACGAGGTTGGGGCAGCGTTCGATGGTGCTCGGCGTCCTGCGTCTTGACGTGGAGGCATAGTCGAGGGAGGCGGAGCGAGAGGACGCGTCGGAAGGGCTTGGAGGTCACGATGGCCGCGAGTACTACGGCGGCGAGGCCATGGCGGCGCTCGGTTGCGGTGGGGAACGAGGGGGCGAGGTGCGGTGGCTCTGGAGGGGAGTGGGAGGCGCAAGAACCGAGGCGAGCGTGGGGGTGAGTGGGAGGAGAGACCGAGGGGGCGCGGCGTGGCGACCTTATCCCCTCGTCATCGCCAGCGAGAGGGTGCGGCGGGGACGCGCCCCTGTTCCGACCCGGGTCGGGGGAACAGGGAAGGGAGGCGGGCCGGTTCGGCCGGATGGGCCAGGTGGGTTAGCTGGGCAATATGGCCCAGGGGGGTTTGGGGGGTTTTCCTTTCTCTTTCTTTCTTTCTGTTCTTTATTTTTTCTTTTCTGTTTTATTTCATTTTAAAGTATTTAGTCTTTTACTAAAAATGTGTTTTCTGCACCATAATTACCTTTGTAATATTTGGCGTCCACCGAACCTTTTTGTTTCAATTTTGAAAACTTTTATTATCTACTTTAATTTTAAGTTTGAATTTGACGCGGTTTTTCGAATTATCTCGAGATTAGTAACAGTAATCGCAGATGACATGGCATCATTAGGAGAGTTTTACTATAGCTTGATTACCCGGGCGTTACAGCTTTCTGATCTCCATGAATTCAAATTCTTTTCAAATGCAAAACCCTTGAGCGAAGATGATATGATTTCTTCCATTTAATTAAATGAAAGGGTATTTGAAAATATTTGAATTTCATTTGGAAATATTTCAATTCTAAAACTTCATGCAACTCAATGATTTTCACGAGAGAAGATAAAATGACTTTTTCAAAACATATGAAATATGAGTTGGGAGTTTAAAAGGACCAAATTCAAGGTCCTTTTGAAATTATTTTTCTGTTCAGAGTTATTTGGGTTTTATTCAAATTATTTTTTCTCCAAAAATAAAATATATGGAAAATAGGGTAACATGATCCCCTACATCAGAAAATTAGAGAGAGATAAATTTGAAATCATTTTGGTATTTTAAAAATGATTTTTATTGGATTTTATTAGAGCAGTAGCACTCTTTGCTTTATTTGTATTTGTGCGGATCTTATTTGACGTTAGAAAAATGTTCACATTGTAGATAATCTTTTTCTGAAATTTTTGATATATTATATGCCTATATAATATTTTTTGTTATTATTATTTTGTTTGTCAAAGAACATGTTTTAAAAAAACTCCCACCGACTGGGCCGGCCCAGCTCCCAGCCAGGCCCAGGCCCAAGCCGCCACCGTCTTCCTCCCGTGTGCGACCGGGACTCCTTCCGGAGTCCGGCGCCGCCACGCCGCCGGGGCACCCCTTGCCCAAGGCAGGTCTCGCCCCCGGGCCTTTATAAGGGGCCGGACCCCGACCCCTCTCGCTATTCGGGCCGTCGCCCCCTCCTGCATCTTGCCGCGACACCCCGCATCTTGCCGCCGCCGCCGCAGTGCCTCGCCATCGTGCCGCTCGCTGCTGCCGCAGCACCCCGCCGCCCGCGCCGCCGCTCGCCGCTGCCCGCGTCGCTATTGCCCGCCGCGCCGGAGCACGCCGCCCTCGCCGGAGCCGCCGCTCCGCCGATCCAAAACCGCCGCCGCCGGTTTATTTCCTTGAACCGGTTCAAAACCATTAACCCGGCCGGTTTTATTTATTAGGTTGGTTTTTACTTATTTAGATCGGCATATTTTCTAGGTTAATTTAATTAGTGAACGTTTGCTGTTTTAGGTTCTGGAGCGAACGGTTTTCGTTGTTTAGCTTCCCGTAGTGAAAGTTCCTTCTTTAATTCTTTCTTTTTACTTTTTTATTTTCTATCCAGGGACCTATTTGTAGTACTTCTTTTACAAATTAGTCCTTCTGTTTCAAACGACAACATCTTTTTGCTTGTTAGTCCAAATCCAAGGAAACCAACGCTCAATTCTTCGTTATGATCTCCTCTATCCAATAAAAGAAGTTAAACTTGTTTTTAAAATTTTAAAATTTGAATTAGATCAGATTTAGATTCAAACTTCGTTTGATCGTAACTTGAGTTTCGTAGCTCCATTTGAGTTGATTCTTTTTGCAAGTTGAAGCTCTTGAACTAAACTTTATGATAAGGCCAAATTCAAATAATTTTGGTACTATTAGAAATTGTTTTATGTTGCAAGAGTTATTTGATTGGTTTTGATGTTTTCCGAATCGTCTTCTTTGATCTTTCTGATCTTTTGAGTGATTGCTTATGTGTGGTTACTATTGCTTGCCTACGATAGATTGACTGGAGTGTCATGAGTAGAACTATCAAGAGTTATGAGTGCGAATCATCTTCATCAACATTGCAGGCAAGTAACACTTTGATCATACCTCTTTACTACCCAGTTTTATTGCATTAGATCAATCCTCAAACAGTTGCATGAATAGGATCTGATTAATATGTGGGTTTTGGGAAGTAGATGAGGTAGTACCTATTACCTGTTTTATTATCAAACCTTTGGGAGTTACTTCTATGTTTGCTTATGCCATGTTGTGCTAGTAGACGTGGATTGGGTGAGTGTATCCATTACAGATGTGAGATTATTATTTAATGGTTTACTTAAGGTGGCAACTTTAATACACATCTGGGTGGATTGAGGCACCTGGGTATTCCAGCGATTGCCTGTTTTTCTTTATGGACCGCCACCCAGGATCAAAGGGATCATAAGATTATTCATGCTAGAAACTTCCGTGTGCAGTCACAAGCTACTATGGGCTCTAGCATAGTTGATTAATTCGTGCGAACTCTTATAGTGGTAGACTAGAAGATGTAGGGGAAAGTAGGTGTAACTGTCTACCCGATCATAAGGTGCTAGCGCTTCTGAAAGACTATGTCTCGGTCATCCGTTTCTCAAACACCATGTAGTGCGAGAATCCAACGGAGGAGATCGAGTCTTGTGTGGAAAAGTGCGCAAACCACTGCAGAGTGTATAAACTAATCATGATTAGCCATGTCCCCGGTTATGGACATCTTGAGTATCTGGTTCTTGGATTATCATATTGATCTCATAATATTACTTAAATAATTTGTTGGGTTATTGATGTTAATTTTGGATTGAGTTGGAGGAACCTTCTCAATATATTCAACCAACTTTGTAGTTAAATAAAATATATTCCTTTGTTGTAGGGAAAATTTGGCTTTTCGCAAAAACATTATAACCATAGAGCCTTTCCACCAGCCATATATGCATGTAGTGATAGCTATTATTCATCATTATCCTATGGTGTGAATTTGCCAGTACATTCAATGTACCGAGCCTTGTGTCTGCATCGTCTCATGTTGCAGGATTATCTTACGACGAGTAAGTGATATGTTAGGGTTGCGATTTCTACACTCAACTTTGCCGTTGGTGTTGATGGGAATCCACAACCTTGTTACTTCCGCTATTTGGATTGAGGTAATAATATTTTGCGTTACTTTATACATGTGATTTACCTCTGTTATAAATCCTCGAGTACTGTGTGTGTCAGCATACCGATCCAGGGATGACACTTAAGCTCAGAGACTTGACCGTCTGAGATCGGGTCGCTAGAAGATGGTATCAGACCACATAGGAAAGATTTTCTCTACAACTTCATTTTCAAAAGATCTTTTACCTCTCCTCTCTTCTGAGCTTATCCAAACATTCCCTTTTAGTGAGACCATACCCCTTTCCCCTTTTGACTACTCGAAGATACGACTGATGAGACCAGTCCAAGAAGTACAAGATATCGGACAACTAAGACCATTCTGAATGAAGAGGATTTTACCATACATTATGATAATGGAAACTACAGTGGTTGAAGACTCCGAAGACTAGGAGAATTTGAAGGCTCTGAAGAATTTCCAGATTTGTATGACCTAGTAAGACTCCCCTGATGGAACTTGACATACTATGGAAGTTGTCAATACCCGAGATCAAGGTGTATCAGAGAAAGACCAGAGCATGGAGAATTAAAAACTCAAAGTTCTGTCAAGAAATCCCTAATGCAGGAGATATCAACTATGGAAGATAGCGCATGGCAATGACAAGGGCAGAAACACGGTTATCCGTGATGTCATCACCACTAATACTATGGTCATCGAGCTGAGCTAAGCATGCATTTCTTCGGAAGGATTGGATGGTAGAAGGCTGATGGAGCATCTATCAGCAAAATATGAAGTTTTAAACTTAGCCGGTGTATCACCAGGATCTAGAGTAGTACATCAAGAATTTTAAGATGGAGCTCCAGGAAGCCGTATTAGACAAGGAAGCATTTTCCGAAGAACTCGGGACCTAGAAGCTGAAAGTAGCCAAGCTGGAGGAGCAAAACCTCGAGATATAGTAGATTCATCAGGAACGGAAGGACTGTAGTGCTATGGTTCATGTCAAGGATGTTGAAACCTGGAAGTTTGGAACGTAACTCCAAAAATATTAAAGGATGTCACGAGTGACTTCACATCAATAGAGATGATATGGCAAAATAACCGGAGAAAGATAAGCATGATTGGAAGAAGCCATTGGAGGCATGAACAAGACTTGAAGAGTTTGGCGACATTGAATATTTATTGACCTTTAGAAGACCAAACCCCTATTTTATACCGACGTTAGATGCGATGTTTGTGAGCTGTCCTTTGTTTGATGTTTTTCCAACAGCCACAAATAAAAATCTGTCTTTTCAAAACTATTGTTTGTATTGTGTGCATCCCTCTCTATCTCTCTTATCTCACCCCAAACCCACATGGACCCAATAGAGGATGAATGGAGATGAGCTTGTATTTTCTGGACCGAAGAGTCAGTTGGAGACAGACCGATGGATTCAGAACATGGAGGATCACATGGAGAACAACCATATAGCCGGAAATGATATGACCAAGCATGCTCTTCAGTGCTTTGAAAGCGGTGCTGCTACTTGGTGGAGGATGTACCAAACCATCAATGGATGGGAAAGAGTAACCACTTGGAAAGAATTTAAGTTGACTTCGCCAAAGTCTCGGTTTGTGTCCCAGAAGTTGAAGCCTTATGGAAATGATATGAAGAAGCATTGTGCATGCAAGCTTTGTGGAGAAATAGGACACAACCATAAAGAACACAAGGATGAATGCCCTAATTGTGAAGGAAGTCACCCAGCTGAAGAATGCCCAACTAGGCAGATCACTTGTTTCTTGTGTGAAGGGACTACCCACTACCCTGCTCAGTGTCACATTTACCCCATGGTACAAAGAACCGTACAACAGAAGAAAGAAACAATGAAAGGAGCCCTCATGGAAATTTTAGAAGAACCAATGATGGAGGAAGAGGTGGACGACACACCTAAAGAAGAACCAATTAGACCCTGCACCAAGTCAGGCTATTCATGTGGAGAAGAAGGGACACATCTCCTAGATTTTTCTGAATGGGGATCTAGTAGAATTCCCGACGAATGAAGTAGAGTATGACCCATAGGAAATAGAAGCCCTGATTGGAACAGAAAAGTCCAGAAAGAGAAGTAGATTGGATTCCAGGAAGGATCTGAGTCATATCACCTGTTATAGGTGCAAGGAGTCAGGGCACTACCTTAGCAATTGCCGAAAAAGGAAGCCAAGGACCCAAGGAGGCTATATAATCACAAGGAAACCTCAGGAGTTCTCAGAAGTAATATGTTTTCGTTGTAATGAAGTAGAGTACTTTGCCAGGGATTGTCCCAAGGAGAAGGAGACTTGTGATAATTAGTTGTGAGAAGTATAGTACTAGTAGTGAGAGCATTTTCTTTTATATTGAGGTGTTGAGTTGAGACATGTAATGGAAAAGCGAGAGATTGTAATACTTTGAGAATCAATAAAGTTAGTATCCTGGGTACTATTTGGATTTTATGAGTTGTTACTCTATGAAGAAGGATTTTGACCATTTTTGTGGATATGAGAAATATGGTCTATGGGAGATTTGTGCATTTTAAGGGTGGTAGTACCCTATAAGAATGACCCCTGGAAAAGATAAGGATATTCCACTGAGTGGATTTCGGACAAAATAAGTAGGAGATTTGTCTCGATATGTGTGATACCCCAAGAGTACGTGGGATGAAGTTGGAGACCGTCAGTTGTTTGGACCAAATGTGATCAAGGAGTCAGAAGAGAATGTTAAGGTGATTCGAGATAGATTGAAGGTAGCTTAGTCTAGGCAGAAGAGTTATGTAGACTCAAAAATGCAAGGAGGTAGTCTATGAAATTGGAGATAGAGCATTTCTTCATCTGTCCCCTCTGCGAGGAGTTAAACGATGGGAGTTAAGGGAAAGTTATCCCCGAGATTTGTAGGACCATACCGAGTTTTGGAGTGTATGGGAGAAGTGGCCAACAAGTTGGAGTCACCCGAAGGACTGTCAGGAGTTCATGATGTGTTTCACATTTCCCAGTTGAAGAAGTGCCATGCAGAGATGGCCAATATTCCCCTGTAAGGACGCTTGACCCTGGAAAGGATAATGATGTTCCACGAAGTGGAATATGGACTTCATAAGTATAAGTTTTTATCTCGGTATGTGGGATATACCACGAGGATGAAGAGATAAAATACTATTGGATATAAAGGAGGTATGATGTCGGAAATATGGATCAATGGAAACTCCATGATGAGTCTGAGTAATCATGTCCTAGTTTGGTGGCAATAGAAGGAAGGAAGGCAGTACAATTGGATGCATTTAAGAATACTAGGAAGTTGGAAGTTAGAATAATGATCAGTTGCCCGATGATAAGTTCAAGGACTACAAGTGATGAGATGGGCCATAACCCACAGGTCCCAGAACCTGCCAAGAAGCAAGCACATTCCTGCTAAAGGAAAAACCCTAGAATAAGTTACGATTTTTATCGATAGACGATTTTATAGGAGTTTACGCAAAACCTGAGAGTTGTGAAGGAACGATAGATGTTTGTCTGGCTTGCAGAATCTATGGATATATCCGAACTTGGTTCGTCGACAAGAGAAATTATGCAAATGCTTGTGAGGATGACCGAGTGCTATAATGCGAGATTCACTAAACCATGTACAGGGTAATGAGTTGGGTGCGGGATGGATTGATCACCATACCGACTTACTCTTATTGTTTGCTTTGCTATATGGGATGGTAAATCTGAGTGACTTACCTATAGTAGAGAGACGATGATCAAACCTTGTTTGAACCTTAGAATGGTATAGCAATTTTTTCCCTTGTAAAAGGCAACTGTTGCCAATCGTAGGATATACGGTGAGGTTCAACCCAGACCCATTTCCTGCAGGAGAAACCATAATTGTTGACCACCATGAGATATCGATAGATGTTTAGCTTTGGCACCAAACCCGTCAGCTAAGAAGAGCCAGTCTCGGAATAACCTTACCAAGATGAAATGACACAAGTATTGAGGAAAAGGTTATGCCACTACCGAAAGAGCCCAGAGAAGGAATTTTCCCGAGAATTTGGGAAGATCGGCCCCGTCAAGAATAAGAATGGAGTATATGAGCATTGATGGGACCGTAACGATGATTCTCTGGGTGGTAGCACCCCAGACCCCCTATAATGATCGATGGATTTTGAGAATACCCCAAACCTAACCTATTTTCTTTCTAGCCTCTCCGAATATCGAGGACGAGATTCATTTTAAGGGTGGTAGGTTTGTGACATCCCAAAATTGTAAATTTTGGAATGTTATAATAAATAGATAGATTTGATTGACTGTTTGATTGACTATCTAAAAGTGAGCAAATTCAAAACTTTTTGAAAGTTAAATGAGAGGGAATAAAAGGACTTTCCCAAACTTTCATCTTTGCTTTCTGATATCCATGAATTCAAATTCTTTTCAAATGCAAAACCCTTGAGCAAAGATGATATGACTTCTTCCATTTAATTAAATGAAAGGGTATCTGAAAATATTTGAATTTCATTTGGAAATATTTGGCTTTTTCAAAACACATGAAATGACTTTTTCAAAACATATGAAATATGAGTTGGGAGTTTAAAAGGATCAAATTCAAGGTCCTTTTGAAATTATTTTTCAATTCGGAGTTATTTGGGTTTTATTCAAATTATTTTTTCTCCAAAAATAAAATATACGGAAAATAAGGTAACATGATCCCCTACATCAGAAAATTAGAGAGAAATAAATTTGAAATCATTTTGGCATTTTAAAATGATTTTACTGGATTTTATTAGAGCAGTAGCACTCTTTGCTTTATTTGTATTTGTGTGGATCTTATTTGACTTTAGGAAAATGTTCACGTTGTAGATAATCTTTTTCTGAAAATTTTGATATATTATATGCCTATATAATATTTTTGTTATTATTATTTTCTTTGTGAGAAAAAATGTTTAAAAAAAACTCCCGCTGACTGGGCCGACCCAGCTCCTAGCCAGGCCCAGGCCCAAGCCGCCACCGTCTTCCTCCCGTGTGCGACCGGGAATCCTCCCGGAGTCCGGCGCCGCCACGCCGCCGGGGCACCCCTTGCCCAAGGCAGGTCTCGCCCCCGGACTTTTATAAGGGGCCGGACCCTGACCCCTCTCGCTCCTCACGCCACCGCCCCTCCCGCATCTCGCCGCGCCGCCCCGCATCTCGCCGCCACCGCACCCCGCAGATCCGCCGCCACCGCAGTGCCTCGCTGCCGCGCCGCTTGCTGCTACCGCACCACCCCGTCGCCCGCGCCGCCGTAGCCGCCGCTCGCCACTGCCCGCGTCGCCGTTGCCCGCCGCGCCGGAGCACGCCGCCCTCGCCGGAGCTGCCGGTCCGCCGATCCAAAACCGCCGCCGCTGGTTTATTTCCTTGAACCGGTGCAAAACCGTTAACCCGACCGGTTTTATATATTAGGTTGGTTTTTACTTATTTAGATCAGTTTATTTTCTAGGTTAATTTAATTAGTGAACGTTTGATGTTTTAGGTTCTGGAGCAAACAGTTTTCGTTCTTTAGCTTCCCATAGTGAACGTTCGTTCTTTAAGTCTTTCTTTTTTCTTTTTTTCTATCCAGGGACCTATTTGTAGTACTTCTTTTACAAATTAGTCCTATTTCAAACGACCACATCTTTTTGCTCGTTAGTCCAAATCCAACGAAACCAACGCCCACTTCTTCGTTATGATATCCTCTATCCAGTAAAACAACTTAAACCTGTTTTTGAAATTTTAAAATTTGAATTAGATCAGATTTAGATTCAAACTTCGTTTGATCGTAACTTGAGTTTCGTAGCTCCGTTTGAGTTGATTCTTTTTGCAAGTCGAAGCACTTGACCTAAACTTTCTGATAAGGCCAAATTCACATAATTTTGGTACTGTTAGAAATTTTTTTATGTTGCAAGAGTTATTTGCTTGGTTTTGAAGTTTTCCAAATGGTCTTCATTGATCTTTCTGATCTTTTGAGTGATTGCTTATGTGTGGTTACTATTGCTTGCCTACGATAGATTGACCGGAGTGTGACGAGTAGAACTATCAAGAGTTATGAGTGCGAATCATCTTCATCAACATTGCAGGAAAGTAACACTTTGATCATACCTCTTTACTACCTAGTTTTATTGCATTAGATCAATCCTCAAACAATTGCATGAATAGGATCTGATTAATATGTGGGTTTTGGGAAGTAGACGAGGTAGTACCTATTACCTGTGTTATTATCAAACCATTGGGAGTTATTCTACGTTTGCTTATGCCATGCTATGCTAGTAGACGTGGATTGGGTGAGTGTATCCATGACAGATGTCAGATTGTTATTTAATGGTTTACTTAAGGTGGCAACTTTAGTACACATCTGGGTGGATTGAGGCGCCTGGGTATTCCAGCGATTGCCTGAATTTCTTTATGGACCGCCACCCAGGCTCAAAGGGATCATAAGATTATTCATGCTAGAAACTTCTATGTGCAGCCCCAAGCTACTATGAGCTCTAGCATAGTTGATTAAGTCGTGCGAACTCTTACAGTGGTAGACTAGTAGATGTAGGGGAAAGTAGATGTAACTGTCTACCCGATCGTAAGGTGGTAGCGCTTGTGAAAGACTATGTCTCGGTCATCCGTTTCTCAAACACCATGTAGTTCGAGAATCCAATAGAGGAGATCGAGTCTTGTGGGGAAAAGTGCGCAAACCTCTGCAGAGTGTATGAACTAATCATGATTAGTCGTGTCCCCGGTTATGGACATCTTGAGTATCTGGTTCTTGGATTATCATATTGATCTCATCACGTTACTTAAATAATTTGTTGGGTTGTTGATGTTAATTTGGGATTGAGTTGTAGGAACCTTCTCAATATTTTCAACTAACTTTGTAGTTAAATAAAATATATTCCTTTGTTGTAGGGAAAATTTGGCCTTTCGCAAAAACATTATAACCATAGAGCCTTTCCACCAGCCATATATTCATCATTATCCTATGGTGTGAATTTGCCAGTACATTCAATGTACTGACCCTTGTGGCTGCAATGTCTCATGTTGCAGGATTATCTTATGATGAGTAAGTGATACGTTAGGGTTACGATTTCTACACTCAACTTTGCCGTTGGTGTTGATGGGAATCCACAACCTTGTTACTTCCGCTATTTGGATTGAGGTAATAATATTTTGCATTACTTTATACATGTGATTTACCTCTGTTATAAATCCTCGAGTACTGTGTGTGTCAGCATACTGATCCAGGGATGACACTTAAGCACAGAGACTTGACCGTCTGAGGTCGGGTCGCTACAAAAACGGGGCAACACTCTCTCTTTGTGTGCTGTGAATAGTTTTATTTTTTTCATTTTCTTTTTGGTTGAGGGAAGTGCGAATTGATTTGGTACATACAAGTACAATATTACTACATGTTAGGCTTGTCCCTAAAATTCAACCCGCGTCTTGTTATATCCCGAAAATTCAGATATCATGCTCCCAAAACTGGCGCCTTCACAACCCGCGCCTTGCTATCCCGAAACTACAACGCGCGCGAAAACTCCCTCCAGCTGCCAAATCCCGATATGGGAAATCCCCCTTCTAACCCTGAGTCGAAAGGGCCGCTAGTTCAAATCAGTGAGGGTACTTTTGTAACACACCCTACATTTTGGACAAGCGCGTCCCTAAGTCATGCTTCACCCCCTCCCATCGCCCCCTTTTCGCCATTCAAAATCCCAGGCCGCCATAACCTCTCCGCTCTAGCCGTGAAACCCCACCCTCCTCCGTCCGCCATGTCACCGCTGCCCAGCCAGAGCCTCTTCCCCGACGACGTCGTCCACCGCAACAACTCGACGTCCCTCGTCCACCTCCCCGGATGAGGATCCATCATCCATCTCGCCGTCCCGTCCTCCACCTGCAAGGAGCTGCTCCGATGATCGCCTCGTCTATCGCGGCTGCTCCATACCCACAGCGCCGCCTTAACCTGCTCCACCGGAACCGCAGCATCCTCACCGACTCCTCGGACGAAGCGGAGGCCTACTCGGCGCCACCAAAGAGGTTGTACACTCATCGCATCGCACCTTCTCCTTAACTCGACCTCCCGGCGCCGACGGTGCTCCATCCCGCACCCCCATGGAGCGGCTACCTTGAAGCCGGCGTCGCGAGCGACATCTCCACGTCGGCTCTCCCCCAGTGCGAGGCCCCTTCGGCGGCGGCGTCCATACTAGCCAGATCTGCTGCTGCTGCTCCGGCTCTCGCTTGATCGCTCAATCGCCCAGCTGCTGCTGCTGCTCTCCCCCTCACTCGTGCTGCTGCTCTACTCCGATTAAGCCACACTTTAGTCGACTGAATCGATGTTTGGGTCAGTCGATTTTCAGGGGTTGGGTGGGCTCGCCGGAGTTAAGGAAGAGCCACCCGCAGTGGGGATGGGGGCTCGCCGGAGAGGTACCCCACTATCTATCTTAGGGTTCAGGGTGGGGGCGGGGGGCCTAGAGGGCTGGCCGGGGCGGCGGTGGCGAGTTGTTTCGGGGCGGCGAGGCAGCGCTAGGGCCGGTGGTGGCTGGCGGCTCAGGAGGGTGCAGGTTGAAGATGAACAACAGGCCCTCCCTAAACTACATGTCAAGTGCCTCTCTGCTACCATTGCGTTCAGTTTCGACAGTAGCATTCAGATTCCACAGTAAATTTCAGTTTCGACAGTTAAGTTCAGAGTCAACATTTTTTACCTCATCTATTGTAGTCAGGTGGTTTTTTGTGATGTTAATTTTACATCCGTTGGAGATGCTATTTGAATCCCACTTGAGATTGACAATGTCTGTCTTGTGCTGCTTTAGCCTTGACGTCTTACGGCTCACCGGAGCTGCTCCAACGACAGAACGATCCATCACAATAGTGCAGTGCCCTGGACGCCATCTACAGATTCCTCAGATCTTCCTCCACACCTCCGACAGCCACCTCTGCCTTAACTGCTTCAGCGACCAACCCAATGATGCTGAGGTCGACACGGCTACGGCAAAGAGGTTGTACACTTGTTGCATCACTTATTACTATACATTCACGTCGATCCATTAGGGCTATTTTGGTTTAACGGAAAAACGTCGATCCACTAGTTGTTACCATCACTCTAAATTTCTGCATGCTCTCCTTACATAATCTCACCATATTTTTTTTCGTACGCATGTCAGATATTGTACACAGTCATGCTGAACATGTAGAGAAAAAGAGAAGAGTTTTGCGTGGCAATACAATGTCATGCAGACATCGCTCCATGGTGGGTTCAATGGCAAACCCTCCCCACCCCTCTCCAGATTGTAATCCAGAGGAAGATATTTGTTCTGAGGCGGATTCAGACGCCACTGACCACTCCTATTTACCCCCCAAGGTGTTTGCTCTACCTTGGCATGATGATGTTAGTCATATCATGCATATGTTGCCTTGTAGTGCCTACTTTTGACATCATATATGTCATCTGCTTAGTTTAGACATGTTCTGTAATGCCACATGTTTAGTTTCTATATCATATATGGGAATTATGCAGTCTCATGTCTTTTAGCCAGCCATAATGTGAAATGTGCAATGCCATCCTGTTTAACCAGGCATCATATATTTGAATCATATCTTGCCCATCCTTTTCTTCATTACATTTCCATTTGTTGACAATGTTTGTACATTAAACTACTCTTTATGTGAATCAGCCATTTGGGTGGGAGATGGAAAAATCTAGAGTGAAAACAAGGCCTTCAGAGCAGACAGTGCTACCCGTTGAAGCGGATCTCTTGTTGGGTCCCGATAGCTCCTCAGAGATGGATTCAGAGATAGATGACCAATCCTATTCCCCCACTGAGGTGTATTCTCTAACTTGGAACGGTTATACTGCTCATACCATGCATACAGTGTCTTGCATTGCATAGTTTAGACATCATATACACAATATTCAACACCATGTTCTTAGTTCAGACATCATATCGAATGCCCTCTGTTTAGCATATAAATCACATATGTGAATTAAATGATGCGATCCTGATTACTTAGATAACATGTAGGTGAATTATGTCATGCGATCCTGTTTAGTTATTCATCATATCTTTGAATTATGTTATGCTATGCTATCCAGTTTAGATAGACATCATATATGTGAAATTATGTCATGCTATCCATTTTAGTTAAACAATATACATGTCAACTATTTCATGCCCTCTTTTTTCCACACTATCTATTGCATCTGTCTCTCATACAATGTCTGTACATTCAACTATGTTTCCTGTTTATTAGCCATTTGAATTGGAGGGGGTGATGCCCGTATCTAGCGGACTAAAAACACGGTCTTCAAATAAAACAGTGCTACCTCTTGGTGGAGATAGCACCCCGGTTGTACATGCACAAGAACCAGTCCTACCACACATAACCCAAACTCTCATAGATTGTACCCCTACTGTGATGGACAGAGAACCAGCTTCACCCAATCTAACCCCAACCCCAGCTGATAGTAACCCAGTTCCTGTTAACACAGCACCATCTCCACCACAGAGCTCCCAAACAAGAGCAGTTAGTAAGCAGCTCTAGTGCCCAAAGGGCCAGTACTATCACGGCGAACCCCAACTCCACCAGTTAGTGCGCATATTCCTGTGGAGGAAGCACAACCAGCTAGTCATAGTTTAGCATCTATCGCATTTGATGTTGTTAAATCATATGTGTGTATCTTCCCATCTTGGAAATATTGTACTGAGATGAAGGAAAATGCCAGTTGCAGGTGTTTGTCCATGAGTTACGTGTAAGTAATGTTATTCATGGCAATTACTTTGCTTCGTCCCATACATCCTACCTCCATGATGGTTATAATACAACAAATTTTCCCATTTTTCTCTATAGAGAAGGACCGATTTGGAAACTCGGGATGAGGTAACCTATGCTAATACCTTTGCTATCTTCAAGAATGCTTGGTGGCAGTATCGGAATTACCTGAAGAAAACGTACTTCACCGGCAAAGAAACTCATCAAATTCCCTTACTTTCTCCTGAGGCACATTTACTGGACGATGACTGGGAACGCCTTGTTCTATACTAGTCCCGAACCAACAATGTGGTAAGGTCTATGAGCTCATTTTCTATTTTAAGTATTATATTCTTGCGTCTTACTGTAATGTGTTCTTGTAGAACAAGTGCCTAAACATGAAGAACAACTGTTCTAATTTAAGATTCCATTGCTATCATAGTTCAAAAAAGCGCTAGGCATTAATTATGCGTTTTGCCACCGCCTTGCGCTTTACTGACCAAAGCGCATGCTTATGCGCAGTTATGCACAGATTATGCATAGTTATGCGCAATGCGTTTTGCCAACGCCTAGAGCCTAGGCGCGCCTTTTTTAACTATGATTGCTTTGCTCTTGTATCACTGTATTTACTCATACAAACTTATTTTTAAATTGAAGGATCCAGTCAAAACTCCAATGGCACAGCAGGTATGTTCACGCATGTTTCTTTAACAGGTTTGCTCTTATCAATGCTCTATTGATTTCAATTTCAATTGTGTATACAGTTGACTTTCATATCATGCACATTACTAGCATCACAATAGAGCCAATAGTGTTGTTGTACATGTAGACCCGTGGTACCCATCTGAAATCTTGTTGTGCCATGTAGTTTCCCACGCTTTGTATTCATTCACTACTGCTTTGTCTTGAACTGATATGATTTGAACCGTGTCTCTATTTTGATTTGGCAAGACAATGCAGTGACCATAGGACATAGATATATGTTTGTTTGATGCTTTTATTATGTACTAGTACTTGGCAATAGAAGACTTGGTAGTTTAATCATGTCCACCTTACTAATGAACTGGTTCATCGAAATGAGTTTCATATACTAGTACATGCTAAACTTGTTATGTGTCTGCTTGTTTCTTCTTTTAGAATGCTGACATAATATCGGGGAAGAGTGCCTTATTAAGCAATGGTAAAGGAAGTAATGCAGATAAGGTTCAGGATAGTGACACATCCTTGTTGGTCTCCAACAAAGCTGATAAAACAGCGAAGGAAGAATATCTTGAAGACAGCGAGACAACCCCAAAGTCCTGTCTTGGTTTAGTGTTCGAGTTATTGGCCACTACCGCTTGCACAAGCTATTCAAACTCACTGTCCGAATCAGTTCGGTTTCTTGAGTCTCAACTACAAGCTGAAAGACATCGATCAGTTGTGTTGCGACAAGAAGCAAAAGGACTGCGGAAGTCCCTGGAGTATTCAGATGCATACTTTCTGGGGCAATAGCAAGCATTGGAGGATTTTAGCGCCAAACAGGACAAAGCTAATCAGCTTGCTAAGCTTATTGCCAGCATGGTGGATACCGAGGATAACGTTTCTTGAGCTCTTTTGAAGTTGTTTCAGTTATGCTCTTGTTTTGTTGCCGCGTTTATTTGCACTAGTGGCCAATTTTGACGGCCAATGTATGTAATGTGCTGCTTTGTTCCTTATATTTGCACTTGTGGCAAAGTTTGATGCCTAGTGGATGTAATATGTGTAATAGCGGTAATAGGCTAGCGTTAATTGCTTGCTTATTTATTTCCTTATTGTCTTGTTTAGTTGTTTGCTTGTAGTCACTTCAGTTCTTTTTCTGTTTTTTTCTAGTGGCCACAATAGCCTATTTTTGGTAACTAGGCCAAAATAATCATGGAAACACACAGACTGTTGTAACCATGGGCCTCCTGCAGGCCGTATGATCCATGGGCCTTCGTCCGGTCATAGGATCCATCGGCCTTCTATACAGGCCTTAGGGTCCATGGGCCTTGTCGTGGGTTTGTCATGGCAGATGTCCTCGTGAAAGGACTTAGTCGTGGAGCCATCGCAACGGGTTAGCTTAAAGGGGTTAAACCGGACAAGGGGACACGGGAGTTTATACTAGTTCGGCCCCTTTGATGAAGGTAAAAGCCTACGTCTAGTTGTGATTGGTATTGCTAGGGTTTCGAAGGCCAGGGAGCGAATCCGCTTTGTCTGGCTCTCGAGTTGTTGTTGTCTGTCTCTAAACCGCGGCCGGGTCATCCCTTTATATACATAGGTTGACGCCCACTGGGCTACAGAGTCCTGAAGCCGGTTTATAAACGTATCCGGTTCGGCCTCTCTCTTTCTATCTTACTATACAAGTTACATGACTAGGCCGGTTTACATTTACATACTGTAACTCGCCTTGGGGCCCTCCGTAAAGCGCCAGCATCTTTACATCTTCATGGGCTTCTAATCTTCAAGGAGTCAACCCGGCTATATAAGGCCGGTTTACCTCCAGTAGTAATATACCAAACATTAGGCCCCAGATTGGTTTGATCTTGTTTATGTCAATCTTCCACACTTTAGAAAAAATCTTCTCTCTTGTCTTCATTTTTGATCTTGTAAACCGCCGTGACGTCATACTTCAAAATTATGATAAACCATCCTGACGTCATCCACCCGTTGATATCGGAGATTTCCTTCATTTAATATATATCCAGTTATCGAGGCGACACCTTTATTAACTTATCCATTTTTTGGACTCCTTGATTCCCGCACTTGCCATTTTCACTTCGCCTTATAAATAGGACCGAGGGGTCATTTTCACCGTTTCCCCCCATGCCTCTTCGCATCGTCTTCCTCGCGCCGCTCAGCCTCTGGAACTCCGCCGCCACCGTCGACCATCGTTTCTGCTCCGACCTAAGCCGCTGCATCGCCCTGAACGCACCAGAGAACTGCGACGCCCTTCTGCTTCCTCACTAGCTCCGGTAAGTTCTCTGGTTTTTTCACCATAGATCTGTTCTAGGGTTTCGATATTCCTCGTAGTTCTTCCGAAGTTCATCAGTGCTATTCTTCCCTGTTCTTCCTTTATTAGATGGACACTTCATGCTTGATGCATCTTTTACCGTAGCTTACCTACCATGGTCATCACAAATCTTTATGCGCAAAGAACTGATCTGTCTGTCAAAAATTGCTTCAGTTCTGCACCCCTTCAAGATCCGATTATTTTTGCTTTTTTGTCTTATCCCTAGATCCGAATGTTTTATACATCACTATGAGGATCTGTTTCTCCTCGCACCAACATAAGCGATTTGACATTGGACAAATAATCTATGCCATTAGCCCTTTGATAAACCGGAAGAACATGTTACCTTCATAATTACGCTCCGGTTTAACAGTGTCTGATCAATCCAGCGCTAGCATTACCTTTCTTTCTCATTATACTAGTCTCCGGGTTGTACCATTTATTATATCAGTACGTTTCTTACTCCCTTGTCTGTTGTGTATGATTATGCATAATTTATAAACTGGCTTTTCATTTTCAGTTTGTCCGCTTTGCAATGGCCAAACAATTCACTGCCTGCAAGTGGGCTCGTTCCCGGGTTACTGAGGATCAATTGAATGAGATGGTTAGCATCGGCTCTCTGCCTAAGAAAACTGAGATCAAATGGCGAGTTCCAGGAATAGAGAATCCTCCAACCCCAAGACAAGGCGAGGTGGTAATCCTTGTTGACCATATAGGCCGTGGTTTCAAACCGCCAGGGTCAAAATTTTATCGAGATGTACTTGCCAGCTTCCAATTGCATCCACAAGATATTGGTCCCAACTCAGTCTCCAACTTATGTAATTTCCAAGTCTTCTGTGAAGCCTATTTACAAGAAGAACCAACTGCAGAATTGTTCCAGGAATTCTTTCACTTAAACCGGCACACAGAGTTTGTGAATGGCCCGAACACAGAGCTTGGTGGTGTCTCGATTCAAAAGCGGAAGGAAGTGGAATTTCCTCATGCCAAACACCATATCCACCCAAAAGAATGCAACCAAACCTGGTTCTATTGCAGAGACACTTCGCCTGAGGATGAAAATCCCCTCCCCGGCTTCCGCGACCATAGATTATCCAATACCCACCTAATGCCACAACGCCTGAGCTCTTCAGAAAGGGCAAAATACGCTCCTCAAATCGCCAAGCTCCGAGCCTTTATGGCAAACGGCTTAACATGTGTGGATTTTGTACGCTGTTGGATATCCTGGAGTATATTGCCGCTAAGCCGGCGTCCCGGTTTAATGTGCGATTATACCGGTGAAGTTGACGATCCTCAACGCCATTGCAACATCCAATTATCTGATGAAGAAGTTACTGAAGGTGTAAAGAAAATTCTGAATGAATCGGAACTGGTCTGTAGTCAAACCGGTCTGAATCTATTCTACACCAAGAAGAAACCGCCTGCTGTAAGCATTACACTTCCTCTTCATTTCTAATATCTTTAATTTATACAAGCTGTAACCCTTCTTCTTTATATGTATAGGGTGATGACCCTTTCTGGAAACGAAAATCCATAGAGAAAGCGGCAAAACCAACTGGAGATAAAGTGGTCAAACCACCCCGCCCGAAGACCAAAGCCGTAAAACGGACATCAAAGCAGAAAACGGCTGACCGGATCACTATGGAACTTGATGATGATACTGATGACCCAGAAGTTGAGGTAGAACTTGACTCACTTGGCTCTCTTTTTATGCATCTTGTTAACAATGATCTTCCTCAGGAGGAGGCAGAAGCTAGTCAGGCTGAGGACGTAGAGGTAATTACCCTTTCCTCCGGTTCAGACTCTATGCCAATACAAAAAACTCGCCAAATAATCCAAAACGTAAGCTTTTCTCATCCTCTTGCTCACGTGGATCCCAACATTTATTTTGAAGACTCAACAGCATGAAGCTCGCCAGACAACCCGGCACAGTGGCCAACAGGTCACCTCTACCGGTTTACCTGATACCCCGGTTCGGAAGCACCGGTTTGAGGTCTCTCCTACTTCTGACCATTCTTACCCCAAGGCAGGTTATTTCAGACAGCCTCTTAATCCGTCCGATTCAAATTATCAGGTGACACCTCCTTCCTCTTCTGGTGAATCGACAACAACTCAACTCCCCCTTTTGAAAATTGTGGCTGGGAGAGTTATGAAAAACCTTTCCTTTCAATGCGCCCTACATCTTTTGAACAGGATGTTAACCCTTTTTATTCTGTTTGCAGAGCCAAAGCCAGACCCAGCAAGAAAGCTCGGGTCACCAATCCGCCAGAAGACCCTGTTGCTGAACAAGAATAACCAAGAGGTGAACTGGAGCAAATAGGTGAACCGAAAGGCCTCCATCCTGAAACAACTTTTGATGATCCGCCCCTTGACGTCCAACATACTGATGAACCAACAGATGCTGAGCCTGCCACCCCTGATACTGAACCGGCAGAACCAAACCGGGCTAATCCAATGAAAGATACTGAAATTCCATCATCATTCGCCCAAAAGCCTGAAGACCAAGGTGATGACGTTATTATCACTGGGGCAGGCCACAGCTCACCTGGTCATCCCGTCATTTTGGCTTAGCATAGTGTCAAGGAAGAGCAAATTGCCAGGGATAAAGGTAAATGGAGCAGCGACTTATCAAACTATGCTCATCTTAATGTTGATGAGCTTCATTCCGGCTTCTTGAATCGTCTGCACTCAAACCGGGATTATGAAGCCGGTTTGGTGAATTTGATGAAAGAACGATATGAGGTAAATTCTTCTCCCTTGCACATTGATTTATAGCTGAAATACTATTCCAAGTAGCCCCCAAGAGCCGTTTTATGATTGTCAATCATAAACCGGGTCTTTGTAACACTTTAAGCATCCCATCATGAATCCTTGCCAAGGCGTGTCTTCAATCATAGATAAGACCCATGTTTGAAAAACTAGATAACGTTCTGTAGCATAGCCCCCAAAGGCCGGTTTAACTTGGCAAATTAATCCGGTTTTTAATCCACACCGCCGGTTTAGAACAAACGTACATTAGATCCCAAGTGTCCAGGATAATTCTTGTATTGTTCTGGAGACTTGCATAGAAGGTAGTATTTGAGAGCAAATAAGCATTAGCCCCCAAGTATGAAGTGGATAACTTGTTATATGCTTTATACTTAGTGCATATATATGTTGCTTTGTTGAAGATACCTTCAATATTGCAGGCTGAATGAAAAGCAAAGATGCCCAAAACTCTGACTTGCAAGAAAATGTGAAGTCGCAACAAGCCGAAGCTGCAAAAGCCAAAGAGGAGCTGACCCAGGCCCTGGCCTGAATGGAAAAATTGAAAGAATCCTTCAATCAAGATCGTGCTGCATGGGAAACCGAAAAAGCCGGTTTGACCAAAAGAGCTGTAGATGTCGAGGAAGCCTTGAAACCGGTGGTCGAGGAACTAGCCGGTTTGAAGCGCCAGATCAACGCTATGATCTCTACTATCTTTGGTAAGTATCTGCTTATGCATGTTGCATTAGTCAATGAATCTTAAAACTGACCAAAATGTTGATAAAATCTTTGGCAGGAACTCGGATCACTCATCTTGGTGCAGATATGCAGATGAAGCTCAAAGCGGCATATACATTGGTTGAGCAGGTATACTCTGGATCTCAGCGAGCCATTAGTACAGCAACTTATAAGAAACCAGTGCCAACGTTGATTAAGGAAACCCTTGATAAGCTGGGCATGTTACCGGCGCGTATTGCCGAGTTGAAAAGAGCCGCTGCAAGAGTCGGAGCATTAACTGCCCTTATTCGAGCCAAGTCCTGGATTCCAGATCTTGAAGCAGAGGATATCATTAAAGGGTATCCAGGCGTTAAAGAAGATGGTTCAAACTTTGACAATGATGATCTTTGGCGGTTGACCAAACAGATGCGGCCAGCGGCCAGCAAATTGGCTGAGGACACCGATTTGTCCCATTTTCAACCATTTAATGATGCAGAAGGGAGAAGACAGCCAACCGAGATCCATGAAGTCGAAGAACTTATGCCTCCGATTCGTAAGCACACTTATGCCCCTGATATTATCCCTTCTGATCTTATCCATGAGGAAGCAGTGTTCCAAGCTTTAAGCGGAATCAATTGGTCAATGGCTGATTTCCAGCGGCTGGGGAGGGATGAAGAAGTACCTACACCAACTGATCTGCAACCATCAAACCGTCGTGATGAAGAGTCCTGATCCGGTCGCCGGTTTACATGGCTACTGTGAAAAACAATGGCACTGTTTGAGCCGCTTTGAAGCTTCATGTAATAGGATAGCTGAAACTTTGTTTATCTGCCATGCCATCGAGCATGTTTCATAACCTTTTGTGACAATCTATGCCGCCCTTCAAGATATATTTTATGCATAGTCTATGATGACTTGCCTTCCTGGGTACAAAAAACTTAAAAGTGTCTGGCGGTTTACCGCTAAACATGTCATAATATCAAAGAAGTATATAGTACTTGAGCTGAATAATCAAGTGCTTGTACAAAAAATAATGTACAGAACATACCTCATTGAGTGAGCAAACGTGTATACAACAAAGGTGTTTAACACCAACCCGATACGTTTGATAATCTCATCTTCATAATGCTGGTCTATCTTATTAAACCGGACCGGTATACCTAGCGGATTTTCTTCATAACACTGGTGATTTAGTCAAACCAGACCGGGTCAATGACCACCGGTTTATAATTGATCATGAGCCAACAACTGGTGGTTGGAAAACAAGCCGGATCAAGGATGCCGGTTTATCAAAAAATACTTATGATTGTCAACAAACAAAATTGAAATAGGAAAATATGTGAGGCTTTTTACGAGCTGCCAGGCTCCAAATCGAGGCCTTTCATGGGCTGCCAGGCCTCTAATTAAACCATTTCACAAAGCCTTTTAAGATGGTCCTCCAATTAACCAATCACCGTTTTAACTATGACAAGTTCAGGGTCTGTAAAAGATTGACTTGTCAATCGTTCGATGGGTCATGCCAGGATTACCTGGATAGGAGTGGCTTACTTGATGAAGGCAGGTTAACCCAGGGTTTTAGGTGAATACACCAGGCTTCCAAGCCGTGGCTTGATAGCTAATTACGAGGGTCCTTTCAAACTCTTTGTTGCTTTGCAAAAAAAGAGCCCCCAAGTAACTTTGTGAGCGATGCTCAGCGTGTGCCTATGTTTGAGTTTGTACGGTGTACAATACTCTCTTTGGCTCCACAAATTTTTCCTTGTGTGGCTGAAATGCCTATCAAGAGGTGTAGCTGTGGTTAAAACATGACCAAGCCCCCTAGTGATTTTCTTTATCTTTATGCGGCTGCTAAATCCAGTTTAACAAAGACTCCGCTTTGACCGTTAACTTGTAAAAGCACACATATGATATAAGAAAGAACAGATACCCCGCTTATAACGGAGGCTCCGGTTTATTATATGGTATATACACTGTCATAAATATGTACAGGTGAAAAAGCCTATGGCTTCAAGTATAGTAAGGCCGAAGGAGAGCTATGTTCCATGGCCGCTTTGTCTCCTCCTCCGATTGACGTGAGTCTTCATGCTCTCGAACATCAATGAGGTAGGAGGATCCATTGTGCAGATTTTTGCTGACCACAAAGGGTCCTTCCCAAGGGAGGGATAACTTGTGCATATCAGTCTGATCCTGGATGAGTCGGAGCACCAAATCACCTTCTTGAAAGGTTCTAGTTTTAACCCGGCGGCTGTGATAACGTCGAAGATCTTGTTGACAAATCGCCGAACGCTCTGCTGCAAGATCCCGCTCTTCATCCAAGAGGTCCATAGAATCCTGACGTGCCTTCTCATTATCAGCTTCAACATAAGCTGCCACACGGGGCGAATCGTGACGGATGTCACTAGGAAGAACCGCCTCTGCTCCATAAACCATGAAGAAAGGCGTGTAGCCCGTAGACCTATTGGGTGTGGTGTTGATGCTCCATAACACAGAAGGTAGCTCCTCGACCCAACAACCCGGTGTCCGCTTTAAGGGAACCATAAGCCTTGGTTTGATACCCTGCAGAATTTCTTGATTTGCCCTTTCCGCTTGACCATTAGATTGGGGGTGAGCCACTGATGCTAGATCAGGCCGGATGTGCTCACATTGAAAGAATTCTTCCATCTCTCCTTTTGACAAGTTAGTGCCATTATCTGTTATAATGCTATGTGGAAAGCCAAACTGGAATATCACCTTTTTGATGAATTGAACCGCCGTGGCTGCATCACACTTGCTGACTGGCTCTGCCTCTACCCATTTAGTGAATTTATGAACTGCTACTAACAGATGGGTCTTCTTGTGTAACACCCCGGATGTAACTTTCCCAATTTGTACTCCAACTCTTGCCGTTTCCGGCGTTAAGTTATTTTATTTTCTCGGGTTCGGGTTTTTGTCTCCATGTGTTGTTGCCATTGTCATGCATCTCATATCACATCATCATGTGCATTGCATTTGCATATGTGTTCATCTCATGCATTCGAGCATTTTCCCCGTTGTCCGTTTTGCATTCCGGCGCTTCGTTCTCCTCCGGTGGTCATTTCTAGCTTTCTTTTGTGTGTGGGGATTAAACACTTCCGGATTGGACCGAGACTTTCCAAGCGGCCTTGGTTTACTACCCGTAGACCGCCTGTCAAGTTTCGTACCATTTGGACTTCGTTTGATACTCTAACGGTTAACCGAGGGACCGAAAAGGTCGCGTGTGTTGCAGCCCAACACCCTTCTAAAGTGGCCCAAAACCCACCTAAACCCCTCCATCACCTAGGCCGTTCAATCACGATCACGTGGCCGCAAACCGCACCTCATTTGGAGATTCCTAGCTCCCTCTATCTATAAAACTAGACCTTCCCCAAAAATCCCGGATCTCCTCTCCCCCTAACCCTAAAAATTCAGCTCCGCCGTCATCGGACACGTCCGGCCGCGACCGGACGCATCCACCCGCCGCGCCCAGCCAGCCACAGCGTGCCACGTGGCACCCCGGCGCCCGTGGCCGGCCCTCCTCCACTGCCTCCCGGGCCGCGCCTCCACCGCGCCTCGCGCCGCTCCTCTCCTCCGC